>NC_046305.1:30260811-30597686 GCF_004115265.2 Rhinolophus ferrumequinum
TAGATAAACAAAGAAACAAAAACTCATAGATGCAGACAACAATAGTGGTTACCAGAGGGTAAAGGGGTAGGGGGATGGTACCAGAGGGTAAAGGGGGTCAAATACATGGTGATGGAAGGAGAACTGACTCTGGGTGGTGAGCACACAATGTGATATATAGATGATGTAGTATAGAATTGTACATTTGAAGCCTATGTAATTTTACTAACCATTGTCACCCAATAAATTAAATTTAATAGATAGATAGATAGATAGATAGATGATAGATAGATAGATAGATAGATAGATAGATAGATAGATAGATAAAATTTCACCATAAGTCCTTGGTCATTATTGCTGAAGATGTTGATGAAGCTGTAAGTACACTTGTTTTTAATAAGCTAAAATTTGGTCTTCAAGTTGTAGCAGTCAAAGCTCCAGCTTTTGGAGACAATAGACAAAAACCAGCTTAAAGACATGGCTATTGCTATTGGTGGTGCAGTGTTTGGAGAGGATGGATTGACTAAATCTTGAAGATATTCAGCCTCATGACTTAGGAAAAGTTGGAGAGGTCATTGTGACCAAAGATGATGCCATGCTCTTGAACGGGAAAGGTGACAAGGCTCAGATTGAAAAATGTATTCAAGAAATCATTGAGCAGTTAGATATCAGGACTAGAGAATATGAAAAGGAAAAACTAAATGAACGTCTGGTAAAACTCTCTGATGGAGTAGCTGTGCTGAATGTCGGTGGGACAAGTGATGTTGAAGTGAATGAAAAGATAGATAGAATAACAGATGCCCTGAATGTCACACGAGCTGATGTTGAGGAAGGCATTGTTCTGGGAGGGGGTTGTGCCCTGCTTTGGTGCATTCCAGCCTTGGGCTCGTTAACTCCAGCTAATGAAGATTCAAAAATTGGTATAGAAATTATTTTAAAAAACACTCAAAATTCCTGCAATGACCATTGCTAAGAATGCAGGTGTTGAAAAAGAATACAGTTGATAAAATTATGCAACATTCCTCAGAAGTTGATTATGATGCTATGCTTAAGAGATTTTGTGACTATGGTGAAAAAAGTAATCATTGATCCAACAACGGTTGTGAGAACTGTTTTATTGGAAGCTGCTGGAGTGGCTTCTCTGTTAACTACAGCAGAAGTTGTAATCACAGAGATTCCTAAAGAAGAGAAAGGCCCTGGAATGGACAGAATAGGTGGAATGGGAGGTGGTATAGGAGGTGGCATGTTCTAATTTCTAGAATAGTGCTTTACCGTTATTAATGAGAACTGTGAGAGGAAGCTCAAGGCAGCGCTCCTCACCTATAACTTCAGAGAAGTCAGTTGAAAGAAATGAATGGAGAAAAGGCTGGCTGATGTTTAAGAAAATCACTATAACCATCAGTTACTGGTTTCGCTTAACAACATATAATGGTTTGCTGCTGTCATTGTCCATACCTACAGATAATTTATTTTGTATTTTTGAATAAAAAGACATTTGTACGTTCCTGATGACTAAGTGCAAGAGCCATGTATCAATGTACTGCTTTCAATCTAAATCACTGAGGCATTTTACTATTATTCTGTTAAAATCAGGATTTAGTGCTTGCCATCACCCGATGAGAAGTTAAAAAGCAGCTTTTCTGTGGAGAGTAAGAATGTGTACAAAACAGAAAAATATCCAATTATGTGACCACCTTTGTGTAATAAAAGTTTGTTTAAAGTTAAAAAAAAGTTAAATAGTCAATTTCTCATTAATTTAGGGCTTTTTCTACTATGGCTATAGGGACAGATCCAGGTTTTATGTTCACTGAAACTTTCAGTTTTTCTTTGGTGGGGGGGGGTAGGGTTACTCTTTAAGAAAAGTTTTATAAAACTGCAAATAAAAAATTAGGTAACGGCCTTAGTAGGAACCTGAAGCTTAAGTTTCATTAGCTTCATTAATAGCTTCGGTATAGCAAAAAGCTCGTGAAAGAATTGTCTCTGGGTGGGAAGAGACACCCATTATTTGGTCTGGTAATGGGTGAGATTAAAAAATAAAAACAACAAAAAACAGTAATATAGCCCAGTGAATGGATAATGGTGTCTCCAAAGGATGCTTCTTACCATACAAGTATCCAGATCTTCGAAATGCTCTACCTCTGTGAGCTCCTCCACCGTGATGATGGAGCGTTTAATGGGCTTCTCCTCAGCCAGCTCAATCTCTAAGGACTCTTGTTGAGGAAGGGTCTTGCCACGTCTGCTGAAGTGGTTAGTCTAGAGTCAAGACACACACAAGGGAAATTAACTCACAGAGACAAGGGAAGAGCAGGTAGGCTGGATTCCCAAAGATGGCATGCTAAAGGATGTGGTTAATGACACATGTCTGTATGTGGTTAATGACAATTCTTAACAAATTCACACTAGAGTAACTTACCTCTTTTATTATCTTTCTTTGGAGGGTGTGGAATGTTTTAAGCAAGAAATAACAAACCTCCTTTTTAAAAAAACGTCTTTTCAGACTTTATGTTTTCAAAAACCAGTATTTCATATAGTCTTTGCCATGTTGATGCAAATATGCACAAAGTAGGTGTGTATTTTTGTTTTCCAAAAGATGCATTATAAACCTTTTCAGGAAGCTGGTGTGATTTATTCAACTTTTAATCTTAAATACAATCACAAAGTATGTCCATCAGGAGGCCTTACAACATTTTGTACTGAGAAGTCATTTTATTTATGCAATTTTACTGAGACAAAGAAGATTCAGTTCAACTCAATTTGCTCTTCTAAGGGTAAAGTAAATTAACAAGTGAGTGAAGTATGATGTCATCGCCATTGCCATTATAGGTGGAAATATACAGGAAATTTAAACCAGAAATATAACTGACACAAGTTAAATGAGACTACTCAGTCTAGATTAAGTGTTCTTTTTATTAATTATATGTGATATTTCCTCTGAAAGAATTTCTTTATCTAGTGTTTAAAAATATCTAATGAGAAATAAAACAATCCCACGCTTCATTATTTTTAAAGGGTTGAAAGGCAGGGAAGTGCTAATAAAATTTTAATTACTACTTGCTTATGCTATTTTCATGTAATGAATACCATATTTGATATGATTTATTAATTTCCAGTGTTACACTTTAGGTAAACCTAAAAACTCAAATAGTAAGAGGTAGAATAAACTGTGCTAGAATTAATAAGCTTTAAAGCTGACCTGACTCCTCACCAGGAACTTTGATTTAATTCTTTCAAAATGATGAGAACCAGTGGACAATTCCATGGAACCTTTGGGAACACTTTGAAACTTAAGTTGGAGAAAATATTAATGTTATCAGAATGTCTTTGAAAACAAAGTTTCATTTTGAAGATACTATTTCTTTCCCACAGCAGTGAAGCTCTCTTCTTACAATCAAAATCAGCAGTATTAATATCAAAATGAAATTCAAAACAAAAGTGCACTCACAATTTACTGAAAAATGAATTTAAAATAACAAAAAAGGTTTAAAAAAAAAGGCAAAAAAAGTGAATAATTCAAACTTCCAGTGTAGTTCTCATGTGCAATCATGTAGATACAATATCTATTATTTATGACATAAAGTGGGCATTTAGAGGCAGTCCCCGGAGCTGTGGGTTACTGATAAACCTTTCTATAAAAGATGCTCTATGTTTCTGCTTATTTAAAACAAAAATGTCTGAATCAGGAGCTCTAAACAGTAACGTAGCTCTTTACTGTGCCACGAACCAGAAACTTGTGCTTCTCCAGTTCTCTGTGGTGATGAACTAGATTTTTATATTTCCAATTTGCCACAAACCAATAGATTGGTAAAACACAATAAAAATAAAAAATTAGAAAAACAATATGTGTTCGAATAATGTGGCTGTGTCAAATTAATCTAGAAGCTTCTCCACATTTTCTCCTTGCTGCTGAGCTTACACTGTCACAGACTACTAGTAGTAACCATCCACTATTGGGCCAGCTCCAGTCCATAGGCAATACTGAGTAGTGCCACTGGAGCGGGCTATCTTATACAAGTACTTTAGATTTTAGAGGAGAGTCTTCTTTTTCTGAAATGAATTTTTCAACACTCATGTTGTTTGCCTCATGGGGACGAAGCTGTTACTGCTCCTCTCATTTTGATGTTCTCCAGTGTCACCCAACAATTCAATGCCATAAAACTGGGTATCTCCACTATCCAGAGTTACCTGACATTTTTTTCTCTGGAGAAAACATTATTACCTGCTTGGGAGATTTCTATTGGATCAGACTGCTAACAAGATGTAACCAGTAATACAACTTTCATTTATGCCTCAGAGAATTTCCTAAAGTTTAAGAAACATAAAGTTGCTGATACGTTTTTCATATGTACTGATCTTGGAAGTCAAGTTTCCTGCCCTGGTGTAGAACCAGTCTCTAGATTTAAGAAAACTTATTTTTTCAACTTGGTTATATCCAAGAGGCCTGGTTGGGAACACAGCAGCTATCACTAGAATATGTCCACTCTACTCTTGTATTTTCTTTGGACTCCAAATATTTCATTCTCTCTCCTCAACCCCATGTTTTCAAGAATAGTCCATTCTCAAATAATCCTATCAGGAACCAACAAACTGAACACAGATAAATGAAATAATAATTTTAAAAAAATCTTAATTTTACATCTCAGTCTCCTACCAAAATTTTTGACCTGTATTATAAACGGACAAGTTTTCTGGAAACCATCACTTCTGCTTTCCCCTGCCATTCCCTCTGGAGAAATTCTAAGATGTTCCAGATAAACTAGAAGCAATACAGAAGATGGAGGAAAACTGGGATATTAACTTATAAAGCTACAAAGGAGCAAAATTAGAAAGGAACCCACATCCCTATGCTGGAGGCTGCCCTGCATCACAACAGACTGAAACAGGACGTCCTGCTTTAGATGGTCACAACACTCACCAGTTTATGATGGCAGTGTGAAAGTGCATCCAGAATTTCATCCACAAGTCGATCAGACAGGAAGGAGGCCACTGACAACTTCACTTCACTATGTAAAAATCAAAAGGGCAGAGTAGCATTTTAATTTGTGCAAGGGAAAACAAAATCACCCACTCTTGATGCTGTATTGATAAGGTCAACTGTGATTCTGTTTGTCTTTGAAAATGGAATATAAGAATGTGTGAACAGGGCTGAGGACTTCCAAGAATAAGCCTTAAACGTTGCCACAAACACACAGGTAATGGACTCTCCTTACCAATTTCAACCTGCCTTTGCCATCTCAAAACTCAAGATTTAATGGTAAAAATGAAAAACATCTGGATAAAGACCGACTTAATGGGAACCATGTGTACAATGTGGTCAGGAACAATTCATTCATTGATATAAATGGAAAAAAAAAAAAAACCCAGGCTGGAGTAAATTAAGAAAGACTAGTTTGATTGTTAAGCCTTGGTTATTACTTTAATATGCACATCCCCGCCTTTTAAAAACATTTTTACGAATCAGATGGTACCATATGGAAAAACTTCTGCTCTGACTTGCCATCTTTGAAGAATTATACATTTACTGTTCTCCTGCCTTCTGTGAACAAATGTTACCAAAATAATCAATTTTAGTGCCTCTTGCCTGATATTAAAAATGTGCCCAGGCAACACAAAGTGGCCGGCAGTTTTCACTAATAAACAACTAAGCCACTAAGTTTTCAGCCAGAGAGCTGGTATTTTAGCGAGCATTGTAGCTATTTGGTATCCCAAAGCATTCAAATTCCATGTGTGTCTTCAGTCTGAATAACTTTATGTAAATGTACACATGCACATAAATGCATAACACTTTTAAAGGTCCATGTACCAGAGATTTATACTCACATTCCAACATTGTCTCACAAGTTCAAATCTGCTTTTGAAGTCAACAATTTTAAACTTTTTAGAGCAGGGAAAGGAGTTATCAAAAATATTATTTCAAATATTTTTGAAAAAAGTACATCAAAAATATTATTTAATCCTAAAGTTAAAATTACATTTGTGTAACTGGGGATAACCTTTCTAACCTAAAGGCAATAATTTGCACTGAGATTTCTCTGCCCAGGAAGATTACTGATAGCAAGACAGAATAATGAAAGCACAAATTCTTTGATGCCTACATTAAAATTTTTCCTGGGCTAAAGATAAAAGGATGTGTCTTTAATTCCTGTCTCTGTAGCTCATTGAAACAAGGTCTCGGTAGCTCTTTGTTTTATCTAATACTTTATTATTCCACAGATAAGATTCAACTGGATCTCTTTGGGGTTACTGGATCCACCCCAAACCTCCAGAGGGGCCTGGGAATCCAATTTCAACATGTACTTCCTCTGATTATTTTTAGGCATATTTGGGAATTTTACTTCCTCATAAAACTGTAGAGTCAGTAGTTTCTCTATCTTCCTCTCTCCTTCTGTCTGTGATGTGGGGAGGGTGGTTTATCTATTTCAAATTGTAGCACTAAAAAGTTTCTTAAACATACATTTTTAAAAATACCTCAGGACTGTGCTATCATTTTTCTTCTGGATGCTATACTTCCTTACTAATTGAACTTCCAGTTTGCAAAATTTATAGAGGAAATGATTCAAACTAACCTGCAGTGTACTCATGCATATGAATGTACCCATGCGTGCACATGTGCATGTGCATATTTGCATTCTCGCAGTGCTCAGTATCATACATGATAAAAAGCCAAGGGAAGAGTTATAGACATATAATTGATTTACTAATATGAGGAGTTCCATTCTGATGTTCATCTTTTAGAATTGGCCCATTTTCAAGGAAAGTGACCGTATTTGACAGAATTTGGTATTCCAGTAAAGGCATCATTTTATGTATGATCTGTTGGTGGTTCAATCCATTATTATGAAAGAATGGTGGTCAATACATTTTTTTCCTTAATACTTAAGAAGCTTCAATAAAAATTCTGAATCTACAGGTTATAGAAGTATGTAAGCACAAGAGCTACAGTTCAGAAACTCACTAATCTATGGGGTCCTATAAACACTGGGAAAGTCTTTTTTTTAATTTCTCAAGTCCTTTCAGTTGTCCTACAACTCAGTTGAGTAGGTGCTAGGATTTTTTATTTAAAACACACACACACACACACACACACACATACACACACACACACACACACGACAGTTACATCCTAAACCTTAGACTGTCCAGTTACTGCTCAATCCTCAAAATTCCATTATCTGACTTTAAGGTTGTTGGCCTTCAATATCTAGATTGTGATGATATAATTTTTGGCTTATTTTGTTTTTAACTTTTAGTTTTCTTGCAGACTGTTATTTAGCTCCATCATTGTGTTAGTATAATTCCCAACTCTTCAGATAAGAGCTGGTATTTGTGCTACATCTAAATATTCTTATCAAGATTCAGAAATGGTTAAAATGGGCAACTTAAAATGTTTCTAGTCATCTGATTCTCCAACTAAGAAACAAAATGAGAATTAGCTGAGCTGTAATGCTGGTAATTACCAGAGTCTCAATGTAAAAATTCAGAAAAGTTCGTTGCTTATCACACCTTCTAAATATTTGTATCTTGGCATATTTTTCAGACTCTATCAAGCAACAATCATATAAACACTCCAGAGCACCATTAGTACATACACAGCATCACAGACCCACCAAAAGAACCCAGAGGGAAAATATGGTGAGGTCATAGTGAGCCTCTTTGCCTTTATAGACTATGCATTTGTTCATAATAGCATAGTGGTAGAAAGCAGACTGATCTCAGTCTTCAAGTTAGTACTTTATAAAGGCGAAAGATAAGCTTTACCAGCAGAAGAAAAGGGATTACAAACATGTATTCTCCTATTAAAAATAAACCACTTAAAAAGAGCATATAGCTATGTCCTCTTCAGTAACACAGGCATATCTGTGGTTGTCTTATTTTGGAAATGATTAAACCTATACATTTATGCAAAACTATATCTATATATAGTCATTGCCCATTAGGCACGCCTAACATATATATATGGATAAAGCCAATAACAGCGCTCTTCACAGCTGCCTCAACTACATTCACAGAAACTGCAGAGCCTAATAAACTGCAGATTATTAACATTATAAACCTACCTAATTTTGTTAAGAATATCAATTCCAGACTGCTCCAGCAGGACATTTTTAATGAAGGTACGTGGAATGGAAATCTTTTCAGTGCTGGCATGAATCAAGTCTTGTCGGATGTGGGCTTTTTTCATCACATTGGGACAAAGGTTCTCAGCAGCATCGACCATGGACTCCAGCAGTGCCTGCAATGCAGCACAGTGAGGGGGAGAGGATGACACTGCGCCGAGGCACCACCATAAAACTGAAAGGTGGTTATATATGATGCTGAGCCCGTGGAGCATAGGGACACAGCAGGGTCCTGGGCACGACCGAGGATTCTGAGATACCCCGAGTGACTGTGACAGTCAGATGATCATGATCTCAGGTAATCACTTTAAATCACTTAGCAAATCCACCAACTTCACACTGGCATCTGAAGGGTTATGGTGAACTTGCTGTACTTAACACAAAGGAATTGTGATAAGATTCAAAAGGACACATATCAGCCTTTATACATCAACTTATCACATCACATTGTTCTCTATGGTAAAGGAAAATACAGTTACACATATTCCCTGGAAAACCTACCAGATTTGAACACTTGGGCAATTTTACAAATCACAGAAACCCCAAATCAGGGTGACCCATTCAACAGCTCTATGAAGAAAGACATCAATAATAGAAAACCACAGAGACGACTGCCAGTTATACGAGTACTCTTTTAAAAAAAAAAGCTTTAGTGTTAGGTAAAATTGTGATTGTTATAACAATAATAAACTCCATGAATAACAGACAAAAAATTTCACAGAGCACTTCATAACCAACATTAATAATAATCAAAACACACTTATACATGTAGCAATTTAGCTTGAAAAATGTATCTTAAGTATTTTAATCATTAATAGACCCTGCACCTTGTCAAATGCTTTTTCTAAATCTATGGATATAATCATGTGATTTTTCTCTTTTATTTTGTTTATGAGGTGTATCACATTGATCAATTTGCATACGTTGAACCATCCTGGTGCCCCTGAGATGAACCCCAGCTGATCATAATGTATAATCTTTTTAACGCATTGTTCGATTTTATTTGCTAGAATTTTTGCATCTGCATTCATCAGAGATATTGGTCTGTAATTTTCTTTTTTGTGTGTTATCCTTACCAGGTTTTGGTATCAGGGTAATGTCGGCCTCATAAAATGAGTTAGGAAATATTGCCTCTTCTTTAATTTTTTGGAAGCTATTGAGGAGGACAGGTGTTAGATCTTCTTTGAATGTTTGGTAGAATTCACTATTGAAGCCATCTGGTCCTGGACATTTGCTTTTGGGAAGGTTTTGGATGGCTGATTCAATTTCCTTACTGTTGATCGGCCTATTTAGGTTTTCCAGTTTTTCCTGATTCAGTCTCAGAAGGCTACATGTTTCTAAGAACTTGTCCATTTCTTCTAGGTTATTGAATTTGGTAGCATATACTCCTTCATAGTATTCTTGCATGATCCTTTGTTTTTCTGTGGTAAGCTTGGCAACTTCTTCTCTTTCATTTCTGATTTTATTTGTGTCTTTTCTCTTTTTATCTTAGTGAGTCTAGCCAAGGGTTTGTCAGTTTTATTAATCTTTTTGAAGAACCAGCTCTTTGTTGCATTAATTCTTTCTATTGTCTTTTTTTCTCTCTATTTCCTTTAGTTCTGCTCTGACTTTTATTATTTCCTTCCTTTTGCTGGCTTTGGGTTTCATTTGTTCTTCTTTTCCTAGTTCTTTAAGGTGTAATGTTAACTTGTTTATCTGGGATTTTCCTTGTTTTTTGAGATAGGCCTGTAATGATATAAATTTCCCTCTCATTACTGTTTTCACTGCATTCCAGTAATTTTGATAGGATGTATTTTCATTGTCATTTGTTTCTATGTATGTTTTGATCTCTCCTTTTATTTCTTTTTTGATTCAGTCATTCTTTAATAGCATGTTGTTTAATCTCCACATATTTGTGGTTCTTCCTGCTTTCTTTCTGCAGGTGACGTCCAATTTCAAAGCCTTGTGACCAGAGAATATGCTTGGTATTATGATTTCAATCTTCTTAAATTTGCTGAGGCTAGTTTTATGTCCCAACATATGGTCTTACCCTTGAGAATGTTCCATGTACACTAGAAAAGAATGTACAGTCTGGTGTTCTAGAAGGAAGTGCTCTATAAATGTCAATTATGTCCATTTGGTCTAATGTGTCATTTAAGAATGGTATTTCCTTACTGATTTTCTGTTTGGATGATCTACCATAGCTGTCAATGACATATTTAGGTCCCCTATTATAATTATTTTTCAGTCAATTTCTTCCTTCAGTTCTGTTAGTAGTTGCTTTGTATGTTTTTGTGCTCCCTGATTGGGGGCATATATACTGATAAGTGTCATGTCTTCCTGTTGTACTGTCGCCTTTATCACTATGAAATGTCCATCTCTGTCTCGTTACCTTTTTTATCCTGAAGTCTGTTTTATCTTATCTGAGTATGGCTACACCCGCTGTTTCCTGGATACCATTTGCTTGAAGTATCTATTTCCACCCTTTCACTTTGAGCTGGTATTTGTCCTTGTAGCTGAGATGTGTCTCTTGAAGGCAGCATATGATTGGGTTTTATTTCCTGATCCAACCTGCTACTCTGTGCCTTCTTATTGGTGAGTTCAGTTCATTTACATTTAGGGTGATTGTTGATATATGAGGATTTCCTGTAGCCATTCTATCTTGTTTTCTGGTATCTGCTTCTTTGCCTGTTTGTTGCTGTCTGTTATTTTCGTGTGGTGGTAGTCTATGATATTTCCCTAAGTTTCTTCCTTTTTTATGTTTATGTCTCAGTTCTGGATTTTTTTTTTTTGAGTGATTATCGTTAAGTTTATGTAAAAGAAAGTTTCATATATACAGTAGTCCTTTTACCTCAGCATGCTTCTTATCTCCATTTCCCTTTATAGATTCAGACCTTTACTCTCTATCCTTTTATGTTTTTGTTGTCACAACTTATCCCAACTTATGCTGTGAGTTGATTTCTGAGTTGTAGTAGCAGGTTGCCTTTCTTGTCTCTTTTTTTGTTTGTTGTTTTTTTAAAACTGTTTTAATCTTCTTTACCCTGTATGTTATGCTTAAGTGTATAGTGCGTTATTTTGTGTAAGGGTTGCCATTTCCTGCTTCTGTCTTTCTGTTTGTAATATTGCTCAAGGTTTTGTATTTTGATTTTTTTGCATCAGGTGGAGTCGCCTTCATCAGTATTTCCTGTAATGCAGGTCATGTGTTAGAAAATACCCTCAGCTTGTGTGTGTCTGGAAAGGTCTTTATTCCTCCTTGATATCTAAAGGATATCTAATATATCTTGCTGGATATGTTATTCTTGGCTGATAATTTCTCTCTCATTATTTTGAATATTTGATTCTCTCCCTCCTGGCTTGTAGAGTTTCTGCTGAAAAGTCTGATAATAGTCTAATGGGCTTTCCCTTATAGGTTACTGCTCTTTATCCCATGGCTGTCTTGAGAATTCTTTCTTTGTCTTTAATTTTTGACAGCTTCAATATAATGTGCCTTGGAAAGGGCCTGTTGGGATTGAGGTAATTAGGTGTTTAGTTTCGTTCTTGGATTCAAGGATCCAGTTCTTTCCATAGATTTGGGAAGTTCTCGTTGACTATTTGTTGAATATCCTCTCTGTCCCCTCTCTTCTCTCATATACTCATTATTCTTATGTTGCTCTTTCTGATGGAGTCAAAAAGTTCTTGTAGAGTTCTTTCATTTCTTTTAATTCTCAAGTCTTTCTCTTCCTCCATCTGTGTCATTTCCGGATTCCTATCTTTGGTATTACTAATTCTTTCCTCCATTAGCTAGCTCTATTTCCTCAGCTGGCTATTTCACGCTTCATTTCTTTTATTGAGTTCTTCACCTCCAGAATTTCTATTTGGTTCTTTTTAAAATTTCAATCTCCTTAGTAAAATATTTATTTTGTTCTCTGATTGTGTTTCTGAGTTCATTAAACTGCCTAGCTGTGTTTTCTTGCATCTCGTTGAGTTTGTTTCAGAACTGCAATCTTGAATTCTCTGTCATTTAAGTCTCATATTTCCTTGATTTTAAGTTTACTGTCTGGAGAGTTTTCATTTTCTTTCTGAGCTGCCTTGTTACCTTGTTATTCATAGCAATTCACGAATTATTTCTCTTCCATCTACAGGAGTGGGTTCTGCAGCAGGTTGATATGAAGAGGTCTTTCTTTTGCTTCCAGTAGTTGTTGCTGGAATGTTTTATTTTTCTCTCCCGTTTCAGCCTTTTGTATTCTCTCATGCTGTAGCATTTTATTTTCTCTTGCTCTGTTTCAGCTTTTCACATGATGTGGGGTTTTCTGGAAGGTGGGCTTCTCCTCTGTAAGCAGGTCACCTGGGTCTCGGGGGGCAATAGAGCTCTGAGCTTCTGAAACCCCAATGGTGCCCCTGCAGCCCGATGCACAGCCTTTATGTCTCAGCGGCTGTGGATGCCCCCGTAGGCATCCGGCCAGAAAGGTGGCGGTGGGGTAGCATGTGAGGGACAGCTGGTGTGTTTGTGTGGATCCCAGCAACGTCGACTTCCAGCTGTCTCGACCTTACAGTTTCTTCCTTATCACAAGAATTAGTTGCACTGTGTGTCTGCGGCTGTGGGACTGTCTCTCCAGTTCCTAGAGCTATAGATATTCTGTTCTTTAATCAGACACTGCTACCATTTCTTCTGAAGCCCCCTTCTAACACTGGGAGGATGGAAGTGGGGGGCGGGGGAAGCTCTGAGAGGGTGTGCAGGGAGTTGGCTAGGGTCCGTGTCTTTGTTTTCTGTTTTCTGCCTAGCTGTGAAGGCTTAAACCATAGTTTTCACCCTGCTGTATTCAGGTTTGCTCCAAGATCTATGCCCTGAATGCTGGGTTTAGCTGTATCATGCGCTGATCCCTCAGGCAGGACTGTGGACCACTGGAAGTGCACCTGCAGCCTGGATCCTTCCCTCTCCTGAGACTGCAGTCATCTCTATGTTGTGTCCTGTGACCCTTGGCCCACGTCTCTGCAAAAACTAAACCCAACCATATGGTGTCTCCAAGAGACACATCTTAGCTACAAGGACAAGCATAGACTCAAAGTGAAAGGGTGGAAATTGACACTCCAAGCAAATGGTATCCAGGTGTAGCCATACTGATGTCAGATGAAACAGACTTCAGGATAAAAAAGATAACAAGAGACAAAGATGGACACTTCATAATGGTAAAGGGGACTATACAACAAGAAGACATAACAGTCATCAATATTTATGCCCCCAATCAGGGAGCACTGAAATATACCAAGCAACTACTAACAGAGCTAAAGGGAGAAATTGACCAAAACACAGTTATAGTAGGGGACCTAAATACATCATTGACAGCTATGGATAGATCATCCAGACAGAAAATAAATAATCAAATAGCAGCCCTAAATGACACATTAGAAGAAATGGACATAATTGACATTTATAGAGCACTTCATGCTAAAACGTCAGACTATACATTTTTTTCTAGTGTACATGGAACATTCTCAAGGATAGACCATATATTGGGACATAAAACTAACCTCAGCAAATTTAAGAAGATTGAAATCATACCAAGTATATTCTCTGATCACAAGGCTTTGAAATTGGATATCAACTGCAAACAGAAGGCTGGAAAAAACACAAATACATGGAGATTAAACAACATACTTTTAAAGAACAACTGGGTCAAAGAAGAAATTAGAGGAGAGATCAAAAGATACATAGAAACAAAGGAGAATGAAAATACATCCTACCAAAATTTTAGGGATGCAGTGAAAGCAGTTTTAAGAGGGAAATTTATATTTCTACAGACTTATCTCAAGAAACAAGAAAATCCCTAATAAATAACCTCACGTTACACCTTAAAGAACTAGAAAAAGAAGAACAAATGAAACCCAAGATCAGCAGAATAAAGGAAATAATAAAAATCAGAGCAGAACTAAATGAAATAGAGAACAAAAAGGCAACAGAAAAAATTAATGTGACAAACAGCTGGTTCTTTGAAAAGATTAACAAAATTGACAAACCATTGGCTAGACTCACTAAGATAAAAAGAGAGAAGACAATAATTAACAAAATCAGAAATGAAAAAGGGGATGTTACCAAAGGAAACCATCGACAAAACAACGAGGCAACCAGCTAAATGGAGAAGATATTTGCAAAAATACCTCCGATAAGGGGCTAATGTCCAAAATATATAAGGAATTCATACAACTCAACAACAGAATGAAAAACAACCCAATTTAAAAAATGGGCAGAGGACCTGAACAGAAACTTCTCCCAAGAAGACATACAAATGGCCAACAGACATATGAAAAAATGTTCAACTTCACTAGCTATTAGGGAAATGCAAATCAAAACCACAATGAGGTATCACCTCAAACCTGTTAGAATGGCTGTCATCAACAAGACAAATAGTAACAAGTGTTGGAGAGGCTTTGGAGAAAAAGGAACCCTCATACACTGTTGGTGGGAAGGTAGATTGGTGCAGCCGCTATAGAAGATAGTGTGGAGGTTCCTCAAAAAATTAAGAATAGAATTACCATACGACCCAGCAATCCCTCTCCTGGGTATGTATCCTAAAAATATGAAAACATTTGTCCGTAAAGATATATGCACTCCGACGTTCATTGCAGCATTATTTACGGTGGTCAAGACATGGAAATTACCAAAGAGTGCTTTGACAGATGAGTGGATAAAGAAGATGTGGTATACATACACAATGGAATACTACTCTGCAATAAGAAAAGATGAAATGCTGCCATTTGCAACAACATGGATGCATCTTGAGATTATTATGCTAAGTGAAATAAATAGGTCAGGCAGAAAAAGTCGAGAACCATATGACTTCGCTGATGTTTGGAATATGAAACTGAAAGTAACAAAGGAACAAGACAAATAAGGAAACAAAAACTCATAGATGCAGACAACAGTTTAGTGGTTACTGGAGGGTAAGGGGGCAGGGTAAAGGGTGTCAAATATCTGGTGACGGAAGGAGAACTGACTCTGGGTGGTGAGCACACAATGTGATATGTAGCTGATGTATTACAGAATTGTACACTTGAAACCTATGTAATTTTTCTAACCATTGTCAGTCCAGTAAACTTAATGTGAGAGAGAGAGAGAGAGAGAGAGAGAGAGAGAGAGAGAGAGAGAGAGAGAGAGAGAGAGAGAGAGAGAATTCATGAAGCCAAAGCTGGTTTTCTAAGAAGATCAACAAAGTTAAACTTCTAGCCAAACTGTTGAGGGAAAAAAAGACACAAACTGTCAATATTAGAAATGAGAGAGTGGATATCACTAGAGATTTTAAAAGGATAATAAGATATGTTATGACCAACTTTATGCCAATAAATTTACAACTTAAAAAAGAAGAAAAAAAAACAAGAGCTAATTCCAACCATTTGGTACACTGAGAAGGAAATGAACAAAAGGCACAAGAGAGAACTTGAGGTTTAGACCATTCAGAACAAGAGACAGTAGGAAGCTGTTTGACAAGAAGTTCCTGTTGCAATGTTTTATTCTAATATAAATGTCAGCCAATCCTTAGTATGTATTGTTAAAAATACTTTAAAGGAAAAAATAGGCAAGGGATACAAATATGTAATTTACAAAAGAAGAAACACAAATGGATAAGAAAATTACTTGATGTATCACTGGTTATTAAAGAAATCCAAGACACAAAATAAGATTTTCTTTATCACAGTATACTGACAAATATTACAAGTTAATGAACTTACATTGGTGAGCATGTAGCTAAATTGGCAACTGTTTATACTACTGGAGAACAGTTTGCAAATTCATACAAAAGTATAAAATGTATGTACCATTTGACCTAGGAATGGGTGAATCATAGGCATTTACCCTAAAGGGATTAACCAGGATTTAGAAAATAAATTATGCTGGCTGGGAGGTAACAGAAAATATATATTGGTCTCTGCCCCCAGTTCCTGGCACAGAGCTCCTGAAACCCTTGTAATTTCCTGGGTGACAGGAGCATCTTCTGTTCTGAAGAGGTGACTGTGGTTGGGTTCTTGGATGAAAGCTGGTCACTGGAAAGACCAAGCCATGATTAGAAAGTTGAAATTTTCAGCCTCATTATCCATTCTCTTGAGAAGGGAGAAGGGCCTCCATAAAATCCCGTAGTTCAGAAAGCTTCCAGGTTGGTCAACACGTGTAGGTGCTAGAGAGTGGTATACCCGCAGAGGACATGGAAGCTTCACACCCATACCCACATACCTTGCCCTACACAGCTCTTCCATCTGGATGTTAATCTGTACCCTTTATCATATCCTTTGACGAAGTGGTAAATATAAGTTCTATGAGCCGCTCTAGCAAATTAATCAAACCTGAGGAGGGGTTCATGAGAACCTCACATTTATAGCTGATAGGTCAGAAGCATATGTGACAACTTGGACTTGTGATTGGCATCTGAGGTGGGGTAGGGGCAGTCTTGTGGGACTGAGCCCTTAACCTGTGAGTTCGATGTCATCTCCAGGTAGATAGTGTCAGAATTGAGTTAAATTGTAAGACACCTATCTGGTGTCACAGATAATTGCTTGATGGAGGAAAACTCCCACACATCTGGTGACCAGAAGTGTCAGAAGTGAAGTGTTCTGTGTGAAAGTAAAGGAGAAACACAAAGGAAGACTGAGGTTTCCCAATATATCGGTACATCTGTACAATAAAATACTATGTAGCCATTAAAATGATGTTGATTACTCACTGATCTAGAATTGTATTCATGATACTGTACTGGACATAAAAAGTATGTATAGTATGATCACATATATGTAAAACTGTGTGTAGACACAGAATGCTTGGAAATTCAGTAAAATATTAAAAATGATGCTATCTCTGTGATTTTAAGTGATTTTTACTTTCTTCTTTTTTATACTTGCTAGAATTGTCTGTTTTACAAAGACTAAGTTTCATTCTTTACAGTTGGAAATAAATAAGCAAAGATGTCTTTGTTTAAATGTGTAAGAAAGTATCCTTCTTATATATTTTATCCTTCATGAAGGATAAAACAAGTACTATGAGCTAACAAATGATCTGGCAGAACTCTGTACCAACCAATCAGTCCTTTTTCTAAGGTTTGCCTCTGCCCAGAATAGATTAAAAACAAACACGGTTAAATAAAATAAAAATGGTACAAAGTCTCTCTATATTATATGCCTAAGAAGATGGGATTAAACTCCTAAATAATTCACAACATTTTCTCCCTCATTAATTTAATTTACAAACAGAGTAATTAGCATGTTGCAAAGGTATTATTGAGTTGCACATGAAATCTCTATGAGCTGCAGCAATGTGTTCTCAGAAGAAAACGCAGCCAATAATTATAGAAATTTAGACAGGATTTTTTTTTAAGGCATCCTTGAACAAGCAGACTGGAAATTATGGAAACTTTCTGAAAGTGAAATTTCTCTGGTGTAACTGGTTTTTCGAAGTTACATGAAGAAAAAGCAGGTCGTAGGTTACTCTACTCCCTTAAATTTCAGAGACTTTTTTTCAGCCAGGGAGCCTATAGACAAGTCTCTGTGACAGTGGGTGCCTTGTAACTTCATTCCAAATCCTTTTCCTAGTTTTCCACCAGTTCCTTACAAGGACTGCTATCTATTTATGTGGCAGACTCTCCATATAAGTAGCATCTAGGACTATAAGCACAGTTCCTGTCATCTTTCCCATTCTCTAAATCAAATATAATAAAAGAAGATATTTTTTCCTAAAGCAGACTTCTCTTTCTGCTTTATAATAGAAATCAATCATTCTCTTATCAGTAGCAACCTGTCATGTTAATTACATTTCGACATTTACCATCAAAAATGAAATTGAATTTGAAAGGTTTTCCTTGATCTCATTATGTAAGAAGTTATTCCAAAATTTATAAATGAAGCTGGAAAGGACACAGTATTCAATTTTTACTACATATGCATGTGTGTGTAGGTATGCATGTGCACAGACACACACCTACACACACACACACACACACCACACATCTATAAACTATAGGCAGCTATGGTATTAAATGCTATCATACATGATTAAGTCATAACAGTGTCATTTTCCAAAATAACACAAACAACAAACCTTTAGTTGTTCATCTACAACTCTTGTAACTTCTCCAGCCATTGATTCCAAGGTCTCCTGAATTGGACTGGATAACAAGCCACTGGCTCCTGCCCAAGATGCACCACCAACATGGTATAAATTTGGTAACAACTGTAAGAAAAATAATTTAAAAAATATTTAAATAAGCACCAAAGTCCGTGCAGTTAGTAAAAAGGGTAGAGAAATATTATTAGGGATAATCTATTCTTTTTTTTTAAAATTATGTATATTTTATTTATTTATAAATCCTATATATATGAACTATTCTAATATATTTTGTATAGTGTAAAACAAACTACAAATGAAAGTTTTTAAATAATTAGATTTTTTTTGTTCTGTTTTTTGTTTTTTTAATTTATTGGGGTGACAATTGTTAGTAAAATTACATAGATTTCAGGTGTACAATTCTGTATCACATCATCTATAAATTACATTGTGTGTTCACCACCCAGAGTCAGTTCTCCTTCAATCACCATATATTTGATCCTCCTTACCCTCATCTCCCACCCCCCACCCCCCTTACCCTCTGGTAACCAATAAACTATTGTCTGTGTCTATGAGTTTTTTTGTTTGTTTGTTTGTTTTTGTTTGTTTGTTTTTACTTAGACAGTTATCATTTATATCCCTCACACTGTGGACCCCCCGCCCCCCATCCACTATCTCTCTGACATCGCACCGAGCCATCCCATTTCCACTATCTCCACTCCCAATGCTGTACTCTGCCTATTGTAAATGTATACATACCTATATATACATATATATATAATATTGTAGTTGGCATTCATTATTGTTCAGCTTCAGGTGTACAGTGCAGTGATCAGGCAGCGATAATCTATTCTTGATCAAAGGTCTTTTATACACATTAGTAAATTGAGATCCAGCTGTGAAACCATAGGAGCAGTATATGACTTCTTTGTGCCATGTCCTCATCTGGGGTATGCGAGTGTGTGACTAATCCCCAAAGTTTCTTCTACTTATGACATTCACTGAGTGTGTGATTTTAACAGCAGAGCCAGGACCAGATTCTAGTTAGTCCTTTCTCTACTAAGGCAAATTTTGGAGACCAAATTCTAATTTGAGAGAAGCTTCCTTTTAGATGTGACAGATGGAAGTGTCATGCTATCAGCTTGTAAATGGAATAATGTTAAGTGAGTTGTTACTCATTTAAATTACAACTACCTCTCAGTTATTCAGGACCTGATTATATCTTTTGTAAATCACATCAGCCTTCTTCTTTTTATTCTACATTTTGATTGTTGGTAACTAGCATAACTAGCAGAGATACAGAAAGGAGGCAGATTAATTCAGTTCACTTTGCCACCTTTTATTAACCTTGGAATTGAGTAGAAAGGTAAAGAAAGTTGGAACTGATTTCTAAAATTGAATTTTAAAAAAACCCTTTTTATTGCATAAGACACTCATGTTGCCTGAAGTGAAACTTACCGTTTTAGAGTTCTTAGCATCACGCATGAGCCTTTCTGCTGATTTTAAATCTTCCTGGACAGCATCTACCCCACAGTTTCGCAAAGAGTTGAGATGATCTTGTACTTTCACACATATTCTGTCAATCATCTGCTCCATACCAAGAAAATGAGAGCAAGCATCCCGGTGAGCACAGCCAATATTCAGATAGAAGGAAACACAAACGAATAAGGACGAAAACTTCTAATTAGAATCTTTGAGAAGGCAGTTTATAGCCCATTATTAATTTACCTATTCATATAAGAAATCTTTTGCAAGGTTAACTCTAGAAAAACATTGAAGAGATTTCGGTCCCCTTTTCTGCCTTAGGAAATGCATCATGTAGAACAAAAGTGAACACTTCTTGATGATTCAGAATCTCACAGCTACTCAGTGTGACAGTTTGCTAGATAGTAACTTTCCTTCATTAATTTTTATTGAGTGCCCTCTAAGTATCAGACAGAGTAGAGTGCTGGGCACTGAGGAAACAGAGAAGTAAAATGTGCTATTCTGAGGCTGCTGATATGACTACAAAATGATGCCCTCAGCCAATTGGTCTCAGTATCTTGGAAATCAAAACATCCTTGGAAATTGATATTTTTTAAATTATATAGGTAGTTTCTATATAAATTAAAAGTCATCAAAAAAGCAAGTTAAGGTTTATTGTATTAACATAGGTAATAATAAAGCGAATAACATCTAGTTTCTATTACATTAAGGTCCCTTTCCCAGGTTAATTACATGTGAATCATTTTAAGTTCTTCCATGGATTTAAACATTAATCCCAAAGGGAAATGGTAGATCACTATTGTAGACAAAAAATAGTATAATGGGTAAGATTATGCTTTTATATTTGTATTCACAGAGAGAAGCATGAAGAAAGCTGGGAAGTTAGAAGAAAAAGGTAACCCAGTTTTAAAAGTTTCTCTAATACTTTGATCAGAGCTGCAAGTTGTCTATTTCATGTTCTTAAAAAATTATCTGTTCTCCAGAGACCTTATATATCAAGAGGCCCATCCCACCTGATCACTTATTTGCAGAGGTGATAATCTAGCAATATTCTTTTTTATTTAAATTCACACTTCTCTATTTGTCTTGAGTTATTTGATAGAACAACTCTAGGAAGCCAGAGTCAGCCCTCCTCCCTCTAGAAATTCCACAATAATAGAAACTTTACCACACTGCTCAGAAGAGTTGAGGTCTGCCTACAGAGCCCATGTCTGCTTCCTGCAGTATCATCATCTCTCTTGTCTTTATGAAATCAGCTTCATAACACCTACCCCATTTTCTTCTAGTGTGTTATGAAGACAATCCAGCAAAATAAAATGACTCAAAAGCACCTATTCTCTTGATAAAGGGTCAGTAATGTTAACTAACATTAATGAATATTAAGAACAGCTCCTATTACCATAAAATGTATTGAGGTTACATAAGTGAATTAAGTGGAGCTCCTCATAGGAAAGAGAGAATAGCCTTCTTATACCATAAGAATAAGCCTTCTCATACCATACTCTCCCTCTGATTAAAATCTAAGCTTACTGGCAGGAATCATGTCTTATCTTTCTGCATTTATACAAAGCCCTGCAGAGAACTAACTATATGTTTTTAAAAATCTTAATTGATATAAATTCTAACTTGTCTAACTATTGTAATGATCTGTTCTTTCTGAAGCAAAAATGATCATCAGTAATTCATATCTTACCAAGAATGCTTAATTTCAAAAAAAAATTAACCACGTACTAAAAAAGAAACTGATATGCATTTGAGGACACAAAAGACTAATTTGAGAGGCACGTGGATGTGGCACTATAAGTTATCATCTTAAATAATGAGAGACTGAGGAGACCCCTGAAATATGTGCATTTACACGTACACCAAGGAGAGGGTTTAAACAAACTCAATAAAATGATCTTTAAGTGAAACTTTTAAAAATCAAACCCAAATGAAACATAAAAATTTAACTCTTCAAGTAAGACATAAAATAGCACTAATCTCAAAGATTCTTTTCAACATGTACTTGCTAAGGATTAGCACAGCCCAAGAGATCATAATCAGATACTTTACAACTAAAGAGCTCAAGGCTCAGAAAAGCTAAACTACTGAAGAATGATTACATACCGTGTTTCCCCGAAAATAAGACCTAGCCGGACAATCAGCTCTAATGCGTCTTTTGGAGCAAAAATTAATACAAGATCTGGTCTTATTTTACTATAAGACCGTGTCTTATATAATATAATACAATACAATGCAATATAATATCGGGTATAATATAATATTGGGTATAATACAATATTGGGTATAATATAATATAACATAATATAATATAATGTAAAGTAGTATAATACTGGGTCTTATATTAATTTTTGCTCCAAAAGACGGATTACAGCTGATTGTCCGGTCTTATTTTCAGGGAAACAGGGTAGAGGGCAAATCAAAATTTTTTGAAAAAAGGAAATCGAGGACTTTGGATATCAGTTAATAATTCAAACCCCTAAGGTACCCAAATGTGAAAGATAAAGGAATTGCATTCTAAAAGACTCATTTTTTGGTTATCCCACCAAAAGACCTCAGGGGAGATGACTGCACTCCGCTCTTTGGTTTAACCTCCCTACTTCATCATAATCCGTTGGTGTCCCATTTTTCTAAAGCAGCCCAGAAAAGTTATTGACTGCCATAGTTTGAGAAGCTTACTTCCCTCTAAAGCAATGTACTCTGTCATTCCTAGTCTTCTTTATTTTGAGTCCTAATCTGTCTTCTCATATCCTTCCTACAGGTCCATGTCTTCCCCTTGAAAGGTCCCT
Organism: Rhinolophus ferrumequinum; assembly: GCF_004115265.2. Classification (NCBI taxonomy): domain Eukaryota; kingdom Metazoa; phylum Chordata; class Mammalia; order Chiroptera; family Rhinolophidae; genus Rhinolophus; species Rhinolophus ferrumequinum. The sequence goes on from NC_046305.1 coordinate 30,283,224, forward strand.
GAACAGTCACTAGCTCTCGTCCATGTGTCAGTCTTGCACAGATTAGAACACAGCTATCTTTTCTTCCCTAATTGTCTTTTCTTTAAGCTTAACATTACCAGTGCCTTTTACCATTCCTGTGACACAGTTCTGTGGTCCCTGTACCTTCTCTAACCCCAGATCACTTCTCCTCTGAATTCTCTCTTCCATCTAGGACCCTCATCAAAATATGCCTCCCTCAATAAAACGGATTGTAACGTAGGAGGCGCGAACTGGTATGTGGAACAGGACTATCACATTTCTTACTGTAGAAAGTACACCTCCATTATTGTGGTACAAGTCAAATTAGCTTCTTTGGCAATTAAATCACACCCCAACTCATATTATACTTGCTATTTTAGGTTTTTGCAAATATACTGGGCTGTAGAACCCAAGAGCACAATTTAGAATTACTAGCAATAACTGCCGTTTTTTTGTTGCTCTCAACTTGTTATAATGATTTCCAGTTCCAGAAAGTAACTCGTGGAAAAATTTACCTTTCTCCATGTCTATTCCTTTATTCAATAAAGAAAAATATACTGAACATCTAGCACTGAATGAGATACAGTCCTGAATAAGGCATAGCTCTTGCCACCAAGCAACTTAAAAACCTAGAAAAGAAATATTCAATTAATAGTAAAATGAGATTTAAAGTGCTATATGAGGTATGATTAAAAAAAACTATGGTGAATATTTAAATTTTAAAAAATTATTACAGTAAAGGGCACATTGCCATTAATCCCCCTCAAAATACTCTCCCTCGCTTCAAACACACTTATCCCATCGTTCTTGCCACTTTCTGAAGCAGTTCTGGGAGTCCTCTTTTGTGAATATCTTTCGTTGAGCTGTCATGGCTGCCTTGATATCCTGAATCATTTTGACTTTGGGGAAGAGCCGAGGTCGCAAAGTGCCAGATCCAATGAAAAAGGTGGATGAGGACATATCATATTTTTATTTGACAGAAATTGCCGTATACCAGAGTGATGTGTGACACAGCATCTTTCTGTTGTGATCACAAAATATGGTGAGTGATGCTGCCAAGTGCCATCCAACAGAAAGGCAGGTATTTTCAATATGGGAAGTGGTGCACACTTAGTAACAGTGTGTAACAAGTTTCAACTTGTTCGGTGTAGTCAGTAGGGTGTAAGCTAGGGTTGAGAAAAGGCGTGTCTGAAAGTGTGTCGTAAATCATCCTCCATCATGACAATGCTCTGTGTCACACATTGCTTCTGGTATACATGAATTTCTGTCAAATAAAAACATTACGGTGTGTCCTTATCCACCTTATTCACTTGATCTGGCACCATGCAACTTCTGGCTCTTCCCCAAAGTCAAAATGATTCAGGACATCGAGGCAGCCACAACAGCTCAACTAAAGACACTCATGAAAGAGGACTTCCAGAACTGCTTCAGTAAGTGGCATGAATGATGGGATAAGTGTGTTTGAAGCGAGTGAGGGGGATTAATAGCAATACGTCTTTTACTGTAATAAATTTTTAAAAATTTAAACATTCACTGTGTCGTTTAATTACACCTCACATGCTATGAGTTTTCCTCAAATACCTTATGATCATTGGGTTTGGTTGATTTTTTTGGAGGAAAATATTCCACACTTTTAAAATTTTTATAATTCTCTTTTCCTATCTAAAGCTGAGTAGACAGAAGAGAGGAGCACCTCAATTTCTCTTCAGCACTTAAGTTTTAATTAATATTCAACAAATTATTCATTATTCAGGAGAGTCTAGGAATTTGTTTCCTACTCATAGAAATGCAAGGGAATAGAGTGAAAGGAATAGAATGTCTCCAACGTAGCAAGTGGATTACCCTCCAATTTTATCATCTGCAATCATGGGTTCTCCATGTTTGTATGTAAATCTGAAATACACCTTACTGTCAATATTAAAAGGTGCAAAATCATCAACAATTAAAAGTGCATATTTAGCATTAAAATTAGCCTACATTTTCCTCCCTCTACATCCTCCTCCAAACTCTACTTACATTTGTTGTCATTTTCAGAAACCAGTTCTTATTGTCCCACTGAGAATGATTCAAATATTAGAAGTCCTTTGGGCTTTGCTGTTAAAAGGGTGAGTAGAGAGTGTGTGGAAGAACAGCCTGGCACCCTCTTACCTGCTGCGTGGTGCTGGTGACGATGCCTTGCTGGAGGCGGTAGGCCTGCTCTTGAAGGTACTTTCTAGTCTCATGATTCCGGAGCAGATAGTTTTCTATCTGGAAATTAAGTAAATGTCTCTCTCAAGAACACATTTTGACTGAGCAGAGAATAAAGTTATAAGTGAAACAGCCAGTTGCTGAACTTAAAATCAACGCACTAATTCACACATCCTGCCAGTACCTTGACCCCAAAAAACATATGAGACAAGAAAACTGGCTATCACTGTGAGGCATTATTGGTGTTTTTAGTTAGAAAGTTAACTTGCAGGTAACTAAAGTAATTTTTATGTGACTCTATAATTGACAAAGATAAGCAAGTGTTTAACTGCCTGTAAGCTTAAAGATGACATTTACTGTGTTTCCCCGAAAATAAGACCTAACCAAAAAATAAGCCCTAGAATGATTTTTCAGGAGGAAATCCCTAAACATAAGCCCTAATGCGTCTTTTGGAGCAAAACTTAATATAAGACCCAGTCTTATTTTCGGGGAAACACGATAGTGACTTTTCATCACTCTCCTGCATACAATTTCAATTCTTTCTCTCTTGTAAAATTTTAACCAGTGAACAGTTCAGAAGTTAAATGAATATCCCCAAGGAGTATGGATGGTACTCTGTGAACCTCTTAGCAAGTGATAGAGTCTATCAGCACTTAGAAAATTATTTAAGGGAAAAAAAGGAAACAATAGGTACAAAACTTGAAGAATATAGGCTGGCACAACTCAAAGACATACTAGTTTTATTAATCTACCAGATTTTCATACTTTCTCGCAAACAGGGCTGACTTCAGCAAAATTACATAAAAAATGGATTTCTACAGAAAATGAGAAATCTTGAAGTTGACTGACAATGTGTGTTTTTAAACAGAAAATCTCCTATGAAAAATGCAAATGTACAAATGATAACTAAGTTGAAATAAAGCATTTAAGAAGAACAACATGCATTGAATAAAAATGTAGGGTTAACTATTGGGAATGATGGATTCCTAGGAAGATGTATTTTAAAGAATAATAAGATGGGTAATTGTGTCATCTATTTTTTTTTCAGTTGTTGTTTTTGTTTGTTTTGAATAACACCACTTAACCATGTGGCTTTTAATTTGTCACTGTGGTTCCCTATGGTTAAGAACTTCTAATAATTGTGAAGCTTTCAGTGTTTATTACATTTTCATTTTCCTTATGCTAAAGTGACTATTACCTTATGCCAATTAGGAACAATTAAAATACAGACTATAATTATCATCCCTGGAAACTATAAAGCGGAACAAAATGTACCTTTCTATTAAACATAAATGAAGATTATAAAAATGAAAATACCCCTGAAATGAAACATGGTTAAAGTGACACATTAGTTTTCTCTTGCTGCTACCCAAGAAGTCATCTCATTCCAAGGTGACATTACTATCAATGTAAACTGTTTTTGCTAAAAAGATTCTTGCCTGAAATGTGACAGGAACAGACTACCACCAGCCTTGGTGCTTCTGTTTTATGTTCTTTTACACTTGGCCTCGGGAAGTACTGGCTGTGGGCCAGTTCTGGGAGGAGACTATTTATTCAAGAGGTTCAGTTCATGCACAGATGGTGCCCAAGGCCAGCCCACACATTTCTGGACCTTCCCCAAGTGCACCAACAGTGCTACATAGCCCAAACCTGGAGGGAAGTTTTCAGAAAACAATATTCTAAGCTCATTTCTAAAAGCCAGAGTAAGGGGAAGAAAGAATAACAATGTTTGATTGTCTTTAATATCAGTCATTAACACATCACCACTGGAAGTATTTGCATCTTGCAAATACAGAGCAAACTTCTTTCCATGTACCATTCCAGACCAAGGACAGAGCCCACATCTCCAGGGGCTAAGGACAGATGGCCTGACTCATGGAAAGGAAGGGCCAACAGAGTCATGATCTTGTTTGCAGGACCCTGGGCAACAGAGGGGGACAATCTAGAGCCAATTAGACATCTCCAGTCCCACCACTGAAAACAGCAACAGCACAAGAGGCAAAAAATCCCTGCGTTTTAATAAAGGAAACTTGTGTTTAAAAATAATCTTATAAGATTGAGTATAGAATCACAATATTGTTCTTTAGTAAAATTAGAGCCATATTTGTTCTAGAGGATAGAGTTCTGTTAAAATGAAGACTTGAATATATAAGAGCATAGTATTAGGGGATAAAAAGCAATAAAGACGAGCTTTAAATCATTAATTTTTCATTAAAAAACCCACAAATTTTATAATTAACCTATTGCTTAATTAACCTATTAACCCCGATTTTATGTGTCTGTTTTTAGTTTCCTGACCTATAAAACATGTCTTGCTACAGCTGGATTAGTACCTATGTTTGTAACTGTTTTCTATTTACTGTATTTATTCTTCTATCTTCTTTTTCTGCCCTCTCTGGTTTTAACTAGTGTATATGATTGCACTTTTCTCTCCTTTCGTGATATATCAATTGTACTTATTTTTAAGTTTTCTAGTGTTTGCAATATACATTTATAAATAACCAAGCCCACCTTCAAATAACACTACACCATTTCACAAGTAGTGCAAGTCCCTTATAACAGAGTATTACCAATTTCTCCCTCCCATCCCTTGTAACACTGCTACCTTAGAAAGTCTTCATTTTTTTATGTTTGAAGGAAAATTTCACTAGATACAGAATTCTAGGCTGCTGGATTTTTCCTTTTAACTCTTTAAACATTTCACTCTACTCTCTTCTTGCTTGTATGATTTTTGACTAAAAGTCTGATGTAATTTTTGTCCATATTTCTCAATATGTGCGGTGCCTTTTCCTTCTGGCTGCTTTCAAGATTTTCTCTATCTTTGGTTTTCTGTAGTTTGAATATGACATGACCACAGGTTGATTGTTATCTGAAATTCCTGGATCTGTAGTTTGGTGTCTGCCGTTAATTTTGGAAAATTCTAAGCCACTATTATATCAGATATTTCTTCTGTTCCTTTCTCTTTCTTTTCCTTATGGTTCTCCCATTACATAGATGTCCAATCTTTTGTAATTGTCCCACAGTTCTGGGACATTCTCTTCTATTGTTCTTTTCCTGTTTTTTTTTTTTTTTCTCTTTGCATTTGGAAAGCTGTTACTGACATATCTTCAATTCAGCAGTTCTTTCCTCAGCTGTGTCCCATCTACTGATGAACTCAGAAATGTCAGACACCCAGCAAAAACTGTTAAGTGTCTGCTAAACATAGTTATTCTGTAGCTTGTTTTTCCTATTTATATAGATGAAGACACTAAAATACAGAAAAATTAAGTAACTTATTTAAGTTATAAAGCTGGGCTCAGTTTGGTATAGTCAAATTTTCTGAATCTAAATCTTGGATGATTTATTTTGCTACATCTCAGCTTTCCCTCCTCCCCACTCCCAATCTTCTCTTTTATTCAACTAATGTTTAAGGAGCATCCAAGCATGCATACCAAGCACTATGCTAGCTAACAAGAATTAAAAATTTTGAAAAATACATAGGCTCTGCCTTTGAGGAGCTCACAGTCACTGGGGAAAAAAGATATGGAGGCAAGTAACTTAAAACAATGTCAGAAGGCCAGTGACAGAGAGAAGTACAGGTAATTCTGAGAAGACCACCTACCCATGGAAGGAAAGGGGCTCTGAGAAGTCTTCCTGGATGAGCTGACACTTGATTTCAATCTCACAGACATGCAGGGTAGTAGGGAAAGCATGAGTATCATCTAGATTAGAGCAGTGATTCTCAAACTTCATAACCAGGAGAGCTTGTGAAAACACAGATTGCTGAGTCCTATTACAGTTTCTGAGACCCAAGAATTTGTATTTCTATCAAGTTCCCAGAGGTTAAGCATAACAAAGAGTAACAGCTGGTAGAATATGAAACTAGAGGGGAACTGAAGGCAGATCCTAGGCAGAATTTCACACCATGTTAAGGAGACCGGGCTTCCTTCTAAAAACCACTAGGGAGGGACGGATTGGGGAGAGATGAATTGAAGACTTTAGTCTTCAAATTCACCATAAAATAAAATGGCAATTTTTGACTGCAACATGGGAAACAGACAAGAAGAGGCAAATGTGACAACAATCCTGGTGAGAATCTTGAGGTATGAATGAAGGCATCTTTGATAAGAATAGAGGGGAGGAGAGCTAATGCAGAGATGTATTCTCTCTGATCTGTAATTGTGGTGACTGATTGGCTAAGGAAGGCATGAGAAAGGAAAATCTAGTTTGGCAGGAGATGGAGGGTGGCACTACCAAGGAGCGAGCACAAAGAAGAAGGAAAAATATCCCCAAATAATAAATAGTCAACGTAGGGTAGGCTCCTACAGATGGGAAATATTTGAGCACATATGAAAAGAAAGGTAACCATAACCATTCAAAGAGAAGGATGAAGATATGGGAGAGCAAGGGAATGATTCATGGGGCAAGCTTCTAGCACCGGGCAGAGATGTTGGGGTCAAGGTTAATGATGGCTGGACTCTGAAGGGGGATGCACCCTTCATCCTCTGGGGTTTGTCAGAAAGGACATGGGAATGGGTATGGATTTAGACACATCAACAGACAAAGATGGTGAAGGGAGATCACACTAATAAACTAAATTTCTTGATGAGGGAAGGCTCTGTCTATTGACAATAAAGGAGATGCAGGTTACACATTCTCCAAAGGATAACAGGAAGTTATCTATGCTTAAGCTCTGACATACGGATGTTATAAGGATGTTACTCTATTCCACTTAAATTTCATGATAAGTTTCAGTCTTATTTTATTCCTCCCCCATTCATGCATGATGCCAGTCATGATCCTAAGAATACAAGCAAATGTGCAAAAAGCTTTGTAAAATACATTGTACTATTCATATGTTCAGAATTATCAAACATAATTCAATTCATATGTGAATTTATTATAATTCAGCTACTGATTCTTCAATACCTTCTGCAGAGCCTCTTCTGTTTTTTCAGGGTTTGTCTTGAGGGCTTGAGATGCATCATACATAGGAATTGGCATAAATCTCAGTGTGTAGTTCCTAGAAAAGGGAAGAAATGATGTGTTTACTTAAAAATATCCTATTACCTTAATTCATCAGTTTTTTAAAATCCCAAAAGATAGTTGCCAGAGTATCTTAGGAACTTCTGAATGACCAGCACAGCTTAGGCCCCCAGACTGCAGACCAGCTTTTGTGTCCACGTGGCAGCACCGTGGGGACCTTATCAACTCAGGCGATCTGACAAAACTGACACAACCTTTAAGAATGTGGTTTTGTTTTGTTTTGTTTTCAGTTTTCAATTATATCAAAGATGAAATGTTCAAAATGGGATTGGAAAGATGGACTGAGAGAAAGCCTAGAGAAAAAGTCCAGTATCAACTTGCTGCTTGGGTTTTAGTCACCAGAAGATCTGAATGTTTCCTCATGCAAACTGCTAGAGGAAAAATTGAAAATCAAACAAAACATGTGCTTGCAAAGCAAGAACATTAGCATCCACAAAAACAGTCTGTTCAGGCTCTGGGCTCCTTTAAATAAGCAAATCCAAGACAAAGGACTGTCTTCAGAAATGTTGCTGGGAGCAGTTTCCTGCCTGGCTCAACAACCTGATCACTGCAGTTCTCTGCAGTTTGCAAACATGATCAGTCCAAGTCCGGCAGGCTCTAGACACCAAATGAAGCCCCTGTGGAGTCCTGTGTCTCTCCACCTGACCTCACCATGGCTGACCAACTGATTAGACACAAAAGTGCAAGGGTGAGTCACTTTGCTTGAGGAAAACAAACTCTGTGCATCTGCACACATCTTTGATCCTGGCCCTGCTACAAACAGCTACGTGCACAGATGACCGCAGGCACCTGCTTCCCTACAGCAAACTCTAGCTCTGGACATGCCTTCTCTCCCACCCCAAAATGCATCTGTCCATTTGTACAACATGACACCAAGGAAGAATGGTTTTTTGGGTCATATGGTGGCAACTGAAGTGTTCTCCTAGTGCACTAGAATCACACAGTCAGCTCTCTTGTTTTCTGTGTCTAAACTATAGGCACTCACAGTGTGATTCTTACAAATATTTAGATGACTTCTATTGCAAGAGTTCGCTAACAACTAATTCCCAAAATAAGTAACTAATGATGAAGAAGTAATAAAGAAGATAAACAATCATCTTAATAATAACAGTAATCTGGACGGGTATTAATTAATGGAAAAAATGTTCTTTATCCAGTCCAATTTATAAGGTGGCTTAATGTAAAATAACCAGCAAAGAAAAGGCTGCTATTTCTGTAACTTCAATTTTTATCTTAGCTTTGTTTTAGTAAAATTGTTTTTGTTTCGTTTAAGAGGAGCCAGCCAACTAAAACTAAGAGACAACAAGGTTTCTTTGCAGCCTTGAGGATTTTCCTTTCTCTCGTCCAATTGTGATCATGCTACAGGTCAGCAGAGTTTATTGAAACCAAATGTGGTTTTGAACCACTGGCATGTTGGAGCACACAGTACGTAACAAACTGTAATCCAAGGAGTCCCGCCATCAATCTGGAAATGGTGAGGACTGGGTGTGCATGCTCTTGGCCTCTCACAAAGACTCCTCTGGGCTGGCAGTCTACAACATCATCAGGGTGGCAACTGTGCTGTTAGCACCCAAATGCTATTGTTAAAAAAAAAAAAAAAAAAAGCTTCTATTTGGAAGTTTTGTGGTGAATAGGAGTGATTACAGGTGGTCTTGCAGTCATAGAAGGCTCCAGGGACGGGGGACGTGGTGACTGGATGGTGCAAGCGGCCTCACCCATGTTTAGTGATAGCCTGTGGTGGCAGCAACTTGGACTTCCTGGCTAGAGTAGAACCACGGGATTTAGAATCAGAAAGGCACTTAGAGATAATTTACTCCAATTTTCTCCCGTTATAAAAGAATTAATCAGAGTGGTGAAATGCTTTGCTCAGGATCATAGGCTTGTTGAGGATTGAATGGAAGCACTACATTGGGCAAGATAGCTGCAGTTAAGAGGCATCATGCATGGAGGGAAATCTGGGAAAACAAAATAATGAGTAGTCCTTCCCCTTCCACAGGGGACTGATTTCTATGCTACTGGCTCCTTATTTCCCATCCACATTTTGTAAACTCTCATTTGTAATGCTATAAATCTGCTTTGATGATTTCTATAGACTATAATATGAGGATTAAAAAACTCAGAAAGAACCAGATTTCTAGCATTTTTTCCAGGCATGTTTGCATTATGATTTCCTCATTTGGTTTAGTGGGAAAGTAAATTTGACAATCAATAATTGCAGACTCTAGTTACCAAGGTCAAAAGAAAGCCTTTACAGTAATGAGACAAGTTAGCCCTATGCTTGCCTTCCATCAACTTCATTTTTATTTTCTGGACCTCAACTTTCTTATCACCACTGGATTCAAAGCTGTCATAATGGGCAAAAAAGCAAGACCTGGGGAAACAGACTGAAACCAAAGCAGGAGGAAGCCAGGCAACCATTGTGTGGCCTCTCCAGCAGAACATGCATCTGACCTCACTTTACAGATGCAGAAACTACATGAGAAGAAAGTCCATGTCTTTCCGGGTCCCATGGCTGGTGAGCAGTGACCAACACTGTCCCTGATCATTTGATTCCCAGTCTAAAGCTACTTCTCTTATCCCACAGATTACAGACACCAATGGATCTTTGCATTTTTTCAGAAGGAAGTCCTAATGAAAACTTACTTTTCCATAGCAACAGCTATATCTTGAAAGCCTTGTGCAGTAATGTTGTTCTTGTCCCATATGACAGTCCTGTTTAAAAACCGAATCACATAAATGATCAGACCTTTAGGAATGGAAGAAATGAGCCTCCCACTGAAGATAAATCGCCAGGTAACAACACTATCTAGGTATTTTGGTACAATGGCATTATGTGAGCAAGGAATAATGTGCAACCTTGTTTCAAACAAAGCAAGACTGAGCATTTCCTCAACATTACATTCTTAACATATTTACCGCTCAAATAGTATGAAAAAAATCATACTTAAAAGGAACAGTGCACACATTAACTTACCGTTAATGTTTTACTAGCCAGAGAAGTCTAAAACCTCATTTCTCTGATATTTTCCCAATGGTAGTCGAATATTCGTGTCTGAGACTCAAACTACTTACAAAAGATGCGAAGCAGTCTTGTGTCCAACATGAAGAATTCCAGGTACTAAGACTTGTACATTCTAAACAACTTGTCTTATTTGCTTATGTTTTTTAAAATTATTATTAGTTTCAGGTGTACAAAACAATGTAAACAATGTAATAGTTGGACATTTAAACCCCTCACAAAGTGACAACCCTCCTCCCCCATTCTACCACCCCTCCAACATTGCACATAGCCACCATAGTTCCACTGAATCCATTCCCTGTGCTGCACTCTACATTCTGTGACTATCTATATCTATCTATCTACACACACACACACACACACACACACACACACACGAAAACACAGTCAACACCCATCACTATTCAGCTTCAGATGCACACTATAGCAGTCAGGCACCTACACCGTCCATGAAATGGTCTCCCCAGTAAGACAAGTGTCCATCAGATCCCCTTCAAAATCTTTACATTACTGATTATACTCCCCAAACTGTCCTTCGTATCCCTGTGGCAATTTTGTGGTTACCAATTGTGCCTTCTAATCCTCTCACCCTCTCTCCCATCCCCACTCCCCTCCCAGGTAAAATCCCTCAGTTTTTTCTCTATATCTCTGAGACTGTTTCTGATTACTCTGTTCATTTATTTTATTCTTTAGATTCTATATATGAGTGAGATCATATGGTATTTGTCTTACTCCTTCTGACATTTCACTTAGCATAATATTCTCTATGTCCATCCATATCGCTGCAAATGGTAAGATTTTGTTCTTCTTTATGGCCCAGTAATACTCCATTGTATAAATGTACCACTGTTTCTTAATCCAGTCATCTACCGATGGGCATTTCAGTTGTTTCCATGTCTTGGCTATTGTGAAGAGCGCTGCATAAATTTTTTTGAATTAGTGTTTTGGGGTACATGAATTTTTTCGAATTAGTGTTTTGGATTTCTCTGGATAGATACTAAGAGTAGAATTGCTGGGTCATAAGGTAGTTCCTAAGTCTATTGGACTTATGTCCATTTAGATAAATAAATGTCTCTTCATTTCCTCTGCAAATTTTTTAATGGGGTTGTTTTTCATCTATGTTCATTAAGGATATCGGCCTGTAGTTTTCTTTTTTTGTAATGTATTGGTTTGATTTTGGGATCAGGGTGATAGTGGCCTCATAAAAAGAGTTTGGAAGCCTTCCTTCCTTCTGGATGTTTTGGAATAGATTGAGGAGAATAGGTGATAATTCTTTTCTGAATGTTTTATAAAACTCACCTGGATAGCCATCTTGTCCAGGGCTTTTGTTTGTTGGGAGCCTGTTGATTACTGATTCAATTTCACTGGTAGTAATCAGTTTATTCAGATTTTCTGTTTCTACTTGAGTTAGCCTTGGAAGATTGTATGATTCTGGACAATTATCCATTTCTTCCAGATTGGCTAATCTGTTGTTGTACTGCTGCTCATAGTATTTTCTTAAATTTCTTTTGTATTTCTGTGGTGTCTGTTGCTACTTCTCCTCTTTCATTTCTATTTTTATTAATTTGGGTCCTCTCTCTCTCTCTCTCTTTTTTTAATGAGTCTGGTTAAAGATTTGTCGTTTTGTTTCTCTTCTCAAAAAACCAGCTCTTGGTTTCATTGATCATTTGTATTGTTTTTTTGGTCTCTATGTTGCTTATTTCCACTCTGATCTTTATTACCTCATTCCTTGTACTCCCTTTTGTTGTTCTTTTTCCAGTTTCCTTAAGTGTAAGAATAAACTGTTGATTTGAGATTTTTCCTGTTTCTTTAGGTAGGCCTGCATTGCTATGAATTCCCCTCTTAGGACTGCTTTCCCTATTAGGACTGCTGCCTCTCATAGATTTTGGGTTGTTGTGTTTTCATTTTCATTTGTCTCGAGGTCCCTTTTGATTTCTTCCTTGATCTCACTGTTGACCCATTCATTATTTAGCAACATGTTATTCAGCCTCCATGTATTTGTGTATCTTCCAGTTTTTTCTTGTAATTGATTTCTAATTTCATAGCACTGTGGTCAGAGAAGACACTTGATATGATTTCAATTTTCTTAAATTTACTGAGATGTGTTTTGTGGCCTAACATGTGGTCTATCTTGGAAAATGTTCCATGTGTGCTGGAGAAAAAGTATATTCTGCAGTTTTGGAGTGAAATGCTCTAAAAATATGGATTAAATCCAACTGGTCCAATGTGTCATTTAAGGCCACTGTTTCCATATTGATTTTCTGTCTGAAGGATCTATCCCTTGTTGTCAGTGGTGTGTTGAAGTCCCCTACTATGATAGTGTTGCTGTTGATCTCTGTCTTTATGTCAGTCAATATCTGTTTTATATATTTAGGAGTTCCTATGTTGGGTGCATAGATTTTTACTAGGGTTATGTACTCTTGTTTGATCGATCCCTTTATTATTATGTGTTGCCCTTGTCTTTTAATATATTCATTTTAAAGTCTATTATGTCAGATTTAAGTACTGCTACTCCAGTTTTCCCCCTCATTTCCATTTGCATGAAATATCTTACTCCAACCCTCCACTTTCAGTCTGTGTGTGTCTTTTGATCTGAGGTGAGTCTCTTGTATACAGCATATGCAAGGGTCTTGTTTTCTTATCCACTCAGCCACCCTATGTCTTTTGATTGGAGCATTTAATCCACATACATTTAAAGTGATTATTGATAGGTACATAGTTATTGCCATTTTATTATTTGTATTTCTTGTCTTCATTAGATTGTTTTCATGTTTCTTCTGCTTAAAAAGGCCCTTTTAACATTTCCTGCAATGCTGGCTTGGTCATAATGAGTTCCTTTAGCTTATTTTCTGGGAAGCTCTTTATCTCTCCTTCAATTTTAAATGATAGCCTTGCGGGGCAAAGCAATCTATGTTGTAGACCTTTGTTTTTCATCATTTTGAATACCTCCTGCCACTCCTTTCTGGTCTGCAAAGTTTCTGTAGAAAAGTCAGCAGACAGTCTTATGGGAGCACCCTTATAAGTAACTCACTGTCTCTTGCTGCTTTTAGGATTCTCTCTGCCTTTAACCTTTGCCATTTTAACTATAATGTGTCTTAGTGTGGGCCTATTTTGGTTCATCTTGGTTGGAACTCTCTGCACTTACTGGGCTTGTATGTCGATTTCCTTCACCAGGTTAGGGAAGTTTTCAGTCTTTATTACTTCAAATATGTTCTCGATCTCTTGGTCCCTCTCTTCTCCTTCTGGTATTCCTATGATGCGCATGTTGTTGCGCTTGATGTTATCCCACAGGTCTCCTAAACTATTTTCATTGTTTCTTATTCTTTTTCCTTTCTCTTGTTCCGCTTGGGTGATCTCTGCTATGTCTTCTAAATCACTGATTCGATCCTCTGCTTCATGTAACTTGCTCGTAGTTCCTTTGAGTGTGTCCTTTATTTCAGTTATTGTGTTCTTTAGTTCTAACTGGTTGTTTTTTATGACTTCCCTATCCTTCTTTATGTTCTCACTAAGTTCCTTAAACATTCTTATCATCAGTGTTCTAAACTCTGTCTCTGATATGTTGGTTACCTCTATTTCATTTAGTTCCAATTCTGGAGGTTTCTTCTGTTCTTTTATTTGGGGCATGTTTGTTTCCTCATTCTGGCTGACTCTGTGTTTGCTTCGATGTGTTAGGTAGCTCCCCTAGATCTATCAGTCTTTGCAGGGTGGACTTAAATAGTATGTGTCCTTTATATTTGAGTTGCACAGTCACCCTATTCTCCTGTGCGTGTGTTCCAGAGGAGTCCCTTGTGTTATGGACATTCTCTTGCTGAAGTTGAGCTTTAATTGCTTTTGGCTTGTCAGTAGGTGGGATTGACTCCCAGGCTGACTAGCTGTTAGAATTAGCTATGCCCACAGTAGATGACCGGCTGTGTGAGGGTTGACGCCTCAGATGAGGCTTGGCCCCTATGGGCTCTTGTGCCTGTAGAGAATTCCCTTTGGTTGTGTCATTTGTCTGTCAAATCCGGTAATGCTCTGGTTTGGTGTGGAGTTGGCCTCTGGGTATGTTGATTCTTGTGCCTCTTGGGCTGGGCCCTGGTGCAGGGCGATTTTAGAACAAAACAAAACAACAAAAAACAAATACACTCACATGTAAAAACAACCGACAACCAACATTCAACACAAACAAAAATTTCAAAAACACAAAGAAATAAAACAAAAAATAGCAACACCCCCCCACAGAAAAAAAAAATCAATGCAAAAAAATGGAAAGGAGGAGGAATAGTAGAGCAAGGAAATGAAAAAAGAAGAGAGAAAGGGGAAAATGTATACACGTACACACACACACACACACACACACACACACACATAAACACACACTAAAAATGATAATAATACTAAACTGAAAAAAACAGTGCCAGTCTTGGCTTAAGCCCACCAAGCTATCTCCATATTGTCCTCTGCTGTACAAAAACTCTGTGTCTTGTGGAGGCAGAGCCGGCCACCTGGCACCTAGAGTGACCCTGGCAGTGCAGTTCTAGATGAGTGGGGCTATGGGGCGTGGCTGGTAGATTTTACAAAGTCACTGCAGTTTCTGCCCTCGCCTGCACAAACGTGCACTGAGCGCACCACAGCCAGGCACTGGGAGGTGGACTTATTCCCTGTGCACAGGTCTCCTGGGTCTTAGGGCACTTCTTTTTGGAGGTGTGGAACGTGTGAGATTTCTGAGCTGCTGAAAGCCCAGAGCTGCCTCTGCCCCGCCTCTGATGACCTCTGCGTGTGTCTCAGCCGAGCAGAAAAGGTGGCTGCTGGTTATGCAGGTGTCTTCATCTCCCTGCCCAGCTTCTTCTCTAGGTTATAGCTGCAGAATGGCTTTTTTCAGTTCTTGAGAGCTATAGCTCCTCTGTAATCTGACACTACTCCTCTGTTCAAGGACCAGCTTAAGGCTCTGGAAGGGTGGGGGTAAGATTGCTGTGGGAGAGTGGGGGGAGGGGCCCGGGTATGTAGTTTTGCTTTCTGTCTGTCTGAGAGAGCCGCAGTTCTCAGCTGAGGTTTCTCCTTTGAATGCTGGGCACTGCAGTCCTCTATGCTGATCTCTCAGCAATACTATGTGGTTCAGGGAAAGAGACCATAGCCTGGCTGTTGCGATCTCTGGTCTGCATCCTGGGGCCCCCGTGTCACCGCAGCTGCGGATGTGGCCGGTCTCCACACCAGTTCCTTCCTTCTTCCCTGTCTTGCCCGGTTTGCCCACCTTCAGGTAGTCCTCTTAGCTGGTCTGTGTGATGAGCAGAGAATCCTTTGATGATTTATAGATGTTCAATTTGTGGTACCTTCCAGGGGAGAACTCAAGAGGCCCACCTCACAGCCGCCATTTCTATGACATCCTCCTCAGCCTTTACCTGCTTATGTTTTCATCATTGCCCTGATATGGTGTAATCAGCTATCCCAGGAACCCCCGTCACTCTTCTGGCAAATCTCAGTTACTATAAATATGATGTTGTGTACTTTTTAAAACAAAATCAATGTTGTAAAAAAATTATTTTACCTTAAGAACGTGAATACTTCACAGGTAGTTTAGGATCTATCAATTCACCTGACACACGAAATGGCTCTTATTTGTCTGCATGATGATCTAAGACTGACAACCTGTAATTGCTTCCATTCCTAATCTCAATGATCTTCTCTACATACACATGGTCTGACAATTAAGTTTGCAAATTCATCCCAGAAAAAGTGCTACATACCTCATTGCTGACTATCACTTCAGTCACCTTCAAAGTACTCCCCTTAGGAAGCTATGTACTGACACCAGTGCCTAGTCCACGCTTCAAAGCAATTTTGGAACTCTTTTACTGGAATGGCCATCAGAGCTGTCATCGTATTACCCTTGATGTCCTGAATGTCATCAAAATGTCTTCCTTTCAATATTTCCTTTATCTTCAGATAAAGAAAGAAGTCATTGGGGGCCAGATCAGGTGAGTAGGGAGGTGTCCCAATACAATTATTTGTTTACGGGCTAAAAGCTCCCTCACAAACAGTGCCATGTGAGCTGCTGCATTGCCGTGAGGCAAGAGCCATGAATTGTTGGTGAAAAGTTCAGGTCGTCTAACTTTTTCACGCTGCGTTTTCAGCAAACAGTAAACTTGGTAAATGTTTGTCCAGTTACTACAAATTCATAATGAATCATCCCTCTGATATCAAAAAAGGTTAGCAACATCGTTGCAACGAGTTCATGAACTTAATTGTCAGACGTCACAGTTATCTTCAAAGAAACGGCTGCAGGTTTAGGGTTTTGGATTCAATTTAGAAAGAAAATTCAGGCTCTGTCTTACACTGAACAGCAAGCAAAACATAAGAACGAGCCCTTGCAGAGTAATGTGAATTAACTCCTCATTCACCAGACTGCTGGACTTTGGGCAACCCACGTCTCTGAATGATAGAAGCTACATAGTTACCACATAACTAGTCCTAAAGAAGAGTGGTTACCACGTGGCTGGTCCTTAAGGAAAGCCAATCTTGGGAACATAAAGATGGAAACCGCTGAACAAAGCATTTAGTACCCAGTCTGAACTTGCCTTTGAACCAGTGGATCTCATGTATCCCTTGGATTTTGTCTCTATACTAGTAGGAGTGAGGAGAGGAAGACAAGATGATGCACTCACACCACGTACAGAAAAACCCTCAAGTTACTCCTGCCGTCGTCTTCACAGCTCTGCTTACTTGACACTGACCTCAGATCCTCTTCTGCTGCCCACTGCATCCCCATACACTGATCAGTGTCAACACTAATGTGAAAAGGAAACTGCAACAGCTCTCAGTCAGGTTTCACCTCCCAATGGAAATCTTTAAAACAAAGCTTAAAGGAATCATTATGTCTAAATTTGGGAACATCCTTGCAACTATTTTGACAAAAGACTTCAAATTTTCATCTCTTCTTCCCGGCTGGCCTCCTGGGAAGCTTAGCCACTTCAGGCACAGCCAGCTCTCTGACGCTTGCTGGCCACAATTCTTTGTAGGCCTTCCTTAAAACAAGCATGCATGTTTTGGGCCTGAGTACCTGACCCACGTACCTGAGCTTGGTGTTGATCTGCAGAGCTTTGGCCAGCATCTTGGCTCCCATGTCCCCCATGGAATTCCCGCTGATGTCCACTTTGGTCAGGGAGGTGTTGCTTCCCAGGGCATTAATGATGATGGTGACCTCAGTCTTGAGTTTCGAGTCAGCCAGGGACAAGGACTGCAGAGGCTGTGGAGGGAACAACAGGAAGCATGCACACAGGCTTATCAAAGCAGCTATCACTCGACGACCCACGTCATGGAGAATCATCAAGGGGACATATCACTACTCTAAGTGTCTCACTTGTAAACTTATGGCTTAAGACACTAATGAATGGGATCTGAAGGTTCTGGCATAAAATGGGCCTTTGGATTAAAACACAGAGGGCTTTTGTTTTAATGCTGGATACTGTCTGCCTCTCCTCTAAGGGAAGCTGTGGAAAGATACCTAGAGTGGCAGAGGGAACTCTTTGAAGTGGAGAATAGGATGAATAAAAATGGTACACAAAAATTTCTTAGGTTCAGTATGACTACACTTATCCCTTTTTACCCATTTTATTTTCATGCAAGGTGAAAACTGCATGAAAATTACTAATGGAGGACAAATTACTAATGGAGGACAAATGCAAAATAAAAACCAGCTGAGATTAGTAATAGCTGACATTTATTGAACTCTTACAATGTTGAACCACTGTTTAAGGGTTTTACATATGTTTGTTCATTTAATCCTCCCAGGATACCTAACATAAGAATATTTAGTATTCTTATATAAGCATTCTTATATTACCTAATACCGTGTTCCCCGAAAACAAGACCTAGCCGGACAATCAGCTCTAATGCATCTTTTGGAACAAAAATTAATATAAGACCTGGTCTTATTTTACTATAAGACCGGGTCATAACGTAATGTAACGTAACATAGCGTAATATATAATACCAGGTATAATATAATATAATATAATATAATATAATATAATATAATATAATACCGCGTATAATATAATACCGGGTCTTATATTAATTTTTGCTCCAAAAGATGCATTAGAGCTGATTGTCTGGCTAGGTCTTATTTTTGGGGAAATATGGTACCTAACATAAGAATACCTACTATAAGTATTCTTATAGTAGATATTGTTATCCCCATTTCCAAAATAAACAAAAAAGTTAAGTGACTCAACCAAGGTCACACAGTTAAAAAGTAGCTGAGCTGGAACCAGATGGTCTGGTTCTAGATTCTGTGCGCTTAACCCTACATAACACTGACCCTGTTAGCTTATCTTAGATCTTCGATCATCACCCTTAGGTTTACCTTCTAAATATATAAGGTAATCAAAAGACATACTTAACAATTAGAAAGAAAAAGAAGTCCAATGTGGGTGACCTTATTATTACCATAAGCTGTATGGTGAACCAAGACCAAGCCACTCACTGCCCATTTAAGCCAGAGGCTGACAGCCACTCAGCCTGGAGGCAGTTCTGCTTGGCCTACATAATATCCGACCAAAAAAATGACTAGGGCCCCCTACTTACATCCTGGTCACTTTGCTTATTTATGTTGTTTTCCTAGCCCTGTAGACATTTGAATTTGCAATCCTCGATTTAAGCCATGACTGATTTAATGAAATGAGAATTCCAGGATTTGAACCAATGTGGCTCTAAAAGTCAGAGTTCAGACTTCCCTGGGGGTATGGCTGTCTCTGGGTTAGACCACTCCTGACATGGTCGATACTGGCCCCACCACACTAAACAGTTCTATCTGCTTTTCCATAAGGAGTGCTGGTACTACAGGGAGATGGATACTGGAAGCAGCTTCAAGGGTCATCTACGACCAGATTCCCAGGTGGCTCGTGGGACTAGAGCTCTGAAAAGTGTGCCCAGTGGTCTGTGACTCCCACAAAAAGCCTGGGGTGTATCTGTGTCCACTCAACCACTAAAGATTGACTTCGAAAGGAACACCTGTTTAAGGCACATCTGCCAAATCGCTGCAGGAGGCAGGATGAGGGTGCTGAGGACTTCAAGATTCAGATATCCACAAAGTTGCATTCTGAGTTTGGTTATAGTTTTACCAAGGGACTATATTTATTGTCCAAATCTGATCATGTTTTCTAAACTGAGTACATCTATGGTAAAATCAAAAGATAATATTATATTAATTAGAATCAAACTTTTAAAAGTCAAATGGCATGTTAAGTGTCAAGGCAATTAAAACCTCAGCCAAAAGCGCACATATGCTTAGACTCTAGCTTGTTTAGTGAAGTTGTTTCGATTTTCTTAAGATCCTATACTTAAGTAAATGGAGAGAACTTAACTAAAAATGCTTCAGACTTGAGAAATTTAATGTTTTAAATAAAAATAAATGCAACGTTGCTTTAATAAAAAGCTGTAATCACATCTCTCATCATTTCAATAATTGTTATTCAACTGCTACAAAAATGATATATTACAGCTTCTTCCAAATACTGGAAAACTGCCAAGTCTCAAAGACAGCAAGCACCTATTCCAGGACTATGTTCAAACTCAAATACACCCCAGTTAACACTTAAAAATAACAGGCAGACTCATTAATGCACACAGAACAGCCTGAATTGCATGCATATTTATAAGGTCATTCTTTCTTAATTTATTGCACTTCAATGTAACATCATTATTGGAAATCTTTCTATTTCTTTTCATAGCCGAACATGGTAATCTGAAACTGTTTCCTTGCTGCAGGCATTCCTGGGAGACACACATTTAGTTCTACTGGTTACAACATGGGTTTGTACGGAACACTTCAAAGCTAGATTCCTATCACCCTGACCCCACCGTGTTACTGTCCCAAGATGGGGCACAGCAGCCTGACAACCACTGTCTACAGTTAAAGGTGACATTGGAGCACATGGATATATAAGTTTTCCAGCTGAACATAATGTGTAATACTGGGCAAATCAAGGATTCCCTGGGCTGTCAAGGAAAAAGCTCTACAAACTGAAGGAAAATTCTCTACAAACAGAATATAAAAAACAAAGAGATTACTTTATCTATGTAAAACCTATAAAAAATAAAAACAAAAACTGAGCCCAGCTGTGCCAGTTATTTACAAGACTCAACTCTTGATCATTTTAAATTGTTTTACACATTACTGATTCAGAAGTAGAAAAAAAATACATGGTAATTGCTTTTTGAAAAAGCCACCTACTTTTCGATGACATGAACATAAAGCTTTTCACTGTACATTATTAGTGGCACACTAATTCAAACTTATAACTTGACAGAATTCAAGAAAACTTTACCATCTGCAAATATGTTTTTAGGTTTGTTTTAAATATCAGGATTATCTTTAAGTGAGAGACTTTCAAAATTATAGGAAGAGTTTGAAGACCCTCATGTAATAAACAAAACATGAAATTAATAAATATATTTTTCATAAAATATACATTTTCCTAAGAAAAAATATTAGGGATGAATATTAAAATACGATTCTGTATATTAGCTTCCCCAATGTTTAAAAACTGGGTCAATACTAGGAAATCAGAATCGTGAATAAAACAGGGTGGTGTGAAGTCAAATTAAATATGTAAAACAAATAGCCGAAATTCTGAAAAGTGTAAATTACGTCCTAATTATGCCCTTAATTTTAATAACTCAGTATAAGAATAACAAAATATGGGGTTTATTAGAAAATGAGGACAAAGAGAGAAGTGCTTAAATTCATTAAATAATAATGAGTTTCATTTCTAGCCCGATTAGAAACTATATCCACACAATGAAAAGGCAGAAGAACAGAATGTTCCCTGCATTCCAGATCAGAGCTCCACAAAGAGGTGTGAACAAGGGCAAGTAGGGAAAAGTTCCAGTCCTCATCTATCCTGGCCCTTAGCTTTCTCAGAAAAGTTA
Organism: Rhinolophus ferrumequinum; assembly: GCF_004115265.2. Taxonomy (NCBI): domain Eukaryota; kingdom Metazoa; phylum Chordata; class Mammalia; order Chiroptera; family Rhinolophidae; genus Rhinolophus; species Rhinolophus ferrumequinum. The sequence continues at coordinate 30,304,363 of NC_046305.1, forward strand.
GCTTATAGAATTTCCTACTACCCCATATGAATTCAAAAGGGAATATTATACTTTTAAAATATGTGACATCTCTCACACAATTAATGTATGAAATCACTCTTATGACCCACAAAAGTAACTATCACTAACATGAATAATGCAAATCTTCACAGTAGAAATACAAATTGATTTGGATTTTAGAAACCATAAAAGCCGAGTTTGGCAGCCAAATAGGACTATGACGGGAAAGGGATAAAATCTTAAAGAGCATCAGTAAAATATAAGATATAAAACACCAGGTTTAAATTAAAGAATTAACAGTAAAGTGCTTCTTACTTTGTTCATAAAATATCTTTTTTATTTTCTAGTGCACTTTTAAGGGCAACAAAATAGGGTATTTGAAATTGAATTTCTTTATCCTGAACAAATTCTTGGACAGGAGCCACTAAAGGGGGAAAAATATAGGATTATTAGAGCTCAAGAAGCAGTTTCAGATGGAGGACAACTTTCTTAGTCTCTTGCATCTCTGTGTAATTACTAGATGAAATTGAAATTAGCAATATGTTTCTCAGCATGTTATAAGGTCATAAAGTCAACTATGTTATAGTAATTCATGCCTGCAGATTAGTGCATTAGGTGAAGTTAGAAAATCTAAGGCTAATTAAAAGATGGGCTTAGGAGTCAATTTATATTTCTTTTAACTATTAGTTACAATCTTCCTTTAATTAGTGAAGAGTTGAATCAAGTGAAGAGTTAAGTTTTAAATACTTTCTATAGCTGTACTAAAGCTTAAGTATTTATTCCATTAAAAAAATAACAATAGAAAATGTATACACAGATAAAATTATCTGAAAGTATATCAGCATTAACCCAGTAGAAATAATTATAAGAATGATAATAAACAAAGACTTTAGGCAAAAAATTTTTAAATAATACTCACTGATTCTTCATCTTGAATCATCTGTACTAAGTTGTCCAACACAGGTGTCAGATTTCTAAAGAGATATTTTAAAGATGTAGACAGTGGAATCAAACCAAAAGTTTTTAGGAAGCTGGTTATTTTCATCATTGTCATATGAAAAAATTCAAAACTCTTACTTGGATTTCATATTATTAAAATTTTTGCCTAGTGCCAGGTGTTGTACTGATCTGTTTTTACTGAGCCACACTATTAAGGTAGATAGGTCAGATTCTAAACCTGGAAAGAATGAAAGGAAGTGGAAAATCAGAACACATGTATAAATGAACTCTCAACTGGAAAACAATTAAGCACAGGCGACATGCAGATGGATGACTTTCCTGAGGGCCCTGGGATTCTCATCTTGTCTTTTTCAAAAGAACTTTTTGCTCTCTTTTCTTGCTCTATTATTTCACAGTGATAAACTCATTCTCTACAAACTCATTGTCTACATTCTCTTACACAATCAGTGGCTAAATAAAGTTCGTGGGGATTGGGAATGGAGAATGGCAGAAAAGATTTAGCCCTCCTATCACTCAGTGAGAGAAGATTCCAGCACACTGTTTACTGGCAGGTATCTGCAGTTGTCTGCAAATTTAACAGGTTCATATTCATGCTACAATAGCAGAAATGATGCTAATGAAACAAGCTTCTAAATAAATAAACAAGGGCTCAACTGTATTGTCAGCAAGAATGCAAAAGGCTCATCTCAGATCTTTATCAATGTATTTATAATATTTTTTTAACTGACTTTTATTTACTGCATAGATTTTGCATTTTTGGCCATGGAATCAATTTAGTAAGACATTGGCACAGATTTATTTCATAAATAAACTCCATTGTTAAATTTAAAAGTCCTATTATGTAGATAAGGAGTGAAATAACATTTTTATTAAGGTATTATCTAGACTGCACTAGAAGATGAGTTTCCCTTTACTAACTTGCTTCAAATAATACTGTTTCTCTTTCCTTATTTCTGACTTACCATTGTCAGAGATGTCTAAGCTGGTGATGTTGTGGATTTCAGCGATGCAGCCTTCCAACACTTGTGCACCTCCTGATCTCAGCTAGAGAACACAAACCAAACACAAGATACAGCTGTCACCTACTGGAAGTGTGGGCAAAACATTAAAAACAAGTGATACATCCTTAAACTAAGTACCAAAGAAAAAGTGAAAACTTAATAACTCCCCAGAAGTTATCAATTGTAAAGAGCCAATCACTGGTCATTGCTGCTGTTTGCCATACCACACCAACCCAAAAATCATTAGAAAAAGAAACAGAAGGAAGATGGAGACAATCCAGGGTCACCATTGGCAAGACAGAGTCTGTCGATGCACAAGAGCTTTCTTCATTTCTGACTTTGGGACATCTAACGAATCTTTTTTATACATAAGAAATGTTACTGTTTTATTTGATTATTACAGATTTCAAGGAATAACTCTCCACCAGGTAGTAGCAAAACAACCAAAGGAGACAACAAAGACTAACTTTGAATGTCAACCAGTTCAGGAAGAACCCATCTCCAACTGTTCTATAGAAATGTGTAAGAGCTCACAATTATAAAGAAGGGAGTAAATAGTTGAAAGTGGATGCAAAATGATTTGTATAAATGCATTGAGCCACAGAAGAAAAAGATGTTAGATTAATCTCAAGTATTACCATTATGGTTGGCTTACAGCAAAACTAAGAGTGAGCTGTTAGTGTCATCTCATTATCTAATTTATTCCAAAAAGAAAGACAAACTATATAAACCCATTACTTTTCATCTTTCCCCGTGAAACTAAAAGCATATTTTACAGAGGTCAGACTATCTCTTTATTTTCCCTTCAGCAACTATTTGAGTTCCTATTATGTGTAAAGCATTGTGCAGGATGTAAAGTTTCCTGAGCTCTGGCCCCTTTGCTCAGCAGACTTACTATCTAACAGGGGAGAAGAAATTATCATTTCTTGGGAATCTACTATATACCAAGGAACATGGTAGTTTTTCTTTATTCATTTAAGAAAATTAAAATTTATATAAACTTCTATACCAAATCTATAATACAAGGTGCTACTTTCTACTTGTTCAAGATTTGATATAAGAATTTAAAGCATCTTTAATTCACTATTTTAGATGCAATAATTTTTTATAGTACTCCTGACCCAAACCTACCAATTTCTCTGGCTGCTTGTATGATAAGTAGAGTTTTACACAGATCTTTGAGATTGCCCTTTGTTCAGGAGTATTTCAGCTGATGTATGTAAATTCAGCCTTTCCTGCTTTTTAAAGTGACAGATTACTCCAAGGAGCCTCTTGTGAACTCAGAGGCAGACCACACCAGGAGGCTGGTCACACACTTCAGGGAAACCGAGATCCACCAACTCCTCAGCTGAAGGGCTCTAACTACTGTCGAGTGTTTTCTCAGGAGCGCTGGCTCCAGCTTATTCAAGTGTTCCTTCAAGCCCATCTTGCCACACCATAGACCGTCCTTAGCACCCTACTACTCAAAGTGCGGCCTGTGGACTGGTGGCAGTCGGCCAAGTTTCTTACTGGTCCCAGATAAAGTAAGTATAGAAACTGACTATAAATATTTTAGAAACCTTAGGAATAATGTTAGGTCTGTGGCACCTAATAAAAATTAAGTATTTTCAGTGTCTTCTTAAATCTTTCTAGTAATCCATTTTTTATTACATTTTTGCAAATATATTGATTTATCATAGAGTGAAAGTTTAAAAAAAAACAGGTTCTTCACCACAAATAGTTTTGAGAAGCACTGCTCCAAGTCACAGCTTGTTAATACTTGAAGAAATGAATGTGTATGTAGACTATGCCGAAGTTCAAGCAACAAATAATTAGGCAAAGGCTTCAAAGAAACATAATTTGATTTTCGGAGCATGAAAAAGAAATTATGCTTTAGAGAAGATAAACATAAGTGCATAAGTCTTTACAATTTCATTACTTGTTGTTCTATGTTGAGAAGTAAAATTTCTGCAACAAAATCTCTACTTTCTATTATTACAAACTACAGTAAAAAATTCCATTTACATATATGGAAAATACAGGTGATATTTAAGTGCTCAATTCTGTTTATTTTATAAAAACTCTTGACTGATAATATTTGCAGCATATATCCATAAAACTAACATTTCCCAATTGTTAAAAAATAATTGAATATATCAATATATGATCATTTACCAATTCATAAAGTACTTACACAATGGCCAAGCTAAGGAAAGACCAAGGAGAAAAAAAAAATGTTATGGGCAGTAAGAATAAGAATAGAGAAGCTGAAGTCTCTACAATACACGCTGTAAAATAGCAGTCAAAGAAAACACATCTGACTAAAATTTATTCCGAAAACAAAAATAAAAAATTTAAATAAGAAAATAACTAATCTTTAGTTACCAAGAACAGTATGTTGAATTCACAGGTTATTTGATTCCTAAAATTCCCTAAAAGCTAAAGCTTTCCCCAAACAGTAAAAGCTTTTCCATTACTATAAATGAAAATCCTTTTAAATCAATTTGCATAATTAGAGGTTGTCTGCATGTGTGCATGTAAAACTGGTTTTTAAACTACCATCATTTGGATCCCACAGACAAGCATTATTTAAAGGACAGCAAGATCAAAGAGAAGTAAATGTGACTAAATCACTGACTACTTTTTGAAATGTTAAAAATAAAATCACATTTCTTTCAAGAGAAAAGTGTCCTCTCAATAAAGGTGGGATATTCCAGATGTTACTCATAGTTCTAAGTGAATAGTTATATTTAATACTCAAATAATATCCATAATGGGGAGAGGCAAAGACATTAAAATCTAGAGAGAACTTTTAATAATTCATTTTATTTCCTTAAGATCACTTGTCATTTAAAAAGATATGGCAAATATTACAAATTTAAATAGAAAATAAACCCCCAAATTATCACTTTTCGTCTATAGAGGTTCCAATTTTAATTTAAAAAAATGATTTTTATCCCGGGAATTTTCTCTCATAGGTTTCTCCAAGGACAAAAAAAATGGTTTGACAAGATCCAGTTGAAAATGTCCTCTTGTTAGCAGGATTTGATGCCAAAAGGCAATTTAAAACCTAAGAAAGGTATATATAAACAGTCATTTCCAAGATGAGAATAGTTGCATGTATCATATTACTTCACATATTCTTCCTGTAGAGAAACATTTCCCATTTTGCATTCCTTACCCGGCCTAACAGGAAAGTGATAGGTGAGGGGAATAGCAATGACGACAAACCAGACTTCTCACCTCAAAGCTGGCTGAATGACTATCAAATTGAATGGAATTGACTAAAAAATTTCTATTCTCTTGCTGCAACGTCCTACTCATTACAAATTTTAGTATCTGGTGTTCTTTTTTCTACTCATCAGCAAAGAACCTTACAATGAATCATGGATAATGTACAGGCAAGTTTCCCCTTAAAAAAGTAACTCCCACATCAGATCTGCAACCAATCTTCAGCTATAATTAGTCTTTCCATCTTCTCTGAAGCACCAGAGATTTTCCTCTGGCACTTTTCTATTCTTCTGTTGAAGTGAGACTATGAAGTAGTAAGATTATTAAAAATAGGCCAGAATGCACAGACCCAATGACTCCTTTCAGGTACATGAGTCCACAGGAAGAATACCTATGAACACCAACATCACTACTACCATGTAAAACAGTTTTGAAACTCTTCTTTGGAATAATCCTAAGGGCAATGGAAGATACATATTTCTTTGCACATGTGCAGAGATGCTAAGTCCTTACCTTTTGAGAACGAACTAAGATTAGCCATAGGCCACTCAGAGGCAGGTCTGGTCATAGAGGGTAATGCTGTTTTGTGTCAAAAATCAGGTGTGACTATAAATCGATGATACTAATTCTTCTTGACAGATTTAAAATAACTTTGAAGGCAATCCCAGAAAATGTTTTAGTAAAGACAGAATATTTTAAAGCTTCTAAATAAATTCTTTTATAAAGGCAATACTGATTATGCTGTAATTTCTGACATTCAAAATAAGGCTCCTCTATAGTCATCCTTCTCCCCCACACAATGGCTCACACATGCCAGGCTCAGCATTGTGTCAAATACAATACATATTAACTAGTATCATCCCAACTCCACAGGTGAGAAACAAAGGTTGAAAGAAGTCACTTGACAAACCAAAAAGCTGAACCTGGTATCACGGAGGTCTTTTTTATTCCAAAATGCCTGCCCTTTGCTCTTACTCTTTTGCCTCCCATAACTACACTGAGTCATCTTCTTAGAGAAAAGAAATTACCTGGAAGTCCTAGCCACAGCAATCAGATAAGGAAAAGAAATAAAAGGCATCCAAACTGGAATGGAAGAAGTAAAACTGTCATTATTTGCAGATGACATGATGCCATATATAGAAAACCCTAAAGATTCCACCAAAAAACTATTAGACCTGATAAATGAATTAAGTAAAGTAACAGGATACAAAATTAATATTCAGAAATTGGTTGCATTTTTATATACCAATAATGAACTACCAGAAAAATAAATTAAGAAAACAATCCTATTTACAACTGCATGAAAAAAATACCTAAGAATAAAGTAATCAAGGAGGCAAAAGGCTTCTACTCAGAAAACTAGACGACACTGAAGAAAGAAAATACAAATAAATGGAAGCATATACCATGCTCATGGATAGGAAGAATTAACATTATTAAAATGTCCATGCTACCCAAAGCAATCTATAGATTCAATGTAATCCCTCTCAAAATACCAATGACATTTTCACAGAACCAGAACACATAATCCTCAAATTTATATGGAACCACAAAAGCCTGGAATAGCCACAGGAATCTTGATAAAGAAGGACAAAGTAGAAGGTACCATGCTACTGGATAAAAAAATAGTACTACAAGGCTATAGTTATCAAAACAGCATGGCACTGGCATAAAAACAGACACATAGATCAATGGAACAGAATAAAGAATCCAGAAATTAACCCATGCTTATATGGTCAACTATTCTATGACAAAAGAGGCAAGAATATACAATGGGATAGTCTATTCAAAAAATGGTGTTGGGAAAACTGGAAAGATACACGTAGGAAAATGAAACTAGACCACCTTCTTCCACCATCTACAAGAATACACTCAAAATGGATTACAGCCTTAAATGTAAGAGTTGGAGCCATAAAACACCTAAAAGAAAACATACAAGGTCTGACAATTAAGTTTGCAAACTTGCCACTGTGTGCTTACATTCACAGCACTGTAACAAACAGCTCAGTAAGGTTTCATAACTTTGGTATATCAGTGTCTCACAGCTGTGTTTGTGTTGACGTGTGGCAGTGTCTTGCTGAGTGGCGTTCGTTACTGTTGCTGCATGTTTTTGTATGCCGTCACGACAACGTCTGAGCTTGAATGAAAGCAATGAACAAACATTAAATTTCTTGTTAAACTTGGCAAGAATGGAAGTGAAATCAGGAACATGTCAGTCCAAGTTTATAGGGGTAACACCATGAAAAAAAATGGCACTGTATAATTGGATTAAACGTTTTTCTGAGGGGAGAGAATGAGTCACTGATGAAGAGAGGTCAGGGTGGCCAGTAGTGAGCAGAACTGACAAAAACATTGCAAAAATTCATCGAATTGTGCATCAAAATTGTCAGCTGACTGTGAACAGCATAGCAGACCAAGTGAAAAACAATAGAGAAACATTTAGGAAAATCTTAACAGAAAATCTCGGCATGAGAAAAGTATATGCAAAAATGGTCCCAAAGGAGCTCACCAATGAACAAAAGCAAAGGAGAGTTGAAGTTTGCCAAGACCTTCTGGAGAAGCAAGACAATGTTTTGGGCCTGTTAACACGGGTGATGAAACATGGGTGTTCCAACATGACCCTGAAACAAAGGATTAAAGTACACAATGGAAGTCAACCAATTCTGCGCGACCAAAACAGTTCCATCACTCCAAATCAAGAGTCAAAATGATGTTGCTAACCTTTTTTGATATCAGAGGGATTAGTCATTATGAATTTTTACCAACTGGAACTATAGTTAACTACAGTTCAGCATGTTTGGAAATGCTGAAAAGGCTGCATGAAAAAGTTAAGATGAAAACGACCTGAATTTTTCACCAACAATCCATGGCTCTTGCATCACAATGCACCAGCTCACCTGGCACTGTCTGTGAGGGAGTTTTCAGCCAGCCAACAAATAATTGTATTAGAACGCCCTCTCCATTCACCTGATCTGGCCCCCAATGATTTCTTTCTTTACCCAAAGATAAAGGAAATATTGAAAGGAAGACATTTCGATGACATTCAGGACATCAAGGGTAATGCGACGACAGCTCTGATGGCCATTCCAGGAAAAGAGTTCCAAAATTGCTTTGAAGGGTAGAATAGCATCGGTGCATAGCTTCCCAAGGGTAGTACTTCGAAGGTGACCATAGTGATATTCAGCAATGAGGTATGTAGCACTTTTTCTAGGATGAGTTTGCAAACATAATTGTCAGACCTCGTAGGGAGTAAACTCTGTGACACTGCACTTACTAATATTTTTTTCTGATATATCTCCCCAGGCAAGGGAGACAAAAGAAAAAAATAAACAAATTGGACTTCATCAAACTAAAAACTTTTTGTATAGCAAGGAAACCATCTCAAAACGAAAAGACAACCTACTGAATGAGAGAAGATATCCTCCAATGATAATCCAAAAGGGGTTAATATCCAAAATTTATGAAGAACTCATACAACTCAACACCAAAAACCCCAACAATCCAATTAAAAAATGGGCAGAGGGCCTGAATAGACATTTCTCCTAGGAGGACATACACATGGCCAATAGACATATGAAAAGATGCTTAATGCTACTAATCAGAGAACTGCAATTTAAACTAATATGAGATATCACCTCACTCCTGTCAGAATGGCTATCATCAATAAATCAAAAAACAAGTGGTGTTGATGTGGAGAAAACAGAACCCTTTTGCACTGGTGGTGGGATTGCAAATCTGTGCAGCCACTATGGAAAACAATATGGAGGTTCCTCAAAAAATTAAAACAGAACTACCTTATGACCCAGCAATTCCACTTCTGGGTATTTATCTTAAGAAATCCACACACTAATTCGAAAAGATAGTTGCACCCCTATGTTTCATTGCAGTATTATTTACAACAGCCACAATATGGAAACAACCCAAGTGCCAATCAATAGATGACTGGATAAAGATGTGGTATACATATACAATGAAATATTATTTGGCTATAAAAAAGAATGAAATCTTTCTATCTGCAACAATATGGATGGACTTCGAGGGTATTATGCTAAGTGAAATAAGTCCAGTGAAGAAAGACAAATACCGTATCATCTCCCTTATATGTGGAATCTAAAGAACAAAGTAAATGAACAAACAAAACAGAAACAGACTGATAGATACAAAGAATAAACTGACAGTTACCAATAGAAGGGGCGTTGGGGTCTGGGTTAAAAAGGTGAAGGGATTAAGAAGTACAATTTGGTAGTTACAAAATGGTCTCAGGGATGTAAAATACAGCATAAGGAATATGGTTGATAATGGTGTAATAATTATGTATAGTGCCAGTTGGGTATCAGAATAATCAAAGGGAATCACTTCGTAAATTATATAAATGTCTAACCACTATTCTGTATCCCTGAAGCTAATATAAAATAATATTGAATGTCAACTGTAATTGAAAAAAATTTAAAAATACAAAAAATGAGAAAAGAAAAAGAAATTACTCGTCTTTGATACTAAAAGACCAAGTAAAAGGAAAAGAAGTGATAACATAATTAATATGAAATAACTGAAGGAACACAGAGGTTTTTTCTCTAAGTATAGAAGAAGTTTATCTGCAAAAGAAGTTTAATTTCTGTCCTTGCTAGCTTTGCCCTCACAGACCCAAAAGAATACAGTTTAAAATTTTGGATTCGAGTTTCCTAATAACAATAATTTTTATGTTGTAGAAAATCAACTCCATAATTTCTAAATACCTGCACGGTACTTTTTAAAAATAGCATAAAGTGTAAATCTTCTCTCCTTCAAATTAATGATTGTGAAATGCCTCTTTCAGGGAAATACAGAAATATCCCAAAATACTACTAGTACAACTCATGAGGAAAGGTGAGAATAAACAGCAAAGGAACCAGCCTAAGGCAAAAACAAAAATAATTTGCTGAAGCGAAGTTATTCTAAGCTTCCTATCTAGATACTTTAAATTCCTACTTCAAGGTTGCTTTCTTCTCTTTCCTAATAAACTCAACCACCATCCCAGAGGATGATCATTTATTTCTATGACACCCATACAACTTCACTTTAAGATTAATAAGTAAACAATAGCTGTTTTATAATTATTTATTTATAAACAGAAAAAGACTTCAAGGTATTTCACATTTGTTCTTTGCTTCCATGGTTTGCGTAGACTGTTGTACTAGAGGAATGTGCAGGAGGCGCTGAACCCGTACAGCGCCCATTATCAGAAATTGTCACTATTATGCGTCAGACATTGGACTCCTTACAGGTATGTCAGCCCCTCATCTTCAGTAAGTGATCCCTGTGTAAATGCCTTCCAAAGATAATTACGGTATCAGGGAAACATTTCATTCACCATCACCACAGGTGGAGAATTTATCTTATCATTAGAGAAGGTTAAGTGCTGACTTCTTCCATGATTTTGACTGGCATACTAAGTAAGAGTAGAAAAGACAGCATCTACTGTGACTAAATAGAAAATGAACTTGAAAAAAATACATATACGTATAATTTGAAACTTCCAAGTTAGTGACAGCTTTTTTCTGAGAGTTTCATTATTGGTGCAAAAGTAATTGAGGTTTAAAAGGTTAAAAATAATTGCAAAAACCACAATTAATTTTACACCAACCTACCTAAACTCTGAAGAACAAATGATTAAAGAGTAGCAGTTAATACCCAAGGTACCAAGCATTCTACACGGATACTATTGCAGCCCCAGATACCTTTAAAAAGTTTACTACATCACAGAGATGAGTAAAGTGAAACCTTGTTAAATTTGGACATCTATCCCTAAGGGAAAAAAGGTGACAAGACACATTATTTCAAAAAATAACTTTGTGTCTCACCAATTTTCATGAGTGGCAATACAGGGTTTGACTTTATAAATGTGGTCACCAGTATTGATTCAAGGTATAAGATAGTGGGAGAACATGGTTCCAAGATAGTTTTAAGGGTTCCCCATCTCAGCAGTATCATTTTTTCCTATAAACTATATATGAATAGCCAACATGAAGTTGGAATTATCATCATACTAATGGTCAGTCCTACCATCAGAGAGCAATCATTTGATCTGGATCCTCTCTTAATTAAGAAAAATTATAAAGAAAAAGTCTACTAGCTATTTCGTGGAACCATATGAAACTGCCAGTAGTCTGCCATTTAGACCTACAAAAGTGTGGGTTTATACAGCTTATCTAATATAAATTTGACAGACAGACAGGTAAACAAGAGCAAACAACATTATACTGGGGGTGCCAAAAATTGTATACAAGTGGACACTTTGGGCAACGTTGCTCCAGCAGTAGTTCCCCATAATCAGAAGTGTCTGGATGCTGATGGTAACCACGTTGAGCACCTCTTGTAATTGCAGAAGTCAAATGTGACTTCTTTTGTGGTCGGTTATACTGAGTATCACAATTTTAATACAGTTTTCCTTTCTTAAAATGTGTATACATTTTTTTGGCACCTTTTTTTTGGCATCCTCTGTATGTCCCCGACACTCTATGAAGCACTTTTCAAAGACTGGCTCCTTTTAACCACCTAACAACCCACTGGGAAAGGCAATAATATTGTCTCCATTTTGCAGATGCAGAAATTAAGATTTAACAATATCAACTAATTCATCCAGGATTGCACAGCTAATAATGGCCTAACTTTGATCACACCCCAGAGTCTGATGCAAGTGTGGAGATTGGACTTGAGTTAGAGTCCTGAAGGGAGGGAGGCCCATGGGAAGAGGGACATGCTAAGAGTGTTTGGGAAGGGAGGGCAGTGGTCAGGCATAAAGGCCCAGGAATAGGACTTCCAACTCCAGCCTTGAAAAGAGACCAAATTGGACATGTTGGGTACAGCTAGGCTCTAAAGAGGCCAGTGGTTTGTATCTGGGTGTTTTCTTACTAATCTTCACACAAACTAAGTGTTAAGATAGTAAACTTTCTTCAGATACCCTCTAAAACATAGCAGCTTTTAACCTCAATTCTTCTGTGTTCTCTGATAATAAGTGTCTGGAATTGCTATGCTTTAGAGAAGCATCTTCATTTTTCTGTTTTAAATCAAGATATTAAAAAGTAAAATTAGTGACATGACAATTATTCTCTTCCAAAGTCTCTAAATCCAAGTTAGGTTGTACATATTTGTCCCTGCAAGGGATGCTGCATATTACACTTTCCGTGATAATGGCTATATATCCCAAGATTTCATAATAAAATAAGCAACTGGCACCAAGGACAGAAACAGGGATTAAAAAAAAAAGTCATTAAAAACACACTTGAATGCTTTCTGAATGGGGATCTGTGGCTGTCTATAGATAAAACCTGCAAAATACAGATGAGAGACTTCTATAAATTTGTGTTTTTCTGCTTCATTTATACCTTCTGAAATCACAATATAACATTTTTTCCAGGAAAATGACAAAACAATGTTGAGGTTCTTATCTCTTCCAGTGCAGTCTCCAGGTGTTCTTACCTCACAGTTGTTGAGATCAAGAGAAACCCCTTTCAAGTTATGATTGCTGGCCAGGCCCAGTAACAGTGCTCTAAGGGAGAAAACACACACATGAGAGAGAGATTCTACGCATCACACAAAAAACATGTACTCACCCTGAATAAGCCCAAAGAATAAGAATGCCTTTTCTGAATCATAGGTCAAGGACCAAGTACCATCACATTTTTCAAAATGCCAACTGCGAGACATCATCAAAATGGCGGCATAACGTGAGCCTCTGTAAATCTCCCCTAGAATTTACAACTAATCGAACAACTATGACTCCACAGAGGACTCCGTGCACAGCAAACAGGCAAGACGAAGAGGCCCACTACTGAATTTGCCTAAAGGTGGGCGAATCGCGTGAGTGGGGGAAGAGGGAAGAGAGAAGTGTGGAGACGGAGCCGCGAGGGCGCAGGATGCAGACCTAGCTAAGTGCTCAGAGCTCGCTGGATCCCGGAACTACCTCAGCTGTGGGAGAGAGAAGAACTAGGACGGCTAGGGCTCCGCTTATGGCCCACAGGGCTGAGGGGACAGCATATAACACGGCTGAACCCAACGCTCACAGCAGAGACTTTGGAGCAAAGACTGAGGGAAGTAAGCTGAAAATGGTGGTTTAAGCCCTCACTGCCGAGCAGAGAACGGAAGCCTTAGGCACTGAGACTAGCCACCCCCTCCCTAACCTCCCAGAGCTCGCCCCGCCCCCACTTACCCAGTGATAGAAGCAGAACAGTAGCAGTGTCAGATCAAAAGAACACAGTATTTGCTGTTCTGAGAACTGTGGACCGCAGACGCAGACCAACTAGTTCCAGCAAAGGGGAGGGAGCTGTGGAAGCAGGAATGGCTGTGGTCGTGGTCAATGCCATTGCTCTGGACCACCTTTCACAACTCACCCTGCCCCTGACCCCACTTATCTGGGCGGATCCCTGCAGGAGTAAACAGAACTGCTGAAACATATGAGCTCTGAATCTGGTGCAGAAAGAGCTTTGGAACTTCAAAAGCTTTCCGCATACCCACACGGACACTGAGCCCTGTGAGCCAGGTGAACTATTATCAGAGGAGAAGCCCGTCTCCCAGGGAATCCCCCCATTGTGTGAGAAGCTGGAAAGTGCAGAGAAAACATAGCACTACCGTGTGAGAGAGGAAAAAAGGCTGCAGTCGGCGAGAAAATAAAACATTCTACCAATAAGTACTGGAAAAGAAAAGAAAGAACTCTTCCTATCAACCTGTTGCAGAAGCTACTCCTGTAGATGTCTAGGAAGAGAAATAATAAATCAGTGATTGCCATGAATAACCAAGACAACAAGACAGCTCAGAAAGAAAGTGAAAAGTCTCCGGAAAACGAACTTGAAGATATGGAAATATGTGATTTAAATGACAGAGAATTCAAGACTGCAGTTCTGAAAAAACTCAACCATCTGCAAGAAAACATAGAAAGGCAGTTTAATGAACTCTGAAACACAATCAAAGGATAACATGAGCATTATACAAAAGAGATTGAAATTTTAAAACAGAACCAAATAGAGTTTCTGGAGATTAAGAACTCAAAAGAAAAAAATTAAGAATGAAATAGCCAGCTCAGGTAGTAGAGTTGACCAGATGGAGGAAAGAATCAGTGACATCAAAGACAGAAACCTGGAAATTACACGGATGAAAGAAGAAAGAGACTTGAGACTTAAAAGAAATGAAAGAACTCTACAAGAACTTTCTGACTCCATCAGAAAGAGCAATATAAAAATAATGGGCATACCAGAAGGAGAAGAAAGAGAGAAGGGAACAGAGAACATATTCAAACAAATTGTTCATGAGAACTTCCCAAACTTGTGGACAGAACTGGATCCTCGAATCCAAGAAGAAAATAGAACACCTAATTACCTCAATCCCAACAGGCCTTCTCCAAGGCACATTGTATTGAAGCTATCTAAAATCAACAACAAAGAAAGAATCCTCAAGGCAGCCAGGGAAAAGAAGATGGTAACCTACAAAGGAAAGCCCATTAGATTATCATCAGATTTTTCAGCAGAAACTCTACAAGCCAGGAGGGAGTGGAACCAAATATTCAAACTATTGAAAGAGAGAAAAAATATATCCAGCAAAGATATCCTTTAGATATGAAGGAGGAATAAAGACCTTTCCAGATATACAGAAGCTGAGGGAATTTTCTAATACACGACCTGCACTACAAGAAATATTAAAGGAGGCTATGCGACCACCATCAACAGGGACAATTTGTGGCAACCAAAACATAAAAAGAGGGAGAGTAAAGGCCTGAACCGGAATACGGGAATGGAGACAGTAAGCGTGCTGAAGAAAATGGAATACATTAAATATCAAACTTTCTTTTACATAAATTTAAGGGTAACCCCTCAAAAAAAAATCCAGAACTGATATATATATATATATATATATATATATATATATATATATATATATATATATAGTAATAAAAGAAGAAACAGAGGGAAACATCATAGAATACCACCACACAGAAATAATGGACAACATTAAAAAGGCAAAGAAACAATGGAGACACAGCCTTACCAGAAAACTAAAGATAGAATGACAGGAAATCCTCACATATCAATAATCACCCTAAATGTAAATGGACTCAAGTCACCAGTAAAAAGGCACAGAGTAGCAGATTGGATCAAAAAACTAAACCCAACCATATGCTGTCTCCAAGAGACACATCTCAGCTACAAGGACAAGCATAGACTCAAAGTGAAAGGGTGGAAATTGACACTCCAAGCAAATGGTACCCAGAGAAAATCAGGTGTATCCATACTGACATCAGATGAAACAGACTTCAGGGTGAAAAGGGTAACAGAGACAAAGATGGACATTTCATAAGGGCAAAGAGGACTATACAACAAGAAGACATAACAGTCATCAATATTTATGCCCCCAATCAGGGAGCACCGAAATATACCAAGTAACTACTAACAGAACTAAAGGTAGAAATTGACCAAAACACAATTATACTAGGGGACTTAAATACATCATTGACAGCTAAATACATTGTATTGGATAGATCATCCAAACAGAAAATAAATAATGAAATAGCAGCCCTAAATGACACATTAGATGAAATGGACATAATTGACATATATAGACCACTTCTTCCTAAAACATCAGACTATGTATTTTTTTTCTAGTGTACATGGCACATTCTCAAGGATAGACCATATATTGGGACATAAAATCAGCCTCAGCAAATTTAAGAAGATTGAAATCATACCAAGCATATTCTCCGATCACAAGGCTTTGAAATTGGGTATCAACTGCAAAAAGAAAGCCGGAAAAAACATAAATACATGGAGATTAAACGACATACTTTTAAAGAACGACTGGGTCAAAGAAGAAATTAGAGGAGAGATCAAAAGATACATAGAAACAAATGACAATGAAAATACATCCTACCAATATTTTTGGATGCAGCGAAAACAGTTTTAAGAGGGAAATTTATATCACTACAGGCTTATCTCAAGAAACAAGTAAAATCCCAAATAAATAACCTCATGTTACACCTTAAAGAACTAGAAAAAGAAGAACAAATGAAACCCAAGGTAAGTAGAAGAAAGGAAATAACAAAAATCAGAGCAGAACTAAATGAAATAGAGAACAAAAAGACAATAGAAAAAATTGTGACAAAGAGCTGGTTCTTTGTAAAGATCAACAAAGCTGACAAACCCTTGGTTAGACTCACTAAGATAAAAAGAGAGAAGGCACTAATTAACAAAATCAGAAATGAAAAAGGGGAACTTATCACAGACACCACAGAAATACAAAGGATCATCCAAGAATACTATGAAAAATAGTATATGCCACCAAATTCAGTAACCTAGAAGAAATGGACAAGTTCTTAGAAACATATAGCCTTCCTAGACTGAACCATGAAGAACTGGAAAATCTAAAGAGACCGATCATCATTAACGAAATTGAATCAGTCATCCAAAACCTTCCCAAAAGCAAAAGTCCGGGACCAGATGGCTTCACTAGTGAATTTTACCAAACCTTCAAAGAGGATCTAACACCAATCTTGCTCAAACTCTTCCAAGAAATTGAAGAAGACACAGCACTCCCCAACTCATTTTATGAGGCCAACATTACCCTGATACCAAAACCTGGTAAGGAAAACACAAAAAAAGAAAACTACAGACCAATATCTCTGATAAATATAGATGCAAAAATGCTAAACAAAATTCTAGCAAATCGAATACAACAATGCATTAAAAAGATTATTCATCACGACCAAGTGGGGTTCATCTCTGCGGCACAAGGATGGTTCAACATCCGCAAATCCATCAATGTGATACATCACATAAACAAAATAAAGGACAAAAATCATATGATTATATCAGTTGATGCAGAAAAAGCATTTGACAAGATACAACATCCATTTATGATTAAAACACTTCATAAAATAGGTATAGAAGGAAAATACCTTAACATAATAAAGGCCATATATGACAAGCCCTCAGCTAATCTCATAATTAACGGTGAAAAACTGAAGCCCTTTGCTCTACGTTCAGGAACACGACAGGGCTGTCCCCTATCATCTCTGCTTTTCAACATAGTGTTAGAAGTCCTTGCCAGAGCAATCAGGCAAGAGAAAGAAATAAAAGGCATCCAAATTGGGAATGAAGAAGTTAAATTGTCACTCTTTGCAGATGACATGATGCTATATATAGAAAACCCTAAAGACTCCACCAAAAAGCTATTAGAAACAATGAACAAATACAGTAAAGTTTCTAGGCTACAAAATCAA
This sequence comes from Rhinolophus ferrumequinum, assembly GCF_004115265.2. Lineage (NCBI taxonomy): Eukaryota > Metazoa > Chordata > Mammalia > Chiroptera > Rhinolophidae > Rhinolophus > Rhinolophus ferrumequinum. The sequence goes on from NC_046305.1 coordinate 30,321,778, forward strand.
TGTACAAAAGTCCATTGCATTCCTATATACTAACAATGAAATCTCAGAAAAAGAAATACAAAAAACAATTCCTTTTGCAATTGCAGCAAAAAGAATAAAATACCTAGGAATAAACTTAACCAAGGATGTGAAAGACCTATATGCTGAAAACAATACGACATTTTTAAAAGAAATTGAAGAAGACACAAAGAAATGGAAAGACATTCTGTGCTCATGGATTGGAAGAATCAACATAGTTAAAATGGCCATATTACCCAAAGCAATATACAGATTTAATGCAATCCCCATCAAAATCCCAATGGCATTTTTTCAAGAAACGGAACAAAAAATCATCAGATGTGTTTGGAACCACAAAAGATCCCGAATAGCCAAAGCAATCTTAAGAGAAAAGAACAATGCTGGAGGTATCACACTCCCTGACTTTAGCTTGTACTACAGGGCTACAATAATCAAAACAGCATGGTACTGGCAGAAAAACAGACACATAGACCAATGGAATAGAATTGAGAACCCAGAAATAAAACCACATAAATATGGATAGATAATTTTTGACAAAGAAGCAAAAAACATACAATGGAGAAAAGACAGCCTCTTCAATAAATGGTGCTGGCAGAATTGGATAGCCACGTGCAAAAGAATGAAACTGGACTGCTATCTGTCACCATGTACCAAAATTAATTCAAAACGGATCAAAGACTTAAGCATAAGACCTCACACAATAAACTGCATAGAGTTAAACATAGGTACTAAACTTACGGACCTTGGGTTCAAAGAGCATTTTATGAATTTGACTCCAACGGCAAGGGAAGTAAAAGCTAAAATAAACGAATGGGACTATATGAAACTCAAAAGCTTCTGCACAGCAAAAGAAACCATCGACAAACTAAAGAGGCAACCAACTGAATAGGAGAAGATTTTTGCAAACATTGCCTCCGATAAGGGGCTAATATCCAAACTATACAAGGAACTCATGAAACTCAACAACAAAAAAACAAACAACTCAATTGAAAAATGGGCAGACGACCTGAAGAAACATTTCAAAGAGGACATACAAATGGCAAATAGACATATGAAAAAATGCTCAACATCACTAATCATCAGAGAAATGCAAATAAAAATCATAATGAGATATCACCTCACGCCAGTCAGAATGGTTATCATCAACAACACAAATAGTAACAAGTGTTGGAGAGGCTGTGGAGAAAAAGGAACCCTCATACACTGTTGGTGGGAATGCAGACTGGTGTAGCCATTATGGAAGGCAGTGTGGAGGTTCCTCAAAAAATTATGAATAGAATTACCATATGACCCAGCAATCCCTCTCCTGGGTATCTACCCAAAAAATCTGAAAACATTTATACATAAAGACACGTGTGCTCCAATGTTCATTGTAGCTTTGTTTACGGCGGCCAAGACATGGAAACAACCAAAATGTCCTTCAATAGATGAATGGATAAAGAAGTTGTGGAATGGAATACTATTTGGCGGTAAAAAAGATGATATAGGAACATTTGTGACAACATGGATGGATCTTCAGTGTATGATGCTAAGCGAAATAAGTCAGACAGAAAAAGCAGAGAACCATATGATTTCACTGATATGTGGTATATAAACCAAAAACAACAAAAGAACAAGACAAACAAATGAGAAACAAAAACTCATAGACGCAGACAATAGTTTAGCGGTTACCAGAGGGCAAGGGGGGTGGGGGGGTGGGAGATGAGGGTAAGGGGGATCAAATATATGGTGATGGAAGGAGAATTGATTCTGGGTGGTGAACACACAATGGGATTTATATATGATGTAATACAGAATTGTACACCTGAAATCTATGTAATTTTCCTAACAATTGTCACCCCAATAAATTAAAAAAAAAAATGCCAACTGCATTTTTGCCTCCCGATAGCAGTGAGAAAATGATGCTGCAACATTCTTCTGTTTGATATGGGGGAGGTTCATCATAAATGCAAAATCCAACAGGATTGCTATTCCTATGCAAATAAACCAACACTATCCCTAATTGCACACTGAAATTCAGTTGTGTTCATCACAGAAAAACTCTCATCTGCATCTGCTTAAGAATGGCTTTAATGTTTAGAATATTATTATGCAATTGTTACTAGAGTAGCCAAGTGAAGCAGGTTTTCTCTAAGGAGTGTATTTGTAAGGAAGTCAGGCTCCACAGTATGCCAGGATGTGACATTATGTCTAAATGGCTTTATTAAAAAACCTATAGCAATGAGATGGATAAGGGTGGAACAGCACTTCAAATAAGGTACAAGTCTCAAGTTCAAGTTTGAGAACAGTATCTTGCCAGTCTGTCAGCTGGTCACAGGAAACCAACCTGCCCTAAAACGGACTTTTTTCATCTGCATGCTGATGAGACTGGACTAACCATGTGGATCCCATCTTTCTCTTAGAGAATGAGTGGATTCCACGTTCACAAATCAGTCCTATAAAACCCAGTGTCACTGAGCAGGCTTGAAACAAAAATTGCACACCTGCACACACATCCATTAAATTCCACTGAAGGGACAAGAGGCTCTCAATTGGGTCCTGTAAGGAATACAGATGAGTAAGAGAGGGCTCCCTGTCCAGCAAGGGAAAAAAATGTGTGCAAATAACTGATAGAAAGCAGGTAGTAGTAAGTCCTAGAGAGTGGAACCAAGGCACTTGCTACCTGGGAGGGACCGACCACCTGTTTTCAATGTTCCAAGGGAATGACCTCTAACCTGCCTGCTCCAAAAGTACCCCAGGGTGAGATGGGAGGTAGGGAATAATTTCATGCCAGTCTCTGATTTCCCCTTCCACTGATTCCCTGGCCTCCTCCACTGAGAGGAACGCTTGTAGTGGGCATGGAGCGCAAGAGCTTGGCTGCTTCATCCTATGAAAACCACTCTTGTTGTTAAGAGTATGGAGGGAGCATTTGTCTCTTCATCCCTTGAATGCAGTTCACTAGGCCCTTATTCTAAACACTATCCTGTGAGAAAGGCTGAGCGTATCTCATCTGTGTGCATGCTTCTGTTTAATTACTTATTAAAGTGTTTCTCTTTTCCTAAATTGTGATTTTTTTTCTCCTTTCTCTCTTGCTGACCTCCACCTCAAAGCCTACTTCCCAGGAAACCCAACCTTCCACAGGGACTTTGGAAAAATTACTCAGCTTTTCTGAGCCTCAATTTCCTCAACTATAAATAGGACACGGGGGCAGACGGGTGGCTCAATTGATTAGAGCCTGAGCTCTGGGCAAGGGGGCTGCCAGTTCAATTCCCACAACTGTGCGAGCTGTGTCCTCCACAACTAGAATGAAGTCAATGAGCTGTCACTCAGCTCCCGGGTGGCCAGATGGCTCAGTTGGTTGGAGCGCGGGCTCTCAACCACAAAGTTGCTGGTTTGGACTCCGCCAAAGGATGGTGGGCTGCGCCCCCTGCAACTAACAACAGCAACTGGACCTGGAGCTGAGCTGTGCCGTCCACAACTAAGACTGAAAGGACAACAACTTGACTTGGAAAAGTCCTGGAAGTACACACTGTTCCCCAATAAAGTCCTGTATATATATAAAAAAAAAAGTTTAAGAAAAAGTAACTATAAATAGGACACTTTCCCATAACTGTTGATAAACCTAATAGTGACAGTTCATATATAAGCACCCAGTCAGTGTCCAGCTTAGGATCATGTTTTGCAAGTTCCCTTTCCATCCCCACCCCTCACAGGTCAACCTGAGTACCTCAGTTTGTTAGATCTTTTCAAATTATATCACATTAAATGTATGTATGGAATATTGTTTACAGAATCTTCAGCTAGGAAGTCTTCTTCCTCACATTAAAATTTTTACTGAATAAAACACAGACCTGAAGAGAATACTGATTTAACATAATTAAACATTCCCATAAATTACCCCAGGCCACAAGATTTAACAATTACAAAATAACTTTGACACATATTTACAAATCTATATCTATAATAAAGTACAGTAAATGCAGTGTTGGTGTGGTATGGAATAGTCTATACAATCAATTATGCTAATCAATGAAGAACTACTCTGTATTTTACAGGAATCAATAGCATAGAAAAAATTAGAACACCATGTACCTATCACGAAAACCATTTTAACATGCCAATTTCCTGTTGATATACTATAAGGGCAAAAATCAAGTTTGGTTTTGCTTTCTACTTAGTGCCCTCCTGGTATCTAGAATATTGTAAATGCTCAATAAATATCAGTTGAATGAACAAATAAGTAAGTGAGTAGGAATAAATTATAATGGTCCCCCTTTAGAATATTGATTTTGATAGCATTATTAATATCCATACAAACTGCCTAATCATGAGGAATTTACTATTTGCAGCTGTTACATCTGGAAACCTCTAATATATTAATTCAGTGTTTAAAAGAAAAAGGCCACCTATAATGTTAGGGTTTTTTTTAGCACTTGACTGGATCTACTGTTCTTAAAGCTATCCATTGTTTAAGTCATATGGTACTATGTGGAATACTGTAATCAAGAATTTCATCTCTCTCAAAAAGAAAAAAGAAAAGGCAATTTACAAATTAGATGAAGATTAATGTCCTAGTAATATGGATAGCAGACATTGATTTTAACATTTCATATAAATTACCTGGGGAAAATTAAATGCTGATTTACATGTCGGCTGAGGGAAAAAGAAATCTGTGCATATTTGAACAAATTTGACAATGTGCATATTCGTAACTACTTGAAAATGTGTTTTTTAGACTCAAAGAGAATTTGATTCTACAGCCCTTTTGATTATTTCTGGGAAAGGTGAACAGAAATTTCAAGGATGATAAATTATGCTCAAACCTTAATTTAGCTAAAAAGTTTAACTTCACCACTATACCTACACTAGAGTATTAACCCATAACATAAATTGCCTGCCAAGTAAAAAATACCAAACACATAGCCTATATCGACCTAGGTAATTCAGAAATCCAAAACTGACTTTGTTCCACACGTACGGGTAGAGTTTGATTATTACTGTTAGTAGAAATATTAGAATAAATATTGATTTAAAAACACACATAAGACTATACCTATTAATAAAATGACTAAAGAGAGGTTAATATAATAAAGCAGGTTAATATAATAAAACCTGGGTGCACAATTTTTACACAAGATCAGTCATTACTGTCAAGGTCACAAACCAAAGAAGATTTCTTTTTTCATATAACATGCAATAATATCAACAGTGCACAATATACTCAAAAAGAGTTTGATTTCCTTTTGTGCTCCAAAGTAAAAAGACATTTTCATCTGCTTTATCTGTCTTAGGATTATGTCTTTTTCCTTTCCCTGAAGCACATTCATAATAACAAGTTGAACTTTAAAAGCTCTGGAGAAAATGAATTAACCACTCACTTTAAGGGCTCAGGAGACAGTTTTGTGCCTGAAAGGTTGATGTGCATCAAAGCCAGAGAACTACTAAAAAACTGCTTGAAAGACGGAGGTACTTCTTTTCCTTTCCTGAAAAAGAAAATACGAGAGTCACGCTGACAGTTACACTTCCAGCTCAGCACCTGACTTCCAAATTGGCAAAAGTATTCTATTGGTTATTCAGACACTGTGAAATAATCCATGAATCAGTTATATTTTCAGTAGAAAAGTTAAAGGTAAAAAGAAACAAAATGTCTGAAAGCTAAATAAATTAATCCAATACAATTAAAGGAATGATGTAAGAGAAGTTAAGACATCCCATTCAGTCCTTGAAATAATTTATTCCTTTTCTTTGTAGCCAAAGAACTCATTGTGTTTTACCTATAGAACTTCACAAAACTCCATATTTGAGTAATTAAGAAATAGGAGGTCAATAAAAATATATGTTTCTCAGCAATTTAATGAGCTTTCCTACTGGGTAATACTGAATGTAAAGAATAGCTACCTGCATTTGGCAATATTTTTATACGCAACAATGTCTCAGATACAATAAGACTACGACCTGATGTCAAGCTGAGGACCTACACAGAAAGTCTGATTGACATGAAGCTTGCATGGCAAATTTCCTGCTCAGCTCTTACATCTATACCACAAATCTAGTCATTCCTGGCCAAATAATAGAATAGTTAAAGACAAAACTCCAAAAAGAAATGGCTATAACCTCCAAATACGTCTCCTTCTATTACAGTGGGAAGTAAGTAGATCGAATCATACAGCCCTGAAAGCAAGAAAACAGAGTCAACACCACACTATGAGGGTTTAAGAAAAACAAGATTTCAGAATCAAAGCTGGAAGGTGAGCACTTTGCCTGTTTTGTTCTATCTGATAGACTTGATGAAAAGATTGAGTAAGTCACTTTGTGTAAAGCACTTAGCATGAGGCACAGTAGACACTTATTGAACGATAGTTACTCATGTTCTGTGGAAGGATTCACAGAATCTCAGGGCAGAGGCCATCTTAATGGTCTAGCTCGACCACAAAAGATTCAACAATATTTAATGTACTCAGGTTCCAGAAAACCTTCAATATTTGAAAAAGGTTTTAAAACGGGGCATTTTCAGGCCATTTGAGAAGAAATATCTAAGCAACAAGAATCTCTGTCTAAGAGGATGAAAAATAAACTTAAAAGAGAACTCTGGTAGAATATATATTAGACGTTTTCAACAACTCTGGCTCCAGATGTGGAACAAAATAAGTATATCCCCATTCATTTTTTGATGAGCAAACGTTATTATTATTTTTTCCAATTGTATTAGTCTCTTTTTATTCTTTTGGTAATCTCTTCCAGAGTTAACTACTTCCATTTGTAGGTGATGAAATGACTAAGGAATCCACTTCAAATGTTGGCTGTGCTCTGAGCACCGTCCTTCCCTTCACTTCAACTCTGAATGGAGACTTTTGATCCTTGGTTTTTTTATTCCAGTCTCAGAAGTAGTTTTCACTGTAGAAGTTATCTGAAGACAGTCTTCTGATTTATGGTAGTGGTCTACAACCAGGCTCAAGCTTCTCCAGGAACACTACACAGGATGGATTTAAATATGTATTAAACTAAGGGGCATTCTCTCAAATGAGTTTAAATGCATTTTATTTTTAGACAATGTACATGACATGTTTTCTTAACAACAATGCCTCCACTCCAAGTAAGTCAAGGGCAAAATAAACAAAGAGCTCAAGGTAACATCAGTTCCATCTGTCCTAGTCCTGGTGTGTGGATGAAAAGCAGCAGCCAGTTATGATGATCACAGGAGATAGATCCCAACCGCCAACTGTGTTAACATTTTTCCATTTCTAAACCACCCTTAATCGTTTATGGGATCACACCATCCTCACGGTAGTCCAGCAGAACAACTGTGCCATCTGGATTCATGTTTTCACCAATCAAGAAGTGGTAGCTTCTGGAATTTGCAAGGATGTGCTTGATTTGTTACGCAGCTCCTCATCTCTGTTCTTCAAGTTTCCCTTTGATTGATTTCATGTAATCTTTGATGTACTTCTTGTAGGCTTCTTTTGTGAAGCTGGTTTCCTGCAAATAATGGTTCATGACGATATCAACAGCAGTGACTACTGTGCTTTCAGTACCTTCACCCTTGGGGCCTTCAGCAAAAGCATTTTCACCACCAAGTGAGTAATCAATGTTACCCAGTGTCCTACTGACCATCCTCCCTCCACCTCCAAGCACAGCCTGTCTGTGATCTCTCGGATCCTGTAGACATCAGAGAACATCTCATCACGACTGATGAGGTCATGATGGTGGCTGGGAGGAAAGGACTGTGGTGCTGGCTTAGCAGGAGCTCAGAGCGAGCGCTATGCAGCCAGAGCTGTGCTCGCAGGAGCAGGGAGCAAGCGAAAAAGTTAAATTATTTTTTACAGTTCTCCTCTGACTACTCTGTCTTGGGGTTGACTATTCAAAGTTTCCAAATACTCACTGCCCCTTTCTGAGGGACGATGATGTTCCTCACCCCACTGACGGCTGGTGTGTCCATGTGAGTCCCTTTGGCCAAGAGGACATTACATGCAGCCGAAGTGATATGTGTAACTTCCAGAGAGAGACTTTACCTGCCAGTACATGCATTGCCATGATTCTTCTTCCTCTGATACATGACTGTCAGTGTTTTAGATAGAGAATACTCTGCCTCCCAGAGTGAAGACCACATGGTCAGCCCACAAGGGACATGTCACCAAGCTACTGTTGCTGAGAGCCATGGAAATGTGGCTAGGCTGGGAGGCTCATTTGTTACTGTAGAACAACCTAGCCTATCCTGAGTGTTGCACTTATGAAATTATCTGTGAACAGAAGTATGAATAGCCTGGCTGACAGTCTACAACTCACTGTAAATGCAGCAATTGCAAGATAGTTACTAAGGGCTTTCCATGATTATGTCTAGATAAGGTACCAGGTACTAAACAGTTTAATCACAACCTTTCATTTGGAAGACAAGGCAGTTTGTTAGCACAGTTTTGCTCTACAAGTTTAATAGCTTTACTGAAGAGCAGTCATCACAGAATTACAGTATTGTGAACTCAAAAGAGCTGATTATGTGAATATCTTTATAGTGTGATACTGCCTTCTAACTCAGTTCCTTATTCAATCACAGCTCCACCGAGGCATGGCTTTATTAGCTGCCTTCAAATACATGAATTAACTGGTTGGTCTAAATACCCTCGAAATAAAGTGTCTTAGAAAATTCTCAACTTTTCTGATCTTATTCTATGGAGGTATTTGTGGCATATTTTTGCTATTGCAAAGATTTATAACACTGTTGAAATAATGGTCTCATAGCACTTTAAAATACAAAATAATTCATTTGCGAGGCACAACTATAGAATAAAGCATACTGAATAACTGAATTTTCCAAATAACTGAGGGTTACCCTTTGAGTATGAAAGCTTTTAAAAAGTTAACTAGTAAAAATGGAGGTATTTCTAATATTAAGCAATTCACCATGTTATTAAAGAGTACATAATGACTAAAATATTGTTTATGACTTACGATCATAATTATGAATGTTAAGTGTTGATCTGTGCCAGGATTCTACACTTATATAACCCATGTACCTTCCATAATTCTTTATTCTCCCTCCATTCTAAGTTGCTGCTGCTTGTGAATACTTGCTATTTCTATTTTTTGCTCTATTTTGCCAACAAGTCCAAGTCAGGAAGGTAGAAGCAAGGTACTCAACTTCTACAGGTTAAAATGCATGAATTTTGGAATGACTATTTTCTTTGCTCCCCAGTTTATATTTACTTCCAAGTTCATCTTTGAGTAACACCTGTAGAAGCTTCTAACAGAGTCTATACTATATTGAGAGAGTACCTGTCCACATATGAGAAATAGTACATTATTATATAGTTCACATAGGCAGGCTGGAGTTATTGATAAGAACATCAAACTGTGGTGAAAAAAGGTACAACAAAAACTTGAACTTTCCAAGCATAGGTATCCATAGATAATGGGTTTAAGGCCATCTTCTTCTTTCATGTACAACATTCACCCTTTATCACTCTTTTTTCATATCACTACAACTTTCTCTGAGAGAAAGACACTCCTAGATGATAATGATAGCAGGAGTAAATTCATACCGGTGAGAAAAGACAGTTCTGGAGAGATTGAGCACAGCCAGATGTTGAAGGCATCCACGGAGAAGAGCGCCACAGACCTAGAAACAAATAAGGCACTCTTATTTTCACATATTTCTAGGTCTAAGAGAATATTTTATTACAGAGAAAGCTCTTTGAATCCCATCTAAATAGCTGTTCTGAGACTCCCAGAGCAATATAAAAAACATTACCATGTCCAGGGAACATTCTGTGTTGGATAAATCCAGATGAGCAATGGCATTTGGCTGGGCCAAAAAATTGTACATGTACTTGAAATAAAAACAAAAAACAAATATATTAGGATCTAAAAATACACATACAGTGCGAGTTAATATTTCAAAATGAAGTTACGCAAATCCTCCCAGAATCATTCTCTAGTCTTCCCAAGAGGACCAGCAGAATTTTATGTCATTCATTACCTTTGTTGAGAGCAAAAAATCCAAAGAATATTTAAAATAAAATTATGTTTAAGTTAAAAAAAAAAAAAAGCCAAATGGAATCTTGGCTACCAAACTGCCTTTTTGTTACATATGACTTAGTTTTCCTGATTAGTTTCATTTTTATAATTTTGGGACAGTGCTAATTAATTTTACCTGTTGAGATTGAAACACCACCTGAATGGCAGTCATCCTATCAAAATGCTAATCACTTTTGAAAGTGTTCAAGAAGCCAGTAATTTGAATTTGAACCACAAGATGGTCTCAGGCTATATACCCTTCTGTCCAACACAATGATTTTTCTATCCTTAGTTACTTCCAAAATCTAACAAGAAAAGGACTGTTCGTACTATTAATTTTGTGGGTTTTTTTTAATCTCACATATAGCTAAGGCACTTGACGTTTCAGGGGGTCACAATGCCTAAAGTCTCCTCTTATCCTTGTGCCACATCAAAAAAATAGTAAAATTAACAACTCTTTTTTATTCTCTAATTGCCCTGTGTGAGTAGCAACTGCCAGAGTCCACCAATAACACATGGAGTCCAAGCCCCTGCTACCAGACAAATAGCTAAATTCCCCTGTGCTTCAGCGGATGTCACCAGATACTTGCCAAAACAAACACACTGAGATGTCCCAAAAGTAAGTGTAGCAGCTTACCGTGTTTCCCCAAAATAAGACCTAGCTGGACAATCAGTTCTAATGCGTCTTTTGGAGCAAAAATTAATATAAGACCCGGTATGATATGATATGATATGATATGATATGATATGATATGATGTTATATTATATTATATTATATTATATTATATTATATTATATTATATTATATTATATTATATTATATTATATTATATTAGTTAAACACCCGATCTTTAAAATTCAGAAGAGCAAAAGATTAGCCTGGAAATACTTTAGAATAAAGTAGTCACACAAGATGCGTATCAAGAAAAGTTCTGACTCAGAAAAATAATTTTGCTCTCATTTACCTAAAGATCTCTGCTTCTGTCTTTGCCTGGCACTGTGGTTTTACACCAGGCCACCAACCAGGGGAGCTCTCATCACCTTCAAGATCCTACTTCAAGGCTGCTCTCCCTGAAGACTCAGGGCCAGGTAAGTCCCTCCCTGCCCCTACTGCATGGCAGACTGTCGGGGGCTGGAGCCCATCCTCATCCAGGCCTCACCCACTCCCCTTCCCAAAAGGCAAGCTGGGACAAAGACCCACTCCCAGACTTTATTTTAGCCGTCTTATTATTTAATCTTCAGGCTCTTTCATCACTCTCTCTGTTCCTCTAGTTTGTCACTGTAATGTTTTGGTGGTTTCACATTGGACATCCTTTCAACTTGAGAGGGAGCAGATTTATGAGTCATCAGTGAAGGTGACAACTAAAATTGGACAATGCATTAAAAGTCATGGTGAACCAGGAAACAAGCATTATTTAAATGATTTCAAGTATAAGGGAGAGGGGGAAACTACCAAAAAGACTGTGGCAACATTCCCTGCCTTACAGGGAAAGGAAAACATTAGAGAAATGAGAATAAATTCCACAGTGTTTTTCACTTCCATAAAAAAGTGGAATGCAAATTAAGATCCTTCGATGATACACACTTGCTGTAGGCCCTACTGGTAAGGGAGCATTTCTTCTCAATCTAATCATGTGATCACAGAGGGGACTAGTCACCACATCTGGAAATGAGATCAGATTTAATTCACTGTATCAATAAGACCTACCAAACATTTATTAATGTATTACCAATTCAGCTGCATGAAAAATCTTGTTAGCATTGGGGGGAAGCTTTTGCCTTCATACTCAAACTTTAAAGACTAGTTTTAGTTTACTGCTAACCCTTCCCTCTCCCTACTGTATTCATAGAATACAGTACTGGAGTTTATCCCAATATTCCCTTTCAATTGCAAACTACAATTTTTTCCCAAAAACAAGACCTACTCGGACCATCAGCTCTAATGCTTCTTTTGGAGCAAAAATTAATATAAGATCTGGTCTTATATTATATTATGTAATATAATTATATTATATAATTATAATCACATGCTTTTATTATATAATTATTACATAATATAATATATTACATAATATAATTATATATAATTATAATTATATAATTACATTATATAATTAATATATTACATAAGACTGGGTATTACATTATATTATATTACATTACATTATATTATAAAGACCCGATCTTATATTATATTAAAATAAGACTGGGTCTTATATTAATTTTTGCTCCAAAAGATGCATTAGAGCTGATAGTCCAGCTAGGTCTTATTCTCAGTAAAACACTGTATATTAAAAGAAAAAAAAAAAAAAAAACACCACCCATATTCCCAACAATATTAATGATGAAATAGTTTACATTTCCAATCTTTCTTATCAGGCAATTTTAACAGCTGCAATGTTTCTAAATTAAGAAAAAAATTCCTTCAGAAAAAGTATTTCCAAAGAAAACTTAAACTTCAGCAACATTCAATGAAGGGGTAAAGCTATGTGACAGGCAATATTTAATTAATATTTTGGGACAGTGCTAATTAAGGGAGGCTCTGGATTTTTTCTCTAAAACACTTGATAAGTTCTTAATGAATGACTTTAAGGTGTCTTGATAAAGGGAAATATGCTAGAAAGCTAAGTTTAGAAATTATTCTAGTCTTATTAAATACAGGTTCTTTGAAGATGGCAGTAAAACAGGAAAACCTACCGAGAGGTCATCTCCACGAAGGATGTTCCCTGAGAGGTCTAGATGGATGAGAGTGGTGGCAGTCAACGGGTTGGCACTGAGTGACTGAGAAAGGCTATTCACTCCTGAAACAACAAGGAGATCCAGGTCAATTTCCACTCCAGAAAACAAAATGAGGTTTGTGAGTTTCTCTATGTGGCCCAGCAGCCTCATCAAATTGCACGACTGAGGTTAACCGTAAGCACCATACCTGAAAGGTAGGTCTAGGATTGTCCTTTTTGACATCCCCTCAGGCAGAACAGGTTAGTCACAGACAAAACCAAATCATCGAGTAGGAGAAAGAAATGGAATCAGCTTCATTTTGCTCTACTACTTCTGATATGGTTGGAAAGGATTTTACTTTGAAGTCTTAGAATTATGCAGGCAATTATCCTTCTCTTAAGCCTGCTAGGAGATTCTTGACAGGGTACAGTATTTAAATGATGCAGGTACAAATTCAGATACTTTAAGCTACTTAGTACTTACAGGAATGCACTGCTCTATATAATGTAGTGTGCTCAAGGCAAACTTTAGACTGAAATGGATTTTGCAGAGAGAAAATGATCTGTGCACTATGCAAAAAGCAGTCAAAAGGAAAAATGAATACTTAACACTCTACACACTATTTACATAAATAATATAAATGGCTCAAATTAGAGTCAACTGAACTAAACTGGTAATTCCACTTTAGAAAACAAAGAATGAATACATGAGGAGGGCAAGACTGTTCCGTGAAGAGAGAGCTATTGTTCTACCGTATTTTCCCGAAAATAAGACCTAACCGGAAAAATAAGCCCTAGTATGATTTTTCAGGATGACATCCCCTGAACATAAGCCCTAATGCATGTTTTGGAGCAAGACTTAATATAAGACCTGGTCTTATTTTCGGGGAAACACAGTATTATATGTGGGTAATAGGCCTGTGAGTCAGGGCCACCTGGTAGGTGGCTTTTTAACAGGCCACTTCTTGTCATGGGGGAGGACAGACTTTAGGAGATTTTTCACTACAAAATGGGGGCCCAGAAGAGTCACTCACTGGGTTCAAAGAGGGCATATACAGTGTATCCCTGAGATAACAGGGATATGGGATATTGCAAAGCTCCTCATGATTTTACTAAAACTCCAAGGTTCTAAATTGTTTATTTTGGAAATATGGCTATTTCTAAATTGAGTATACATAAATAAATAATCTTGGTTTTCTAATTTTTCAGTAAAATTCTTCTTGAATATCCCAGCCTGTCTCAACCACACTAATGAGAAACAGAAAAGGGGGTTTTTGTCCACACTCAGACAGGTCTCCACCAGGATAAAGGGCCAAGTTCAGGCCTGCGAGCAGGGGCCAATGAAGCACTCCAAGGAAAAAGCTGAGGGAGAGTTATAAAGAACTGACTCTACGGTGTGTCTGATAAAGTCTCCTGAACCATTTTTTTTTTTTGAACAGGACTTTATTGGGGAACAGTGTGTACTTCCAGGACTTGTTTCCAAGTCAAGTTGTTGTCCTTTCAATCTTAGTTGTGGAGGGTGCCATTCAGCTTCAAGTTGTTGTCCTTTCAGTCTTAGTTGTGGAAGGCGCAGCTCAGCTCCAGGTCCAGTTGCCGTTGCTAGTTGTAGGGGGCACAGCCCACCATCCCTTGCGGGAGTTGAACTGGCAACCTTTGTGGTTGAGAGGACATGCTCCAACCAACTGAGCCATCCGGGAGCTCAGTGGCAGCTCAGCTCAAGGTGCCATGTTCAATCTTAGTTGCAGGGGGTGGAGCCCACCATCCCTTGCTGGACTCGAGGAGTTGAACCGGCAGCCTTGAGGTTGAGAGCCCACTGGCCCATGTGGGAATCAAACTGGCAGCCTTCAGAGTCAGGAGCACAGAGCTCCAACCGCCTGAGCCATTTTTCAAGGGTGACTTGGCATTTGGGCATGTAGAGACAGGGGTAGAGTGAAAAATATTTTATTTAACTACAAGGAGGAATTTCTTGGCTATCAACTCAACATTTATTAAGTGCTCATAAAACATTTATAAAAGGCTGGGGATATGTAGACATATGTAACTAAGACCCATTTTTTGCCCCCAAAAAGTTCAAAGATCATCAAGAAAGAAACAATAAACTCCAGGATGAAAACTCAGTGCTACACAAGGAATATCTGTTCATTGTAACAGATCTTTATTTAACCCTATTGTGTACCAGGCATGGGCTTCTAAGACCCAGGGGCCACTATTTCACCCTCTAAAAGCTAGTCCCCTGGGAAACACAGGCAACTGAATAATCTGAATCCAGTGAGGTCAGGACTATCAAAGACATAAGAAACAAGAGCTTGGCAGTGAAAGAGGTGAAGATTCGAATAATTATATTAGATAAAAGGAACTAGCAATGGCCTATAGAAAAGTTTACTTTCTGGAGGTAACACCTATGATTGTTTAAATAGCTTACATGGAAGGAAGGAAGGAAGGAAGGAAGGAAGGAAGGAAGGAAGGAAGGAAGGAAGGAAGGAAGGAAGGAAAGAGGGAAGGAAGGAAGGAGGGAAGAAAAGAAGTTAGGAAGGAAGGAAAGAAGGAAGGAAGGAAGGAAGGAAGGAAGGAAGGAAGGAAGGAAGGAAGGAAGGAGAGAGAGAAAGAAAATGGCCAAACTTCCTTCAGTTTGTTCCATTACTAGTAGTACTAAGTATTTTGTAATGGAATAATTGAGTCCAAAACATATGCAAAATACCAGACTCATCAAGAAAACCATTTGTAAGACCATTTCTTTAGTGAAATGTAACAAACCTCAAAAAATAAATTCCAAAATGAGCAGGTCAAATTAGTCTCAACAGCAAAACACTCCTGGACAGGTGCCAGCTCTTGGCAATTGTCCAACAGCTGAAGAGAATTGGGGAGAATCATGTTATCAGCTCAGCTTCATGCTACTGAAACAGAATGAAGGGCTTCCTCCCCCACCTTGTGAGCCCACATCCATGTGAGGCCTGTGATAATAAGCACATTAGCAGCAGGAAATTACAAAAATATAGGATGGAAAAAACTCAGAGTTCTTACAACATAAACTAAACACAGATTTACACGCCATTCTGGATTCTGGCTGTCTAGTAATTCTGACCATCTTCCTATTTATTATTGAAGTGCTTACAGCTGGAAAAAGGTGGTACCAGATGGCCCTGCAGTGACATAATGTGGCAGTCAGCAGGACATTTACTAGAAATCCAGAAAACTATGATTTTGCTAACATCTGAGAAAGAGAAAGTGTATTTGAAGACAGTGTGGATGTCATGGGAAGATTAAAAAAATTTACTCTTGAATTATGGAGCTACAAATACGTATATAAATGTTTTTATAGAACTAAAATACAAATGCTAGTCAAATTCAACAAAAGCTTAAAATTACAATTTAGGTCCTACGTGACAGTGTGCAAGAATAATGAAACCTTTAAGAAAATAGGTTATTTAATAAAAACATTTCAAGATATACATCTTAAGAAGGACAACTTAAAATTCCTTGGGTCATATGTTATAAACAATATTAATTCTCACAACACATATTTTAATGTACACATGTTATTGCAGGGAAGAAGCAAATGTGGTGACCTTTATTTGTGAAGGGCATAAGAAACATGGGCCATGCTCATTTACAAGGAGGCTGAGGGCCTTCCCCCCATCATCACAGTTGGAGGGACAGGGACATCAGTGAGTGGTGGCACTGAGGCACCTCAGAATCAAAACTTGTCTTCAGGATGATAAATGATCCCCGTATCCCTCTATATGTTTTGCAGTAATGAACACATAAGTTAATATAAATAAATATAATCAATATTTAAATTATTGGTATTTTTAATATGTAGAGAATTCATATAAATTAGGAAAAAAGATTAACACTGTAATAGAGAAGTAACAAAAGATGGGAACTAGCAATTCCTCCAAAAAACATACAAATTACTAAGGAACACGGGGAAAAAAAATTCCCTAAGCAATAACTGAAGAAATTAAAATTAAAATGTCAACACTTTTGTTTATATGCTTGATAAACAATGAAAAAGGAGACTAATGTCCACTGATGGTGGGAGCATAAAAACATTTGTATAAAATACTTAGAGGACATCTTAACAATAACTATCAAAAGAAGCTTTAGAAAATGTGCAAACATTTTGATCTGACTGTTCTACTTATAGTTTATGTAAAGAAGAAATTAACAAATGACAAAATAATTAGTACAAAAGCCATGTTAGTGTTGCTTGCATTACTGAAGAATTAAAAAAACATTTACATGTACAATAACAGATCATTTAAATAAATTATGGAACATTTTCCATATCCTGGAATATCATGTAGCTACTGAAAGTGATGTGTTTACTGACATAAACAATCACAATATAATATGTGGGAAAAAGTTTATGAAATGCTAAGCATAGTGTGTGTGTGTGTGGGGGGGTAAATATGTATATAAATAAATTATGTACAGATGGAAAACAGTATGAAAGGATGGGCACCAAACTGTCAACAGTGAGTCTTGTAATGGTTTGATACTGGCATTACAAGTAATTTTTGCTTTCTTATTTATATTTTCCAGTATCTTTTAAATCTTTACCATAAATATGTAATGCATTGATAATCAGCAATATCAAAATGATAAAAATGAAAGGGTTTTTTATAAAACTGATGGGCTGAGATATATCAATGAGAATATAAAGGAACTGAATTTGGCTTTGAGGTCTGTGGAGGACTTCAGATAACAGGACAGAAAACACTGACTCCTGGGGAAATCTTTCCCTTTGGAAATTTACTATTATGCCTTAATTTTAAACGTGTACAAATGTGTGTAAATAAAATCGTATGACTTATAGAACTAGCCCCAATTTCAGATCACTCTTAGTGTACACTAACTGTACGTTCATAATAAAGCATGACTGGATAGATGTGAAGTCATTGAGCGACCATTTTTCTTCACCCACTCACGCATGACACATCCAGTGAGAGCCTGTAACGTGCTGGGTGCTGGGGACACAGTAACGAATAAGGCAGAGAGCCCTTTCCTTCCAGAAACTCCCAGGCTAGGACACAATCAAAATGCAATGGGAAAACATGCTAAAAGAGAGGAATTCACATAGTGCTATGGGACAGAGAAAGGAGCATCGAGCTCTGCAGCTGTAGGGAGAGTTGGCTGTCTGAGAAGGCTTCAAAGAGAACTAGAAACTGAATCTTACAGGATGAGAAGTAATTTACCAAATTTGTCGGTGGGCACATTGAGGTTGTCCCAAGCCAAAATAAAAACAAATATAGGGGCGGCCAGTTGGCTCAGTTGGTTAGAGCGCAGTGCTCTTAACAACAAGGTTGCCAGTTCGATCCCCACATGGGCCACTGTGAGCTGCATCCTCCACAACTAGATTAAAACAAATATAAAAATATGACAGCACAAGATGATGATGATGATGATGATGGTGATGGTGGTGATAATGACGATGGTGATGGTGATGATGGTGGTGGTGATGATGGTGGTGGTGGTGGTGGCCCCAAGCTGCACTGCATGCATATTAACTAATTTAATCCCACCACCAGTAATAAAGCTGATACTCACATTTCCATCTTACAGATGAGGTAATTGAGGAACCAAGAGATTGTAAAACTATGTTCATAGTAAATAAAAAAGTTAGGGCTCAACTCTAGGCCATCTGTGTGAGAACTGACACTCTTAATCACTATACATACTGCCTTCCAAAGAAAGTGATATATTTAAGAAATGGCCAAGTTATTCAATTCAAGAAACTTTCATTAAATACCCATAATGGTCTAGGCACTGAGCCAGGTGCTGGAGATACGGAGATGAGGGCCCCACTCTAGTAGGGAAGACACAATATTAATACAATAATGTTAGATATGTGATCTAGAAGTAACACACACAAAAAAGTAACAGATTCTCTTGAGGTCTCAGGAACAGGGAAGAATTCTCAGAAGATAAATGGCACACTTGAAGGTTTTATAAAATAAAATGAAGCTCTCCAAGAATATTAAGGTAAGTATAAGATAACAGAAAATACATATATCTTGGTTTCTGCCCTCCATTCCTGGCAAAGGGCTCCTAAATTCTTATAAATTCCGAAGAGATAAGAGCACTAGAAGCATCTCTTGTTCTAATTAGGTGACTCTGGGTGGGCTCCTGGATGAGGACTGGATGAGGACCAGGAAGATCAAACCATGATTAGGAGCTTGGAATTTTCAGTCCCACCCCCCCATTCTCCAGAGAGAAGAGAAGGGCTAGAAATGGAAATTAATAACTGATCATGCCTACATGAGGAAGCCTCCATAAAATCCCAAAAGTATGGGGTTCAGAAAGCTTCCAGGAATTGAACACATCCATACTGGGAGGGTAAAACACCCCAATCCACAGGGACAGAAATTCTTGCACTCGGGACCTTCCCAGACTTCACCCTATGTACCTTTTCATCTAGCTGTTCATCTGCATCCTTTATCACATCCTTTAATAAACTGGTAATTGTACATAAGTGTTTCCTTGAGTTCTGTGAGCCACTCCAGATACTTAATCAATCCCAAGGCTGGAGGACTTTGGAAACTTTGATAACCTGGGCTTGAACTCACATCTGCAGAAGTGGATGGGGACAGCAGTGTTGTGGAATTGAGCCCTGAAACTGTGGGACCTCATGCGATCTCCTGGTAGACAGTGTCAGAACTGAGTTGACTGGTGTTGGAGAATTGCTTGGTAAGGGGAAAAAACCTCCACACATCTGGTGACCAAAAGTGTCAGAAGAGAAGTGTTTTGTGTGAGTAGGGAAGGAGACACACAGGAAAAAGAAACACAGGAGGAGGGGAAGAGCTAAAGTTTTCTCTACACAGGTTGAAATAAAACTTTTCAAGAAGAATAAAAACATATACAAAGGCATGATGTATGCAGTGCTATTTCCAATATTGGCAGTGCTATTTGGCAAAATAATAATAGAATCGACAGGATTTGATGAGCAACTGGATACATGAGAGGAGGATGAGTGGAGTCAGGAGAGAATCTGGGAAAGACAATTTCCAGAGCAGGAAATACAGGGGGTGACTGGGCACTTAGGCCCAGCAGTTTTCTATAGAACACAGTCCAGCGGACAGTTGGGTGGGGGGTGGGGATAGCTGATGTTTCTCCAAAGATGAACCGAGAGAAACACAACCCACTGCCTCTGGAAATGTGAGGCATGAGGCAGGAGGGAGTCAGGTGAACATTTCATTACGCAAACTTAAAAAAGTTAAAGACTTCACATGTATTTCAAAATTATTCTCGACTCTGAAAGCACTTCATTTTGCACAACCATAATTCCAACCACATAATTTCTTTATCTTAAAACTGTGAGAGTACTGTAATACATGTATATATAACTGAGTAATAAATTCCAACTATTTAAGGTAGCATGGTGCAACAGAAATATTACAGACATAAAGTTAAGTAAATAAGATATACTATACCTTTAGGTGACAATGAGGTTTTAGATAAATTTAAATGCTTTAATCCTTTTGGGAGTTTGGCAAATTGAATACCTAAAGAGGACACACCTGAGAAAGGAGAAAAAGAGATTATTAGAATTTTAAAGTTATCAGAATTGCATTTCTTTTACAAGGCCTGAAACTTAATTTCAGTTTTAATCTAATATAAGTGATCTTTTTTCTTTCTAATGTCAGAGCTTATTTTCTAATCATCCCCCACCACGACTCCTTTGCTTTCTGTTCTACTGATAGTGTCGGAGAAAAGGTTGTTTAATTAAGCATAACAATATCAAAACTTTACCATTAGAGATATTTTTCTTTGGACTAACTACACCTTTTCCTCATAGTCCTATTTCACATACTCTTGTGAAGAGTGATATAATTGGTCCCCCTTTTCTTTTTAACCTGTGTCTTAATGAGTTGATCACTCTTCTGGGTGAGCAAATGCATGCTATTTAATTGTTGTCAAGAAAATAAATGTAATATTAACTATTCAAATAACAGCTTCATTTTTAGTAGATGGGATTCTAATACTTAATTGGCTTATGGATAACAATCTCAGACAAAACATCAGAGCACATTTTAACTTCTTAAAGGTTTTGTAACTTAAAATAACTCCTGAAGAATTTACAGTATTGAAAATGAGATAGCGGAAGAAAGGAAGGAAGGAAGGAAGGGAGGGAGGGAAGGAAGAAGGAAGGGGAAAAAAAAGAAAAGAAAGAAAAGCAGTCTCTAAATTTAACGGCTAGAATGGGAGACTGTGAACACCAGCTCACACATCTAAGGACAGCAATGAATGCAGACTGTTTCCTGGGAGGAAAGAATACCAGAATGTATGGCCTTCCTACAAGTCCTTCAACCACTTCCTGCTGTACACGAGTCATCAGCTCCCAGGGGCATGCTCTTGAGAAGGCTCCTAAAGCAGTATTAACCATGTGTTCCCCGAGATTGATTCTCAGACTCCAGGAACTACTGTCCTGGGTGCTGCCCTATTATTTAACCCCAAGTTCTCTACAAGTTTTATCAAAGTTTATCGTGATATAACTATTGTAGAAACAACCTAAAAAGTCATGCAGCTGGACTAAGTCTGGATGGGTTTCCCCAAGGATGGTGGGTATTCTGGGATCCCCTGCCTACCGATCCATAGCATTTCATTGTTAAATAAGTTTAACAATCACTGGACTAAATAACGTTAAACAGGTTTTTATCTGAATATTTACAGAGATTTGAATGTGCTGATCCATACTGTTAATTGCAAAGTGGGGGCAGGCCTCATATTTAGTTGACACATTTTTGCAAAATGAATAACAAGTTAATGGGGGGAAAAGGGGAGGGGAAAAAGATGGCATAATTTTCAAACTTGATTAATGCAAAGGCAAAACTTATATAAGAAATAGATAATCTCAATCATCCTCTATCTATTCAAGAAAATAAACCCATTATTTAAAACTCTCTACAAAGAAAAGCAAAAGAAGACCAATGTAAAAGAGTACATACTATATATCTATATATAATTTTATATTTATAAAGTTCAAGAAAAAAATAAGCTGACAGGAGATTCAAAATGGCGGATTAGGTAAATGCTATGCCTACTGGATCCCAAAATTACAAACAAATTATAGAACAATCAACCTCAACATTCATCTGAACACTAGCTAAATAGAACCACTATGATTAAGGACATAAAGAGGAGGCCACACCATGACTGGGTAGTCGTGGATCTAGCACCAGTGCTGGAGCCGCTGAAACAACATTGATTTTGCAGAAACCACCCACCACACACCTTAGCTTCCCTCCCTCCCCCTTGAGTTGCATTGCCAGGGGCATTCTGGGTTCTTGGGCCACCGGACCCACCCTGACAAGTCTCGGAGGAGGTTTACTACAGCAGTGGAAAATCCACAATGGCCTGGGGAGATTTTGGTGGTGAACAGCGACCCAAAACTGCGACCATTTAGGGCCAGTTCTCAGGAATTTGGGAGCCTGAGGTGGTGGCTGGCTACAGTGTTCTTAGGGCGCTGTGCAAGATAGTCACAGGCCAGATACTGGAGTAAGAACTGAATCTGCATTAACATTGTAAAAATCACTGGTCACCTCTTGTGATTCCCTTCAAAACTACCACATGCAGATAGTGATGCATTGCCAAGGGCACTCTAAACACCAGGCCAACCAGTCTGCATGTGCACCAAAGGAACCTCTTTCACTGGCTGGGCCTTATAGGGAGTTGGCTGGTGGCAACAGGCCTACGGGGTCCTGGGCCTTTTGCTAAGCTGCCTCAGACACACTATTGGTGGCAGCCATCCTCAGTTCATAGCGAGGCCACCCACATATGCCTCCAGGTCCAGCACAGGCAAAAGCCAATCACATATAGTTTTGAGGCATCTACCAGGCAGCCACAGGCCACTAACAGGCAAGGCTGAATTTACCCTGCACGGGCGACCCTCCAAAGAGAAACCAGAAAAAACACACCCAGAGGCCACTTTCAGACCCCACCAGATCACTAACTGGTTAGCCCCATAACCGGCATAACCCAAGGCAGGTCTCAATGGGCACAAGAGCCCCCAGGGGTGAAGCCTCCTCTGAGGGTTCAGCCCCACACAGCAGCTCATACACTGTGGGTGTAGCCAATCTTCATAGTTAGCTAGCCTGGGAGTCAATCCCTACACACTGATGTGCTGAAAGCAATAGAGGCTCAACTAAGGGAGGAGAACACACAAACCACAATCAAGGAATACGCCTGGAACACATACACAGGAGGTTAGGAAGACTGTGCAATTCGATTACACAGGACACATACTACATAAGGCCACCCTGCAAAGACTGAGACACATAGGAGATCTACCTAATACACAGAAACAAACACAGAGCATGAGGCAGAATGAGGAAACAAAGTAACATGTCCCAAATAAAAGAACAGAAGAAATCTCCAGAAATGGAACAAAATTAATGGAGAGAACTAACCTAATGTAGTCAGAGTTTAAAAAACTGATTATAAGAATGCCTAAGGAAATTAGTGAGAATTTCAACAAAGAGATAGCAAGCATAAAGAAGTACAAAGAAACCATGACAAAGAAACAGTCAGCAGTAAAAAATACAATAACTGAAATTAAGAATACACTAGAAGGAACTAACAGCAAATTAAATGAAGCAGAGAACAGAAGCAGTGATTTAGAAGACAAGGTAGTAGAAAACAACCAATTGGAGCAACAAAAAGAGCAAAAAAAAAAAAAAAAACAAAAAACAATGAGATAGTTTAAGAGATCTGTAGGACAACATCAAGTGCAACAACATTTACATCATAGGATTACCAGAAGAAGAAGAGAGGGAGCAAGGCATCGAGAACATATTGGAACAAATAATGATTGAAAACTTCCCAAACCTGGTGAAGGAAATTGACACACAAGCCCAGGAAGTGCAGAGAGTCCCAAACAAAATGAACCCAACCAGGCGCACACCAAGACACATCATAGTTAAAATGGCAAAGATTAAAGACAAAGAGAGAATTCTAAAAGAAGCAATTCTAAAAGAAACTAGTTACTCACAAAGGAGCTCCCATAAGACTATCACCTGATTTTCCCACAGAAAATTTGCAGGCAAGAAGGGAGTGGCAGCAAATATTCAAAGTGATGAAAAATAAGGGCCTACAACCAAGACCGCTCTACCCAGCTTAACTTAAAATTGAAGGAGCGATGAACAGTTTCCCAGAAAAGAAAAGGCTAAAGGAATTCATTACCACCAAGCCAGTATTACAGGAAATGTTAAAAGCACTTCTTGATGCAAAAGGAAGGCGAAAACAAACTAACAAAAATCAGAAATACCAACAATAAAATGGCAATTACTACGTACCTATCAATAATTACTTTAAATGTAAACAGATTAAATGCTCCAATCAAAAGACATCAGGTAGCTATGTGGATAAGAAAACAACACCCATGCATATGCTATCTACAAAGGACCCACCTCAGATCAAAATACACACACAGATTGAAAGTAAAGGACTGGAATAAGTTATTTCATGCAAATGGAAATACAAAGTATAAAAAGCTGAGGTAGCAATAACATATCAAACAAAATAGACTTTAAAACGAGACTATAAAGACAAAGAAGGGTATTACATAATAAGAAAGAGATCAACCCAACAAGAAGACATAACCCTACTAAATATCTATGCACCCAACATAGGAGCACCTAAAAATACAAAACAAATATTGATGGACATAAAGATAGATATCAACATTAACACAATCATAGCAGGGGACTTCAACATACCACTGACACCAATGGACAGATACTCCAGGCAGAAAATCAATAAAGAAACAGTGGTCTTAAATGACACATAAGACCCAATGGATTTAATCGATATTTTTAGAGCATTTCACCCTACGTCAACAGAATATACATTCTTTTCAAGTGCTCATGGAACATTTCCCAAGATAGACCACACGTTTTAGGCCACAAAACAAGTCTCAAAATTTAAGAAGGCTGAAATCATATCAAGTGACTTCCCTGACCACAGTGCTATGAAACTAGAAATCAATTACAACAAAAAAACAGACAAACACATGGAGACAGAATAACATGCCACTAAATAATGAATGTATCGACAATGAGATCAAGGAAGAAATCAAAAGATACCTTGAGACAAACAAAAATGAAAACACAACCACCCAAAATCTATGAGACGCAACGAAAGCAGTCCTAAGAGGAAAATTCATAGCAATGCAGGGCTACCTAAAAAAAGAAAAGAAAAGAGAAAACCACAGCAAAATAAGGCCAAACTGAGTACAAGGAAACCATAAAGATCACAGTGAAAATAAACGAAATAAATACGAAAAATAAAAAACTACAAAAGACCAATGAAACCAAGACCTGGTTTTATGAAAAGATTAAAAAAAAAAAAATTGATACGTCATTAAAATGGCAGCCTAAGGTGAACCTCTGTAAAGCTACCCTGGAATTTACAACTAATCGAACAACAATAACTCCTCAAAGGACTCCTTGCACAGCAGACAGGCAAGATGAAGAGGCTCACTATGGAATTCACCTAAAGGTGGGCAAATAGCATGAGCAGGGGAGGAGGGAAGGGAGAAGTGCGGAGATGGAGCCGCAGGGGCGTAGGACACAGACCTAGCTCAGTGCTCCGAACTTGCTGCATCCCGGAACTACTGCAGCTGCGGGACAGGGAAGAACTCGGACTGCTAGGACTCCACTTATGGCCCACAGGACTGAAGGGGCAGCATATAACACGGCTGAACCCAATGCTCACGGTAGAGACCTCAGAGAAAAGACTGAGAGAAGAAGGCTGAAAACGGTGGTTTAAGTCCTCACTGCCGAGCAGAGAATGGAAGCCTTAGGCACTGAGACTAACCGCCACCTCCCTACCGTCCCAGAGCTCTCCCCGCCCCCACCTGCCCGGTGCTAGAAGCGGAACAGTAGCAGTGTCAGATCAAAAGAACAGAATATTTGCTGTTCTGAGAACTGTGGAACACAGACACAGATTCATAGCCCCACTAGATCCAGCAAAGGGGAGGGAGCTGTGGAAGAAGGACCGGCTGTGGTGGTGGTCGCCGCCATTGCTCTGGGCCACCTCTCACAACTCACCCCGCCCCTGAACCCACCTATTTGGGTAGATCCCTGCAGGAGTAAACAGAACTGCTGAAACACACGGGCTCTGAATCTGGTGCAGGAAGAGCTTTGGAACTTCAAAAGTTCTCTGCATCCCTACAGGGACATGGTGCCCAGTGACCCATGCGAACTATTAACAGAGGAGAAGCCAGTCTCCCAGGGAATCCCCCCAGTGTGTGAGAAGCTGGAATAGTGCAGAGAAAACATAGCACTACCGCGTGAGAGAGAGAAAAAAGGTTGCAATCGGAGAGAAAATAAAACATTCTACCAATAAGTACTGGAACACAAAAGAAAGACCCCTTCCTATCAACCTGTTCCAGAAGCCACTCCTGTAGATGTCTAGGAAGAGAAACAATAAATCAGTAATTGCCATGAATAACCAAGGCAACAAGACAGCTCAGACAGAAAATGAAAAGTCTACAGAAAATGAACTTAAAGACATGGAAGTATGTGACTTAAATGACAGGGAATTCAAGATAGCAGTTCTGAAAAAACTCAACGAGATGCAAGAAAACACAGAAAGGCAGTCTAATGAACTCAGAAACACAATCAAAGAACAACATGAGCATTTTACGAAAGAGATTGAAATTTTAAAAAAGAACCAAATAGAATTTCTGGAGATTAAGAACTCAACAGAAGAAATTAAGAATGAAATAACCAGTTTAGGTAGTAGAGTTGACCACATGGAGGAAAGAATCAGTGACATCGAAGATAGAAACCTGGAAATTACACAGATGGAAGAAGAAAGAAACTTGAGACTTAAAAGAAATGAAAGAACTCTACAAGAACTTTCTGACTCCATCAGAAAGAGCAATATAAGAATAATGGGCATACCAGAAGGAGAAGAAAGAGAGAAGGGAACAGAGAACATATTCAAACAAATTGTTCATGAGAACTTCCCAAACTTGTGGACAGAACTGGATCCTCGAATCCAAGAAGCAAATAACACCCAATTACCTCAATCCCAACAGGCCTTCTCCAAGGCACATTGTATTGAAGCTATCTAAAATCAACAACAAAGAAAGAATCCTCAAGGCAGCCAGGGAAAAGAAGATGGTAACCTACAAAGGAAAGCCCATTAGATTATCATCAGATTTTTCAGCAGAAACTCTACAAGCCAGGAGGGAGTGGAACCAAATATTCAAACTATTGAAAGAGAGAAAAAATGAGCCAAGAATAATATATCCAGCAAAGATATCCTTTAGATATGAAGGAGGAATAAAGACCTTTCCAGATATACAGAAGCTGAGGGAATTTTCTAATACACGACCTGCACTACAAGAAATATTAAAGGAGGCTATGCGACCACCATCAACAGGGACAATTTGTGGCAACCAAAACATAAAAAGAGGGAGAGTAAAGGCCTGAACCGGAATACGGGAATGGAGACAGTAAGCGTGCTGAAGAAAATGGAATACGCTAAATATCAAACTTTCTTTTACATAAATTTAAGGGTAACCCCTCAAAAAAATCCAGAACTGATATATATATATATATATATATATATATATATATAGTAATAAAAGAAGAAACAGAGGGAAACATCATAGAATACCACCACACAGAAATAATGGACAACATTAAAAAGGCAAAGAAACAATGGAGACACAGCCTTACCAGAAAACTAAAGATAGAATGACAGGAAATCCTCACATATCAATAATCACCCTAAATGTAAATGGACTCAAGTCACCAGTAAAAAGGCACAGAGTAGCAGATTGGATCAAAAAACTAAACCCAACCATATGCTGTCTCCAAGAGACACATCTCAGCTACAAGGACAAGCATAGACTCAAAGTGAAAGGGTGGAAATTGACACTCCAAGCAAATGGTACCCAGAGAAAATCAGGTGTATCCATACTGACATCAGATGAAACAGACTTCAGGGTGAAAAGGGTAACAGAGACAAAGATGGACATTTCATAAGGGCAAAGAGGACTATACAACAAGAAGACATAACAGTCATCAATATTTATGCCCCCAATCAGGGAGCACCGAAATATACCAAGTAACTACTAACAGAACTAAAGGTAGAAATTGACCAAAACACAATTATACTAGGGGACTTAAATACATCATTGACAGCTAAATACATTGTATTGGATAGATCATCCAAACAGAAAATAAATAATGAAATAGCAGCCCTAAATGACACATTAGATGAAATGGACATAATTGACATATATAGACCACTTCTTCCTAAAACATCAGACTATGTATTTTTTTTCTAGTGTACATGGCACATTCTCAAGGATAGACCATATATTGGGACATAAAATCAGCCTCAGCAAATTTAAGAAGATTGAAATCATACCAAGCATATTCTCCGATCACAAGGCTTTGAAATTGGGTATCAACTGCAAAAAGAAAGCCGGAAAAAAACATAAATACATGGAGATTAAACGACATACTTTTAAAGAACGACTGGGTCAAAGAAGAAATTAGAGGAGAGATCAAAAGATACATAGAAACAAATGACAATGAAAATACATCCTACCAATATTTTTGGATGCAGCGAAAACAGTTTTAAGAGGGAAATTTATATCACTACAGGCTTATCTCAAGAAACAAGTAAAATCCCAAATAAATAACCTCATGTTACACCTTAAAGAACTAGAAAAAGAAGAACAAATGAAACCCAAGGTAAGTAGAAGAAAGGAAATAACAAAAATCAGAGCAGAACTAAATGAAATAGAGAACAAAAAGACAATAGAAAAAATTAATGTGACAAAGAGCTGGTTCTTTGTAAAGATCAACAAAGCTGACAAACCCTTGGTTAGACTCACTAAGATAAAAAGAGAGAAGGCACTAATTAACAAAATCAGAAATGAAAAAGGGGAACTTATCACAGACACCACAGAAATACAAAGGATCATCCAAGAATACTATGAAAAATAGTATATGCCACCAAATTCAGTAACCTAGAAGAAATGGACAAGTTCTTAGAAACATATAGCCTTCCTAGACTGAACCATGAAGAACTGGAAAATCTAAAGAGACCGATCATCATTAACGAAATTGAATCAGTCATCCAAAACCTTCCCAAAAGCAAAAGTCCGGGACCAGATGGCTTCACTAGTGAATTTTACCAAACCTTCAAAGAGGATCTAACACCAATCTTGCTCAAACTCTTCCAAGAAATTGAAGAAGACACAGCACTCCCCAACTCATTTTATGAGGCCAACATTACCCTGATACCAAAACCTGGTAAGGAAAACACAAAAAAAGAAAACTACAGACCAATATCTCTGATAAATATAGATGCAAAAATGCTAAACAAAATTCTAGCAAATCGAATACAACAATGCATTAAAAAGATTATTCATCACGACCAAGTGGGGTTCATCTCTGCGGCACAAGGATGGTTCAACATCCGCAAATCCATCAATGTGATACATCACATAAACAAAATAAAGGACAAAAATCATATGATTATATCAGTTGATGCAGAAAAAGCATTTGACAAGATACAACATCCATTTATGATTAAAACACTTCATAAAATAGGTATAGAAGGAAAATACCTTAACATAATAAAGGCCATATATGACAAGCCCTCAGCTAATCTCATAATTAACGGTGAAAAACTGAAGCCCTTTGCTCTACGTTCAGGAACACGACAGGGCTGTCCCCTATCATCTCTGCTTTTCAACATAGTGTTAGAAGTCCTTGCCAGAGCAATCAGGCAAGAGAAAGAAATAAAAGGCATCCAAATTGGGAATGAAGAAGTTAAATTGTCACTCTTTGCAGATGACATGATGCTATATATAGAAAACCCTAAAGACTCCACCAAAAAGCTATTAGAAACAATGAACAAATACAGTAAAGTTTCTAGGCTACAAAATCAATGTACAAAAGTCCATTGCATTCCTATATACTAACAATGAAATCTCAGAAAAAGAAATACAAAAAACAATTCCTTTTGCAATTGCAGCAAAAAGAATAAAATACCTAGGAATAAACTTAACCAAGGATGTGAAAGACCTATATGCTGAAAACAATACGACATTTTTAAAAGAAATTGAAGAAGACACAAAGAAATGGAAAGACATTCTGTGCTCATGGATTGGAAGAATCAACATAGTTAAAATGGCCATATTACCCAAAGCAATATACAGATTTAATGCAATCCCCATCAAAATCCCAATGGCATTTTTTCAAGAAACGGAACAAAAAATCATCAGATGTGTTTGGAACCACAAAAGATCCCGAATAGCCAAAGCAATCTTAAGAGAAAAGAACAATGCTGGAGGTATCACACTCCCTGACTTTAGCTTGTACTACAGGGCTACAATAATCAAAACAGCATGGTACTGGCAGAAAAACAGACACATAGACCAATGGAATAGAATTGAGAACCCAGAAATAAAACCACATAAATATGGATAGATAATTTTTGACAAAGAAGCAAAAAACATACAATGGAGAAAAGACAGCCTCTTCAATAAATGGTGCTGGCAGAATTGGATAGCCACGTGCAAAAGAATGAAACTGGACTGCTATCTGTCACCATGTACCAAAATTAATTCAAAACGGATCAAAGACTTAAGCATAAGACCTCACACAATAAACTGCATAGAGTTAAACATAGGTACTAAACTTACGGACCTTGGGTTCAAAGAGCATTTTATGAATTTGACTCCAACGGCAAGGGAAGTAAAAGCTAAAATAAACGAATGGGACTATATGAAACTCAAAAGCTTCTGCACAGCAAAAGAAACCATCGACAAACTAAAGAGGCAACCAACTGAATAGGAGAAGATTTTTGCAAACATTGCCTCCGATAAGGGGCTAATATCCAAACTATACAAGGAACTCATGAAACTCAACAACAAAAAAACAAACAACTCAATTGAAAAATGGGCAGACGACCTGAAGAAACATTTCAAAGAGGACATACAAATGGCAAATAGACATATGAAAAAATGCTCAACATCACTAATCATCAGAGAAATGCAAATAAAAATCATAATGAGATATCACCTCACTCCAGTCAGAATGGTTATCATCAACAAGACAAATAGTAACAAGTGTCGGAGAGGCTGTGGAGATAAAGGAACCCTCATACACTGTTGGTGGGAATGCAGACTGGTGTAGCCATTATGGAAGGCAGTGTGGAGCTTCCTCAAAAAATTATGAATAGAATTACAATATGACCCAGCAATCCCTCTCCTGGGTATCTACCCAAAAAATCTGAAAACATTTATACATAAAGACACGGGTGCTCCAATGTTCATTGCAGCTTTGTTTACGGCGGCCAAGACATGGAAACAACCAAAATGTCCTTCGATAGAAGAATGGATAAAGAAGTTGTGGTATATATACACGATGGAATACTATTCGGCGGTAAGAAAAGATGATATAGGAACATTTGTGACATCATGGATGGATCTTCAGAGTATGATGCTAAGCGAAATAAGTCAGACAGAAAAAGCAGAGAACCATATGATTTCACTGATATGTGATATATAAACCAAAAACAACAAAAGAACAAGACAAAGAAACGAGAAACAAAATCTCATAGACACAGACAATAGTTTAGTGGTTACCAGAAGGCAAGGGGGGTGGGGGGTGGGAGATGAGTGTAAGGGGGATCAAATATATGGTGATGGAAGGAGAACTGACTCTGGGTGGTGAACACACAATGGGATTTATATATGATGTAATACAGAATTGTACACCTGAAATCTATGTAATTTTACTAACAACTGTCACCCCAATAAATTAAAAAAAAAATTGAAAAACGTTTATCCAGACTCATCAATAAAAAAGGAGAGGACCCAAATAAATAAAATCAGAAATGAAAGAGGAGAAGTGACAACAGACACCACAGAAATACAAAAAATTTTAAGAAAATACTATGAGCATCTACATGCAAACAAATTACACAATCTGGAAAAAATGGATAAATTTGTAGAAGCATACAAAAATCTTCCGAGGCTGATTCAAAAAGACACAAAAAATCTGAACAGACCGCTTACTACCAACAAAATTGAATCAGTAATCAACAAGCTCCCAATAAAAAAAGTCATGGACCAGATGGCTTCACAGATGAACTTTAGCAAACATTCAAAAAAAAGAATTAACACCTTTTCTCCTCAAACTATTCCAAAGATATTCAGAAAGAGGGAAGGCCCAAACTCATTTTTAGAGGCCACGATTACCCTGACCTCAAAACCAGAGAAAGACATAACAAAACAAACAAACAAAAAAGGAAACTATAGGTAGATATCCCTAATGAACATACATACAAAAATCATCAACAAAATATTAGCAAACGGAATCCAGCAATACATTAAAAAGACCATACAACATGATCAACTGGGATTCATTCATGGTATGCAAGGTTGGTTCAATATCTGCAAATCAATTAACGAGATATACCACATTAACAAAATGAAAAATAAAAATCATATGGTTATATCAACAGATGCAGAAAAAGCATTTGACAAAATCCAGCATGCATAAAACCTGTCTGTAAAGTGGGAATAGAGGGAACATATCTCAACATACTAAAGGCCATATATGACAAACGCACAGCTAACATCATAGTCACTGGGGAAAAGTTAAAATAAAAGCATTCCCATTAAGGTCAGAAACAAGACAAGGATGCTCATTTTTACCACTTTCATTCCACATAGTATTGGAAGTAGTAGCCACAGCAATCAGACAAAAAAAAAAAAAAAAAAAAAAGAAATGAGAGGCATCCAAATTTGAAAGGAGGAAGTAAAACTGTCATTATTTGCAGATGACACGATACTTTATATAGAAAACCCAATGATTCCACCAAAAAACTATTAGAACTGATAAATGAATTTAGTAAAGTAGCAGAATACAAAAATAATATTAGAAATCAGTTGCATTTGTATTCACCAATAATGAACTATCAGAAAGAGAAATTAAGAAAACAATCTAATTTACAATTGAATAATAATAATAATAAAAACTTAGGGATAAATTTAATCAAGGATATAAAAGACCTGTACTCAGAAAAGTATAAGACACTAAAGAGAGAAATTAAAGAAGATACAAATAAATGGAAACATATACCATGCTCATGGATAGGATGAATTAATATAGTTAAAATGTCCATACTACCTACAGGAATATATAGATTCAACGCCATCACCAAAAAAATACCAATGGCATTTTTCACAGAACTATCGTGTTTTCCCGAAAATAAGACTTAGCTGGACAATCAGCTCTAATGTATCTTTTGGAACAAAAATTAATATAAGACCCGGTATTAGATTAGATTAGATTAGATTAGGTTAGATTATACTACATTACATTATATTATATTACATTTTATTATATAAGACCCAGTATTATATTATTTATATTATATTACATTACATTATACCCGGTCTTATACTAAAATAAGACCTGGCCTTATATTAATTTTTGCTCCAAAAGATGCATTAGAGCTGATTGTCCGCCTAGGTCTTATTTTCAGGGAAACATGGTACAACAAATAATACTAAAATTTATATGGATCACTAAAAGACCCAAACCGCCATGTCAATCTTGAGAAATAAGAACAAAGTGGGAGGTACCATGCCACCCCACATCAAATCATACTACAAGGCTATAGTAATTAAAACAGCATGGTATTGGCATAAAAACAGACACATAGATCAATGGAACAAAATACAGAGCCAAGAAATAATTCCATATCTATATGGTCATTTAATCTATGACAAAGGAAGCAAGAATTTACTCTGGAGTAAAGACAGTGTATTTAATAAATGGTATTGGGAAAAGTGGACAGATACATGCAAAAAGATGAAAGTGGAACACCTTTTTACACCACATACAAGAATAAACTCAAAATGGATGAAAGAGTTATATGTAAGACCCAAAACCAGAAAACCAGAAAATATAGGAAGTAAACTCACAGACACTACCCTCAATAATATTTTTACTGCTATACCCCTTCAGGCAAAGGAAGCAAAAGAAAAAATAAACATATGACACTACATCAAACTAAAAAGTCTTTCTCACAGCAAAGGAAACCATCAACAAAATGAAAAGACATCCTTCTGAATGTGAGAAGATATTTGCCAATGATACAACCGATAAGTGGGTTAATAGCCAAAATTTATAAAAAGCTCATACAACTCGACACCAAAAAAATCAAGCGACCCAATTTAAAAAAATGGGCAGAGGACATGAACATACATTTCTCTAAAGAGGACATACAGATGGCCAATAGACGTATGAAAAGATGCTCAATGTCACCAATCATTAGAGAAATGCAATTAAAACCCACAATGAGATACCACCTCACTCCTGTCAGAACGGTTATCATCAGTAAATCAACAATTAACAGTTGTTGGCAAGGATGTGGAGAAAAGGGAACTCTTGTGCACTCTTGGTGGGATTGCAAATTGATGCAGCCATCATAGAAAACAGTATGGAGGTTCCTCAAAAAAATAAAAATAGAATTACCTTACCACCCAGCAACTCCACTCCTGGGTAGTTATCCAAAGAAACCCAAAGCACTAATTTGAAAAAATATATGCACCCCTATGTTTATTGAAGTGCTTCACAAAGCCAAGATATGGAAACAACTGAAATGCCCATCAAGAGAAGATTGGATAAAGAAATTGTGGTACATTTATACAATGGAGTATTACTCTGCCATAAAAAAAAGAATGAAATCTTACCATTTGCAACAACATGGATGGACCAAGGGAATATCATGCTAAGTGAAATAAATCAGACTGAGAAAGACAAATACATTATGATCTCACTTATATGTGGAACCTGAGGAACAAAATAAACGAGCAAACAAAACAGAAATAGACTCAGAGATATAGAGAAAACCATGATGGTTTGCTAGATGGGAGGTGAATGGGGAGAAGGTGAAGGGATTAGAAAGTACAAATTGGTAGTCACAAAATAGTCACAGGGATGTGAAATACGGTATGGGGAATATACGAAGTCTGATAGCTAAGGTTGCGAACTCATCCTAGAAAAAGTACTACATACCTCATTGCTGAATATCACTATGGTCTCCTTTGAAGTACTCCCCTTGGGAAGCTATGCACTGACACCAGCACCTAATCCACCCTTCAAAGCAATTTTGGAACTCTTTTCCTGGAATGGCCATCAGAGCTGTCGTCGTATTACCTTTGACGTCCTGAATGTTATCAAAATGTTTTCCTTTCAATGTTTCCTTTATCTTCAGGTAAAGAAAGAAGTCATTTGGGACCAGATCAGGTGAGTAGGGAAGGTGTTCCAATACAGTTATTTCTTGACTGACTAAAAACTCCCTCACAGACTCTGCATTGTGAGTTGGGGCCCTGTTATGATGCAAGAGTCATGAATTGTTGCTGAAAAGTGCAGGTCATTTTCATCTAACTCTTTCACGCAACATTTTCAGCACTTCCAAATAGTAAATTTGGTTAACTGTTTATCCAGTTGGTACAAATTCATAATGAATAATCCCTGATATCAAAAAAGGTTAGCAACATCATTTTGTCTCTTGATTTGGACTGAAGGATTTTTTTTGGTTGTGGACAACTGGGTGACTTCCATCATGCACTTTGATGCTTTGTTTCTGGATCATATTGGTACACCCACATTTCATCACCAGTGATAACATGGCACGAAACATCGCCTTGTTTCTCCAAAAGGTCAAGACAAAGTTAGACTCTCCTTTGCTTTTGTTCATCAGTGAGCTCCTCCAGGACCATTTTCACATACACCTTTCTCATGCCAAGATTTTCAGTTAAGATTTTCCTAACTGTTTCTCTATCGATGTTTACTTGGTTTGCTATGCTTCTCACAGTCAGCTGACGATTTTGACATATAATTCAACGAATTTTTGCAATGTTTTCATCAGTTCTGCTCGTTACTGGCCGTCCTAACCTCTCTTCATCGGTGACACGTTCTCTCCCCTCAGAAAAATGTTTAATCCACTTGTACACTGTCATTTTGTTCATGGTATTATCCCCATAAATTTGGACTACATGTCCCTGATTTCACTTCCACTCTTGCCAAGTTTAACAAGAAATTTAATGTTTGCTTGTTGCTCTCATTCAAGCTCAGACATTCTCGCGATGGTACACAAAAACACGCAATAATGAATGCCACTCAGCAAGACACTGCCACACATCGACACAAACACAGCTGTGAAACACTGATATACCAAGGTTATGAAACCTTACCGAGCTGTTTGTACAGTACTGCCAATGTAAGCCCACGGTGGCAAATTCACAAACGTAATTGCCTGACATCAAGAATGTTGTAAAATCTTTGTAGGGTGCCAGATGGGTACTGGACTTTTCGGGGAGATCACTTCATAGATTGTGTAGATGCCTGACCACTGTGCTGTACACCTGAAGCTGAAGTAGAATAACACTAAATGTCAACTATAATGAAATATATGTATTCATTCACAGAAAGTAAAGTATAGCAATCAGAAGATAGTCAATGGTATTGTAACAGCTACATATGATGTCAGAGGGGTGGTAGAATTGGGGGGAATTGTCATTTTATGAGGGGCATGTCCAATGATCATGTTGTTTTGTACACCTGAAACTATTATAAAAACAAAAAGTTAAAAAACAAAAGTTAAAAAAAAAAAAAGGAACGAAAGAAAAACCAAGCTAGTCTATTCTAACAGAAGTCAGGACAGCAGTTATCTTTTCTGGGTGGTGGAGGGCAGGAGTGGAAACCATTGGGGCAAAACACCAGGGAAGCTGTGGAGCGTTGGTATCTTTCTAATTCTTGATCTTGGTAGCAGCTACATGAGAGCATTCACCTCATAAAAATTCATTAAGATATAAACTTGGGGCTTGACTTTTTTGAATGTACATTATACTTCAATTAAACAATTTATTTCAAAAGTTAGGAATGGAAAATAACAGAAGAAAATCTAGATGGCCTTTGGTTTGATGATGACTTTTTAGATACAACACCAAAGGCACAACCCATGAAAGAAATAATTGATGAGCTGGACTTCCTTAAAATTAAAATTTTCTGCTTTGTGAAAGAAAATGTCAAGGGAATGAGAAGACAAACCACAGACTGGGAGAAAATATATAGAAAGGCACATCTGATAAAGTACTGTTATTCAAAATATACAAAGAACTCTTAAAACTCAATAATAAGAAAGCAAACCACCTGATTAAAAAAAAAGAAATTAAAAGAAACCTCAGCAAAGACATACAGATGGTAAATAAGCATATAAAAAGACACTCCACATCAGATGTCATCAGGGAAATGCAAATTAAAACAAAAATGAGATGCCACTATACACCAATTAAAATGGCCAAAATCTAGAAAACTGACAGCATCAAATGCTGACAAGGATGTGGAGCAACAGGAACTCTCACTCGTTGCTGGTGGGAATGTAAAATGGTACAATCACTTTGAAAGACAGTTTGGTTGTTTCTTATAAAACTAAACATACTCTTATACCATCCAGCAATCACTCTCCTTGGCATTTACCTAAAAAGTATATGACACTTTGGAAAAGGAAAACCTATGGAGACAGTAGAAAGATCAGTGATTTCCAGGGATTGGGGGGTGGGGAGGATGAATACATGGAACAAAGATTTTTAGGACAGTGAAAATACTCTGTATGATACTGTAATGGTGGATACATGTCATTACAAATACTATTGTAGAAACCCACCAAATGTACACCACCAAGAATGAATCTTAATGTAAACCATGGACTATGGGTGATGAGGTGGTTAATCACTTAGAACAAATGTACCACTCTGGTGGGAATGTTGATAACGGGGAAGACAGTGTGTAGGGGGGGCAGGGAGTACATGGGAAATCTCTATATCTTCCTCTCAATTTTGCTGTGAACCTATAACTGCTCTATAAAAACAAAAATAAAATCCTTGAAAACAAAATTAGGTATGAAAGAGAGATGAACAGAATTTTGATAACAGTTATCACTGACTACTCATGACCAATTCTTTTACATATTTTTATACTTACCAATGTTAAAAAACAAAATCCCCAAAGACTTATTCTGTATCTGCAAATCATTCTGAAAATATTATGTTAGATCAAAGTTAAAACCTATCATTAAACTTCAAATTTCTTGTACTCAGGTTGACTTATTTTGCTTTGATCTTTTGAGAATATGATCATTTTTAAACTTCTTGTGTCAGACACACCTATAACACCTCATAAAACTGTAAATGCCTATAACAAAATTCAAGACCAGAATGGAACAATTATTCTCCATTACTGGTGACACCCACCCATCTGTTCATTCCTTAAATATAAACTATCTTGAAGAAAGAGAAGAAGGTAGACAGAAAGGAATAAACAGTACAGAAACATTTTTCTCTAGAAATCCAATTATCACACCACAAATAATGGAATAACTAGTGAAGCTCCCAAATGAAAGGTGAATAAAGTCATGTTTAAATAATTTATTTAAAAGAAAAAAGCAGGACTTCAGGTAAATACTTGATTAAAGGTAAAGAAGATTAAAGGCAGATATGAGATAGTTTGGTTCAAGTAGTATTTAATAAAATTCTAGACTAAGTTACTAGCTTCTTTCTTGACAAACATTTTAATTTCCTAGTAACCCACAAGTCACAAATATTTCATATTTCTCCTTTAAAGAAATACACATGCTAAGTGCTAATGGAATGAAAGGCATAACTGCGGTCAGCACTGTTCATTTTTTTAAATGAGAACTAAACTGATCTATGAAAAATGGAAACAGATTATTACACAAAGGATCCCCCACTTTGGCAAATTTTAGAAACAGGGTCTTGAGAACATGAAAAAATCGAGAGTGGTTGGCAGCCAAAATCTCAGGAAAAACAAAAAAATTAACCCACCCTGTTCTTTCTGTAGCTGCCTACTCAACAGAGCCATGCAAGAAAGTGATCATCGAGAAAACAGTTCTTCCTTCACAAAGAAAGGACAGAAGAGACTTTTCAACTTTTGGCCCAAACTGTTCAATTCTGCCCCCCAAATAAAACAAAGCATAGCCTTCAAACCTAGAATCAAAAGTAAATTTATCACTAAGAGCCTTTGTTTGGAGGCTTTACTAGTTGAATTACCCTTCTTATGATTTATTTTTAGTATGTGTCAAATTTAGAAAAAACAAATGTTCTAATTTTTATTTCTCCTTTCAAAACTATTATAGCTTCCTCTATTTTGAAATATTTATGCCTAATAAAAAAAGCAATTATAAAAGGTCTGGTATTATAACTTGCCATCTTATGTTATTAACTTACAAACACAGGAAATTAAATTTGACATTGCAGATTTTACCCATTAATCGTACATGCACTTAAAAACCAATGATAACTCCACATAAAATTCAAACAGTGAATATTCTGGAATAAGTATGACTCACAAGGTAGGAAAAAAGGCTTAAGGAAGTCCTTGTTAGTTGAAAGCATTAATATTAATAATCTTTTTTGGAAGAGAGACTTTATTTTTATTTTTTTTAATTAAAATTTATTGGGGTGACAATGGTCAACAAAACTACATAGGTTTCAAGTGTACAATTCTGTAATACATCATCTGTATATGTGTTCACCACCCAGACTCAGTTCTCCTTTTCATCACCATTTGACCCTCCTTACCCTCTTCTACCATCCCCGCTTTCCGCTTACACTCTGGTAACCACTAAACTGTTTTCTGTGTCTATGAGTTTTTGTTTCTTTGTTTATTTGTCTTGTTTCTTTGTTGCTTTCAGTTTTGTATCCCACATTTGAGTGAAGTCACATGGTTCTTGACTTTTTCTGTCTGACTTATTTCACTTAGCATAATAATTTCAAGATCCATCCATGTTGTCACAAATGGCAGTATTTCATCTTATGGCAGAGTCGTATTCCATTGTGTATACGCGTATATACCACATCTTCTTTATCCAATCATCTGTCGAAGGACATTTTGGTTGTTTCTATGTTTTGGCCACCATAAATAGTGCTGCAATGAACATTATTAAATCTGTAAAGATATATATACTACAATATTAATAATTTAACAAAATTCTGCCTGTGGAGTTCTAGCAGCATGATAGGGGAAACAAAAGGCTTCCTTCTTGTCTGTTAGAAAGCATATAGATTTGAACACTGTGGATGTCAGAACACAGATGAGTTATTTAGATATCTACCAATTCCTATGGCTTCCCTGGAGTGTTCAGAAACACTAAGAAAAGTAAGTAAATAAACAAATAAAATACAATGAAGTATTATATTTCCATTTCAAAAATAAGGCTGAGAGAAAGAGATTCAAGAACTAAGAATATAGGAATAAAAGATGTGGAAAAAATGGAGTCAATATGCATAACTTTTGAACACCCTAAAATCCAAATCTACGCAATTTTAAAATAATGTTTCACCTGTGTAACCATAAAAAGATCAATTAAATATGGCTGACATCATGAATCTAAAGAAAATTACTTTCTGGGTTGTAACTGTCACATAGAAACTGGCATCCTTAAATATTAAAAGGACTACTTAAGAAAATTTATTGACATGCTATGCAACAAGCCAATATTTTTCAAATGACATGCACAAAATTCTTTCCTTCCACTTCCAAAGGCAAATCAGACAATCACAATAACAGTCTGAGAGAGTGACTGACAGGTTGATTGATTACTCAGAAAATCCTTAAAGGGACTCTGACAAGTGGTATTAGGTACAACTCCACAAGCTTTGTCTAAATCATGTAAATACACAGTTTCCTCACACATAAAAATGAAATGATAACACTTGCACTATTTAACTTCACAGGGCTATTTTAGGAATCAATGAAGTAGGAAGAGCTAACATTTCATGAGTGCACAGTATCTGCCAGGCTATTCTTACCTTTTATGTTCATTATCTCATTTAATCCTTAGAATACCCTAGGTGACAGGTACTATTATTAGTCATTTTAAAAATAAGGAAACTGAGGCACACAGATGTCAGGTAACTTGTTCAAGGAAACTCAGCTATAAAATGGCAAAGCCCAGAATCAAACCCATTTATTTTGACTCCAGATCCCACTAGTGTACACTGAGGGATATAAAAGACATAGAGCCCCTAAATGTGTCGGCGGCAATTCTAGAATCTATTTCTCTTATCTTTTTTAGAAGATCAAATCACAGCCACCACCAGATGATCAGGAAAAAACATTTGGGTATTTCAGGTCAACATTTCCAATAGAAAAACATTCTGAAACAGGATTCTAAACCATCTTTAAACAAAATAATGAAATTTAGAACAAAGTGAGGAAAGGAAATAAGCACAGATGGTCCTGACAAGGCTGAGATCATAAAAACTCAGGTAATTGGGAATCATAACCAGGAAAAAGAAAACATGGAGTTTGTAGCACTTATGGGAGAAAAGTGTGTTGACTGAGGAGAGGAGAGCTAAATTCTCTGAAAATGCTCAACTTTGATCCAAGATATGATGTCAGATCCACAGGTTATTCACGAGGAGATGATCAAGAACCAAGATACTGGATCAGCCCAGGGGACTCACACCGGACTAGTTAATAAAGTTCAGCCATGGCAGGGATGCTCAAGTGTCTTCTACCATGACCCACATAAAGAAATGGAGTTGACATGGCGATGCAGGAACCCCATACAAAAATACACATGTCAGCAAACTAAAACCAAAGCTTTCCTGAACAATACACTCTGATATTTTCTATTCTCTTCTACTTCTGTTTTTTAATGCTTATCAGAACTATTAAATTGATTTCATGAGCTGTTAATGGATCTTGACCTACAATCTGAAAAGCACTGGGTTAGAAGGCCAAGCACAAGTTGGGGACAGGCTTGGCCCCATAGCCAGGATGAGAAGAGCTCATGCATGTGTGGTCTATTCACTGCCATGCATGGCTCTTTGGCTCTTTCATCTGCCTGGGGAAGCTGAAGCACTGCTCATACACACTGCACCTCTACTTCTAAATCACACTTAAACCTGCTTCACTGCAAGCCCCTTAACAACAGGAGGCCGCTTGTCCTTTGTCTACAATATGACAAGGAGACTGAGCTGTAAATATCAGGAATCTGTTGCATCAACATTCATAACACAAATCAAGGAGCCAAACTTTCTCTCTGAGTGTTTCTAAATAAGTCCCAGCATGGATGGTTCAGGTGCAAAATCAAATTCCTCAGAATTCTTGATGGTTCATCTGCTGAGATCACATTGGCGTTGTGTTTCTCTGAGTTTCTTTGTTAATCATCTTCTCTGGCTTGGTGTGTTTTATACACTACACAATTTAACTACAAACACCTCTCTCATGTTTTCTATAACTTTCAAACATAAAAATCATTAACAATTTTCCCCTAGATTGAAGTTTCTATAAATATTTTAGACTCAGTTGAATTTCTTGTGGAATTTCCATCCAGGAGCAGAGAAGCTACCAATGATCTTCCATATTTTGCCTGAATTAAAACACACACACATACACACACACACACACACACACACACACACACACACACAAAACCAATAAAGAATTTGTGTTCAAGAGCGGAAACCTGGGTGCCGGGAGTTGTCCAATAGCACGGGAAATACAGCAAAGAATGATTCTACAGGGGCAGAAATGAGGAAGGTTTAGCTTGAGAAAATATTTTCAAGAGTGTCACAAATTGAGTGTGTGAGTGGAAACCATACTGGAGAGTTAGTGTGTAAGCTGAGGAAAACATCCTTGATATGATTTATGATTTTAAC
This sequence comes from Rhinolophus ferrumequinum, assembly GCF_004115265.2. NCBI lineage: Eukaryota > Metazoa > Chordata > Mammalia > Chiroptera > Rhinolophidae > Rhinolophus > Rhinolophus ferrumequinum. The sequence goes on from NC_046305.1 coordinate 30,364,241, forward strand.
ACCTATGAATGTGCTGCAGGTAGATGAAAAGACAACAAAATCAGGTCTCAGAGGTAGGAAAGCAGAGGAAAAAAAGTGGGAACTCATGTTCTGACCCTATACAAAGAAATCTCTATAAACTTTGCCATAATTTTCAAGTACAACATAAAAAACTGCAGAGAATTAAGATTAAATAAAATCAAACTCAATTTAAAGAAAATATTTTTTTATTATATACCAGGTCTTATGCTAGATCCTGTGTGTCCTAGAAGGCTAGGGGAGGCTAAAGGATAAGGAGTGAAGATGAAGAGAAGTAAGCTGGTGGACAGCAATGCTGACACGTAATTATAAGGCAGTGGAATGAAGGAAGTGCCATCACAGAAGGTTAAACCAAAGGCAAGGGTCTGATAGATGAAACTCCACCTGAGGTGACAAGTTATCCAGTACGGCTGCACCTCAGAGCACATGAGGTACACGACAGGAAAGGACACAAGGGGCATCACACTAACTCTTCCCCTCACAGTCTCCTGAACTCAAACAATATGTGGTCTTTTAGGTCTGGCTTCTTTCCTTTAACATGATGTTTCTGAAGTTTAGCGGGCTGTAGCATTTACCAGCACTTCATTCTCTTGTATTGTTGAGTAGTGTTTCATGTACACACAGACCTCATTTTGTTTATACACTCACCAGTGATGGACATTTGAGTTGTTTCCACTTCTACGCTATTATGAATAATACTGCTATGAGCACTCATTCACACGTCTTTGTGTAGACACATGTTTCATATCTCCTGGGTGATACCTAGCAGTGGCGTGGCAAATTTGTGTTTGGCTTTTTAAGAAAGTGTCTAACCAATATCCAAGATGGCTGCACCATTTTGCACTCCCACCAATGATGCATGAATTCCCACTTCCCATATACTTCCCAATACTTACTTTGAGTACAGCCATGCTACTGTAGGTTGTGAAATAGTACCTCACTGTGCTTGCAGTTTGCCTTTCTCTAATGACTAAGGAGTGTCCTCCCTGGTCGGCTGCACTCTGCATCCCACATCCATAGGACCTGCCTCCAACAATTACTTACCACTACTGATTTTGTCCTGTCAGTAGACAAATAGGTTTGAATCCTTCCCATCTCAAAAACAAAACCTAAACAGCCCTCTTATCTATGAAAGGTGATTTCCTCTTTGTCATTTTCTCCTTTTTGTAGCATCTGACTAATAGGATACCTGTTTTTCCTACAGAAATTATTATATCCAAAGAAGCTTTTATTTCAGGGATATATATGCATTCATGATCATCAGCTATCGCTTATTCTAGGAGAGTGCGTTCCATGGGGTCTAGTTTCCTAATTCAGTCTCAATTTTCCTTTAGATCACTACACTTCAGGTGCTGGAAAGTTACTTTGAAATTTCTGCTTGAACACCACATGGGTATCTTTATCAATGAAGAACAATGTCTATATCAGAAACAGAAAGCAGAACTGAGTGTCTCAATCAGTATCTTTGGCTCAGGTTAATAATTAAGCTCCATTAAATATATAACATTACAAGATGCAAGGACCTTATTCAACAATGCTAGAAAACATGTGCAACAGATAATGAAAACAAAATATTCCCTCTAGAGATGAAGCTATTCTTCTTAAATCCCGTCCATCAATGTGCTCCTGCTGAGAATTCAAATTCTTGAGTTTCACATTCTAAAGCTAATGATTCTTCCCTCTACCCATGCAAACACTTTTAATGAAACTTTCTTCTGCCTCATCCTAAACTCTAGTCCTTCAACTTCTCCCTATTGTCACATTCAAATCTTATGAAATATCAAAAGACATCTGTGGTAGGCAGAATTGTACGATGGTCTCCAAGACTCCTGCCTCCCAGTATACACACACCGTATAACTTCGAGTGTGTGGGGTAGACCAATGAGTGTGATGGGATATCACTAATGTCATTAGGTTACTGATCAGTTGACTATGAGTTAATCAAAAGGGAGTTTGTCCTAGGTGGGCCTGACCCCATCAGGTGCTCTGTTTAAAAGAAAGTAAAGCATCATAGGGATGTGCTCCTGCTGGCTTTGACCATGATGTAAACTGGCATGTTGCGAGAGAAGGGGCCACATGGCAAGAACCTGAGCTTAGCCTCTGGGCCTGGGAGTGGTCCCCAATGGGCAGCTGGCAAGAAAATGGTAAGCTCAGTTTTATAGCCCTAAGGAAATTAATTCTGCCAACAGCCAGTGACTTTGAGGAGGACCCTGTCACAGATAAGATCATAGCCTGATGACAATTTGATTTCAGCCTTGTGAGACTGAGTAGAGAACCCAGCCAACTTGGACTTGGACTGCTGACCCAAGGAAACTGAGATAATAAATTTGAGTCATTTTAAGCTTCCAAGTTTGTGGTAATTTGTTATACAATAATAAAGAACTAATACAAGAGTTTAAAAGTATTATCCTCCTTTCTTTCTGTTTGTATCACTTCAAAAACAGTTAATCAGATGATAGAATTTTAGCATGAATATTTTCATCAAAGGTTGGAAAGAACTGGAAGCCAACAAAAGCAAAACCAGCACTTATCACATAATTACAGCTAAGCTGATTCTATTCTTCAGGCATGGCTAAATTAAATTCCATAATCTGCTTACAATTCTGGCATCAACGGTCACGTGACCACTACAGTACCTCGGTCTTCCAGTGTGTTACCAGCAAGGTTAATCGTGTGGAGTCCTGAGCTGGGATTATGTGATAGAGCACTGGCCAGTTTCTGCGCAAAATCTCTGGAAATAAACAAAACAGTAAGATTAAATAACATAGCATGCAAAACTTCTCAAATAAAACACTTAAAGCTAGAAAAGCTAGAGTGAAATCTGAAAAAAAATAAGAGAGCGAGAGAGACTGAGCGAAAGAGAGAGAAAGAAAGAAAGAGAGAGAGAGAGAGAGGTTTTCTTTACAATATTAAACTATATATCATGTATTCGTTACCAGCCAATCTATTTTACACAAGTATGTATTACCATTTGAGAATCCATAGTCACAGCCAGAATATGGTTCATTTTGATTAGCCAAAACCTCATTCAGAAGGAAAAAATATATTATTACCCCATTAAAGATATAGCTTCAGGATGCTATTAATAGTACTGGTTGGCCCCTCCATAACTTAAAAAAAATAAATAAAAAAATCCTGAATTGAACCTGCTTTTCATGAAAACTGCAATAGGCTATTCACACTATATCTTAGTCCCCATTTCATGCATTACTCACAAATGCAAACCTGATTGCTCTAATTATTGAGTTTAAAGGCTACAATTGCTAGCACCATATTTTAACAAAAATCAAAATCACTGTTTTAGGTATGTCTAACTTAAAATAATGCACTAAGTGCTATGATTATAAAACTGCCAACCCTCCTCACTTAGTAGCAGTAAAGTCTTTGTTCTAGCAGATTCAAACTCTATCCCCACATAAGTCTTCGGTATAGACTACGGAACCACTAAATGAAGACAATGTTAGTGTGAATTTGGAAAGGGTGGGAAATGGCTAAAACAGATCAAAGCAAAGCAGTAAAATCATATGAAACAGGTATTACTATGACTGCCATCAATGACACTAATAAAAGCTAACATGTAGCATCTAGAATATGAAAGATACTTCTCTAAACACTTTACATATACTAATTCATTTCCTTAGAATTATAATTCTGTAAGGTAGGCACTAATATTATCTCCACTTTAAAGATGAAGAGACTGAGGCAGAGGACTAAAAAAATTTGCCCAAGGCCATGAAGCATTTGGGTCAAGGGTCCATGCTTTCAACCACTATATCGTGCACCATGCACCATCAGAAATATCAAGTGACACAACAGTAAATGATTATATAAAATCTGTGACCTTTGTGATAATGATGGCAATTATAGGGATTTTTTTAAATAAGGGAAAACCTGATACTCTCTCCATATATGTGAGTAGCTCAACTCTTTTTAAAACTATATATTAATTTTAGAGGAAATGGCAAAAAGTTTTAAGGAACATATTCGTATATTCAGGACAATACTCACATTCTAAGTCCAGCATTTTCCAACACCAATTCTTCCAATCGATTGGACCTACTCACGACCCTCAAGATTTGTTCACAGACATCAGTGGACTATAACAGAAAACATTCTTTAACCATGCCATAAGTCTACAAACAAGCTCACTTCATTGTTACAAACCTATGCAGATACAAAGTTGCAATTAAATAAAGCATTCACTTATGCATTTTATTCAATTCAACAAACTTTAACTGAGCATCTACTACAACACGCCATCATGATGAAGGTCCTAAGGACACAATGACATAAAGTACAAAGTCTCTGTCTTCAAGAGTGTACCATCCAGCAGGGGAATCAGACTAGAAAATATACATTATGATAGAATAATAAAAAGACCATTTGGGTAATGCTGTGGGCACACAGAGTAACATCTCACCCAGTCTTAGGAAAACCATAAGGAATTCCCAAAGAAAGTGACATGCAAAATGGAGAATAAAGAGTAAATGGCAGTGAGGATGATGATGATTTATTTACTGAGCTCTTGTCATGTGTCAGGCACTGAGCTAAGCCCTTTATGTGTATTTCATTACAAAAGTGTTAATTAAGTAGTATTATTCCTTTTTTAAAGATTAAAAAAATAAGGCTTAAAGATGTTATGTATTTTAAAGGGATGCTGAATAAGCACTTGATGAATGTTAACTACTGTCAATGATGTTCCCCTTAGTATTCTCTAAAAGAGGGTAAAATGGGAAACAACCTAATAAAAAGAAAGAACTCGTTAAATAATCGCCTCGTGTTAATAAACATTGTTTTGAAAAACTATGTAGTTATAAAATTATATCTGTTGAAATATTTTAAATGCTTAAGATATAGTGTCAAATGAAAATGCATAATTAAAATGAAAATGTTCAATAAAGATTACAACAATTGAAATGGCTAATGTATGTAGCAAAAATTTTGAGGGGACTGAAAAACAAAGTGTTGTGCCTAGTGATAGAACTGTACATTATTTTTCTTTTAAATTTTTACTTATTAATGTTTTAATATTTATTTATATTTTGCCTTATTCCAAAACTAATTTAAGGTGACTCCTGACCTTAAAATTATTGATACATTAGAATGTGATTTTAAAATCTCATTACAACCTAGAGTCTATTTTAATCCTTTATATTTTTTAAAAAAGGGGGTGGAAATCATCTTATGTGTGCCATGGCATACAATAGTCAAAGCAGTTTATTTTCTTAAATACCATGTAAAAAGATTACAGTTCTTTGATTATCAGATGACAAATACCTAACTGGATTAACCATTTTTGGAACAGTCTGAAATGCAGCAAAAGTTCTGTAGTCGAGTATCCTTTGGAAAACCTGACTTAGAAGCAAACAAAGTCCACAGCATCTAAGGCTCTTATAACTCTAATGTGCTGTTTGATTCCATTTGATTTATCATGTGGCTTGCACACTGTTCTTGGATTTCTAATGTATCCCACAGATTGATGAGGGAAGAGGAAATTAATTCCAATTGACCTGATGCCTACACTTTACATTATGCTGATGGTGGTGATTTTCACAATGGTGACCCCTTCTCAGAATAATTCGTCTTACAATATACAACAAAGGAGAACTGATCTTATTCTGTGTTGTCACGATTAAAAGCAGTCTCAGACAATGAATATTTCTGCAAGGGTTATCCTAATTTCCAGACACAATCAAGGTATCATGACCTTTGTAGGCCTTCCTCACAGAGCACTCAGAAAAATAATTTACCAAAAGAGGACTTTCATTTACCCCTTGGATATAATCACGGCAATAACATTTATAAAACGAAGTGTAAGAAAAGTGTGTCCAACTTTTCTTTAAGATGCTGGTAGGGGAGAGGTATAACAAGTCATTCAGGATTACATTAATGCTGCTACTTTTTGTTAAGTGCCAACTACATGAAAGGCATTGTTTTCTATACTGAAAAATATATAGTAATGAAAATTTTAAAGAGATCACACACAAAACCTAGATACCAAGTAAAATGTGACCATTAGAGTAGTGTCCCCAAATGTCTACTGCATGTTCAGCCCTATGTTCACTGATTTACAAAAATTTTTTTTTTAATTTATTGGGGTGACAATTTTTAGTAAAATTACATAGATTTCAGGTGTACAATTCTGTATTACATCATCTATAAATCCCATTGTGTGTTCACCACCCAGAGTCAGTTCTCCTTCCATCACCATATATTTGATCCCCCTTACCCTAATCTCCCACCCCCAACCCCCTTGGAAAAAATATTTTAACAAAATAATACAATGACTCTCCAGAACTTGCATTTAGTGAAAAATAAAATGATGATAAACATGAAGAATTGTTATTCTTTTTAAAGATTGTTGTGTTATCCCAAAGACAATTTTTCATTTTAAAATATCAAATATTAAAAATATACACATATGTATTTTTGTGCTTAAATCTCAGCTAATGAAAAGCAGTAAGTCCTGAAATCCTGTCGCTCTCCTTCCTTCTATCCCAGGATACCCAGGAAAGTATATGAGCACTTATAGGCTTTGTTTTACCAGGACTGAAATCATTAGGTGCATTTTTTCTTTCCTAAACATCTAAGGCAGCTGAAAGGAGATGATGCCTGGGAGGAAGGATAATAGAATGGAAGCATGACCTGGACACATTTTTGCACTAGTGAGTTGGGACAATTTCCAAAAGTGGGATATCCATCACCTCTTCAGAGCTCTCATGTGCCCCATTTTGAAAATGATGAATTTAGGTGAATGTCTGAATGAGACAGGAAAACTGGTAGAGAAGTATTATTCTCTCTGATCCCATAATCCCTGGGCTAATCTACTTCTCATTCTTCAAATGGCTCCCCTCTCCCATCTGTAACCTCTGCTGGCTCAGTCCTGAACATAGTCCCTGGCCCAGCAGCAAGTATGAGGCTTCTGTTCCCAGATCTACCATCGTGGCTTTCTGTCTGTTCCCTGAGAGTTCACCTGGCTCTCCCTCCATCCCCATCTCCATCATCACTGACCTCAGGTACTTCCCCGTTTAACTGATGTAGTTTCCATAATTCGTGTTCCCACATTTGTTCATTTCTCAGTCTCTTTGCTAGTCTGATTGTGATGATGATAATAACAACTTAACAGGTATGAAATGCCTACAGTACATCAGGTACTGTATTAGAATTTCTGTATGCATTATTTACTCATTTCAGTAACCTGCAAATTAGTTATATTGCTATGTCTATTCAATTCATTCAACAAACTAACTTGACATCTATTTATTAAACCAATTTTTATTCAGTAGCTATTATGAACTACATAATAAGCACTGGATAGAGATGAATAAGATGAGCTCCAACTAGCATTCAATAATAGGTACACAGGAAGCTAAAGTACTGAAGGTCAAGTAACCTATCTAAGGTCACCAGGTCTTATAATAAGAATCAAAATCTGAAACCTAGATTTCTTTTTCTAAGTCCACCTTCTTTCCTACACCACAATGACTCTTAATAGGCCCCTCATGAATTCAGCCCATGCCTTAAGCCACTCACCCACACGCCAGTTCAGAGAATCAGCAGCCTGTCCTCTAGCAAATCTCAACCTTCCACTTTCTATAGATCTACGTCTCAATCCAAACCTTACCTCTTCGCTATCAAAATCTTAAACCACCAATTTCTATGACCTCTGAAAGTTGGAGGCTTGAATATAAGAATCTCCAATAAAACAATGTCTAGATTATTTCCTGTTCTAAAATGAAGCAGCAGAAAGCTAACTCTCGGATAAGCATCTGTCCATGTGGCTACTTTGAACTTGGAAAAAAAAAACCCAACAGAGCATCTTATTCCCACTGGTAAAACAGACCAAAAATTTGGCTCCCCCACATCTTACGAAAACTAACATATTTACTTTGCTTACAAATAAATCTGCCCAAACCTCATTGAGAAAATTAATGTTAACTCCATAACTCAACCGGACCAACTCTACCTGGTAAGTAAGGTTTTCCTCAATTCTTCGGAAGGAAAAGTTTTTTGCTTTTTTTTTTTTGGCTTAAGACATAAATTTATTATCTTGCAGTTCTGTGGCTAGGAGAAGGAAGGAATGGGAACGACTACTTATTTGGACTAAAGTTTCTTTTTTTAAGTAATTTTTTTATTAGTTTTGGGTGTACAATACAACATAATGATAAGACATTTACACCCCTCACAAAGTGATAAACCTTCTGACTCTACTACCCCTCTGACATTGTACATAGCTATTACAATACCACTGACTATATTCCCTATGCTATACTTTACATCCCGTGACTATACACACACACACACACACACACACACACACACACACACACACACAGATACACATATACATATATAACTATAGTTGACATTCAATATTATTCTGCTTCAGGTATACAGTGCAGTGGTTAGGCATTTATATAATCTATGAAGTGGTCCCCTGATGAGTCCAGTATCCACCTAATACCCTACACAGTCTTTACGACATTATTGATTATATTCCCCATACTGTATTTCACATCCCCATGACTATCTTGTGACTACCATTTTGTACTTTCTAATCCCTTCACCTTCGCCACATCCCCTAATCCCATGCTCATCTAGCAACCACGAGTTTTTCTCTGTATCTCTGAGTCTATTTCTGTTTTGTCTGCTCGTTTATTTTGTTCTTTAAATTCCACATATAAGTGAGAGCACATGGTGTTCGCCTTTCTCAGTCTGACTTATTTCACTTAGCATAATATTCTCCAAATCCTCCATGTTGTTGCAAATGTAAGATTTCATTCTTTTTTATGGCAGATTAATACTCTATTGTATAAATGTACCACAATTTCTTTATCCAATCATCTTTTGATGGACATTTCGGTTGTTTCCATATCTTGGCTATTATGAATAGTGCTGTAGTAAAATAGGGGTGCCTATATTTTTTTCAAGTTAGTGTTGTGGGTTTCTTTGGATAAATACCTAGGAATAGAATTGCTGGATCATAAGGTAGCTCTATTTTTAATTTTTTGAGGAACCTCCATACTGTTTTCCACAGTGGCTGCACCAATTTGCAATCCCACCAACAGTGCACAAGGGTTCTCTTTTCTCCACATCCTCACCAGCACTTGTTGTTTGTTGATTTACTGATGATAGCCATTTTGACAGGAGTGAGGTGGTATCTCATTGTGGTTTTTATTTGCATTTCTCTGATGATTAGTGACGTTAAGCATCTTTTCACATGTCTAATAGCCATCTGTATGTACTCTTTGGAGAAATGTCTCTTCATGTCCTCTGCTCATTTTTTAATTGGGTTGTTTGGATTTTTTGGTGTTGAGTTGTATGAGCTTTTTATAAATTTTGGCTATTAACCCTTATCAGATGTATCATTGGCAAATGTATTCTTGCATTCAGTAGGATGTCTTTTTGTTTTGTTGATGATTTCCCTGCTGTGAAAAAAACTTTTTAGTTTGACGTAGTCCCATTTTGTATTTTTTATTTTGTTTCTCTTACCCAAGGGGATACATTAGTAAAAATATTACTAAGGGTAATGTCTGAGAGTTTACTTCCTACATTTTCTTTTAGTTTTATGATTTTGGGTCTTACATTTAAGTTTTTAATCCATTTTGAGGTTATTCTTCAACATGGAGCAAGAAGGTGATCCATTTTCTTTTCTTTTCTTTTTTTTTTTGCATGTATCTGTCCAATTTTCCAAGCGGCATTTATTAAATAGACTGTCTTTACCCCAATGTAAATTGTTCGTTCCTTTATCACAGAGTAAGTGACCATATAGGAATGGATTTATTTTTGAACTCATATTCTGTTCCACAGATCTATGTGTCTGTTTTTAAGGCAATACCATGCTGTTTTGATCACTATAGACTTATAGTATGATTTGATGTCAGGTAGTGTGATACCTCCCCTTTATTCTTATTTCTTAGGATTGCTGTGGTTATTGGGGGCCTTTTATAGTACCATATAAATTTTAGGATTATTTGTTCTACATCTGTGAAAAATGTCATTGGTAATTTGATAGAGAGTGCAGTGCATCTACAGATTGCTTTGGGAAGTATGGACATTTTAACTATATTAATTCCTCCTATCCATGAGCATGGTATACTCGTATGTTTCCATTTATTCCTATCCTCTTTTTTTTTTTTTTTTTTTTACATTTAGTAAACGGCATTTATTGCTTCAAACTTTTAGAGTATCTTTAAGATTCCCTTACAGTAATTCTGTGACATGTCAACTCTGTGAGACTCTCGGTAGAAAACATGGATTTTCTGAGAAATAGCTTATACACAATGAGAAAACCTTAAAAATATTTGAAAGCTAAACGGCATCATTGAAGTTAGTTTTTCAAATGGCTAAAAATTACAGTGTAGGAATTTTATAGTTTAATTGAGGTCCTAGTGGAATAATTATGTAGTATAATGCCTTATTTATCTGGCATCATAAATTATATTTCTATCATCTGGAAATTTCATTAAAGAGCAGTCATAAGATTTAAATGCACTTAGACCTGCGTCTGGTTCTTGGCTCTGCTATTTAATCTCTCTTTGCCTCAGTTTTTTTTTTTTTTAAATTTATTTTTAATTTATTGGGGTGACAATTGTTAGTAAAATTACATAGATTTCAGGTGTGCAATTCTGTATCACATCATCCATAAATCACCACCCAGAGTCAGCTCCCCTTCCATCACCATACATTTGATCCCCCTCACCCTCATCCCCCACCCCCCAACCCCCTTACCCTCTGGTAACCACCAAATTGCGTTCCCCAGATTAATTTTCAAACCCCGTGGCCATCCTGTGGTCACCGACTGCCCTCCAATTCCCTCACCCTCCCCCCCACCCCCCCACCCCTCCCGCCCATCTAGCAACCCTCAGTTTTTCCTCATTGTCTCCCAAACTGTTTCTGATTAGTTCATTCACTTATTCTTTTCTTTAGAATCCGCAAATAAGTGAGATCATATGGTACTTATCTTTCTCTGTCTGACTTATTTCACTTAACATAATGTTCTCTAGATCCATCCATGTTGTTGCAAATGGTAAGATTTCTTTCTTTTTTATGGCTGCATAATACTCCATTGTATAAATGTACCACAGTTTCTTAATCCAGTCATCTACCGATGGGCATTTTGGTTGTTTCCATGCCTTAGCTATTGTGTATAGTGCTGCAATAAACATAGGAGTGCATAAAGATTTTTGAATTGAAGTTTTGGATTTCTCCGGATAGATACCTAGGAGTGGAATTACTGGATCATAAGGTAGTTCCATTTTCAGATTTTTGAGATACCTCCATACTGTTTTCCATAGCGGCTGCACCAGTCTGCAATCCCACCAACAGTGCACAAGCGTTCCCTTTTCTCCACATCCGCGCCAGCACTTGTTGTTTGTTGATTTATTGATGATAGCCATTTTGACTGGGGTGAGGTGGTATCTCATTGTGGTTTTTATTTGCATTTCTCTGATGGTTAGTGAGGTTGAGCATTTCTTCATATGTCTGTTTGCCATCTGTATGTCCTTTTTAGAAAACTGTCTCTTCAAGTCCTCTGCCCATTTTTTAATTGGATCGTTTGTTTTTCTGGAGTTGAGTTGAGTGAGTTTTCCATAGATTTGTGATATTAATCCCTTATCAGATATATCATTGGCAAATATCTTTTCCCATTCAGTAGGATCCCTTCTTGTTTTATTGATGGTTTCCTTTGCTGTGAAAAAACTTTTTAGTTTGATATAATCCCACATGTTTATTTTTTCTCTTAGTTCCCTCGAGCGAGGGTATATATCAGTAAAAATCTTACTCTGGGTAATGTCTGAGAAGTTTCTTCCTATATTTTCTTCTAGGTATTTTATGGTTTCAGATCTTACATTTAAGTCTTTAAGCCATTTCGAATTTATTTTTGTATATGGTGTAAGGAGGTGGTCCAACTTCATTTTTTTGCATGTGTCTGTCCAGGTTTCCCAGCACCATTTATTGAATAGACTGTCATTACTCCATCGTACATTCTTGCTTCCATTGTCGTAGATTAAATCTCCATATAGGCGTGGATTTATTTCTGGACTCTCTATTCTGTTCCATTGATCTATGTGTCTGTTTTTATGCCAGTACCATGCTGTTTTGATTACTGTAGCCTTGTAGTATAATTTGAAGTCACGTATTGTTATACCTCCCACTTTGTTCTTATTTCTCAATATTGCCTTTGCTATTCGGGGTCTTTTATGGTCCCATATAAATTTTAGGATTATATGTTCTATTTCTGTGAAAAACGACGTTGGCAGTTTGATAGGAATTGCATTGAATATGTATATTGCCTTAGGCAGTATGGACATTTTAACTATATTAATTCTTCCTATCCATGAACATGATATGTGTTTCCATCTATTTATATCTTCCTTCATTCCTTTCTTCAGTGTCTTATAATTTTTTGAGTATAGATCTTTTACTTCTTTGGTTAAATTTATTCTCCGGTATTTTATAGTCTTTGGAGCGATTGTAAATGGGATTGTTTTTTTAATTTCTCCTTCTGATGTTTTATTATTGGTATATACAAATGCAACTGATTTCTGAATATTAATTTTGTATCCTGCTACTTTACTAAATTCATCTATCTGCTCTAATAGCTTCTTGGTGGAGTCTTTAGGGTTCTCTATATATAGTAGCATATCATCTGCATACAATGATAACTTTACTTCCTCCTTACCAATCTGGATGCCTTTTATTTCTTTTTCTTGTCTGATTGCTGTGGCAAGAACTTCCAGAACTATGGTGAATAGAAGCGGAGATAGTGGGCATCCTTGCCTTGTTCCTGATCTTAGGGGGAATGGTTTTAGCTTTTCCCCATTGAGTATGATGTTAGCTGTGGGTTTGTCATATATGGCCTTTATTATGTTGAGATAAGATCCCTCTATTCCCACTTTCTTAAGGGTTTTTATCATAAATGGCTGTTGGATTTTATCAAATGCTTTTTCTGCATCTATTGATATGATCATGTGATTTTTATTTTTCATTTTGCTAATGTGGTGTATAACATTAATAGATTTGCGGATGTTGAATCACCCCTGCATACCAGGGATGAATCCCACTTGATCGTGGTGAATGATCTTTTTAATGTATTGCTGAATTCTGTTCGCTAATATTTTGTTGAGGATTTTTGCATCTATGTTCATTAAAGATATCGGCCTGTAGTTTTCTTTTTTCGTGGTGTCTTTGTCTGATTTTGGGATCAGGGTGATAGTGGCTTCGTAAAAAGTGTTTGGGAGTCTTCCCTCCTTCTGGATTTTTTGGAAGAGCTTGAGAAGAATTGGTGATAATTCTTTTTTGAACGCTTTGTAAAATTCACCTGTAAAGCCATCTGGTCCAGGGCTTTTGTTTGTTGGGAGACTGTTGATTACTGATTCAATTTCCGTAGTGGTAATCAGTCTATTCAGGTTTTCTGTTTCTTCTTGAGTTAGCCTTGGAAGGTTGTACGCCTCTAGAAAACTGTCCATTTCTTCCAAATTGTCAAATTTGTTGGCATATAGTTGCTCATAGTAACTTCTTAAAACTCTTTGTATTTCTGCAGTGTCCGTTGTCACTTCTCCTCTTTCATTTCTGATTTTATTAATTTGGGTCCTCTCTCTCTTTTTTTTAATGAGACTGGCTAAAGGTTTGTCGATTTTGTTTATCTTCTCTAAGAACCAACTCTTGCATTCATTGATCTTTTGTATTGTTTTTCTGTTTTCTATTTCATTTATTTCTGCTCTGATCTTTATTATCTCCTTCCTTGTGTTCCCTTTGGGCTTATTTTGCTGTTCTTTTTCCAAATCCCTTAAATGTGAAGATAAACTGTTGATTAGTGATGTTTCTTGTTTCTTTAGGTAGGCCTGCAAAGCTATGAATTTCCCTCTTAGGACTGCTTTCGCGGCATCACATAGATTTTGGGTCGTCGTGTTTTCATTTTCGTTTATCTCGAGATATCTTTTGATTTCTTCCTTGATCTCCTGCTTGACACATTCATTATTTAGTAATAAGTTATTCAGCCTCCATGAATTGGTGTGTCTTCCAGTTTTTTTCCTGTAGTTCATTTCTAATTTCATAGCATTGTGATCAGAGAAGACAATTGGTATGATTTCAATTTTCTTAAATTTATCAAGACTTGTTTTGTGGCCTAACATATGGTCTATCTTGGAAAATGTTCCATGTGCGCTTGAGAAAAAGGTGTATTTTGCAGCATTGGGGTGAAATATTCTGAAAATATCGATTAAATCCAAGTGGTCTAATGTATCATTTAAGGCTGTTGTTTCCATATTGATTTTCTGTCTGGAAGACCTGTCCCTTGTGGTCAGAGGTGTGTTGAAGTCCCCGACTATAATAGTGTTACTGTTGATCTCTGCCTTTATGTCAGTCAGTACATGTTTTATATATTTAGGTGCTCCTATGTTGGGTGCATAGATGTTTACTAGGGTTATGTCCTCTTGTCGGATCGATCCCTTTATTATTATATAGTGCCCATCTTTATCTTTTCGTATGTTCTTCATTTTAAAGTCTATTTTGTCAGATATAAGTATTGCAACTCCAGCTTTTTTCTCGTTTCCATTTGCATGAAATATCTTACTCCAACCCTTCACTTTCAGCCTGTGTGTGTCTTTTGTTCTGAGGTGAGTCTCTTGTATACAGCATATACAAGGGTCTTGCTTTCTTATCCAGTCAGCCACCCTATGTCTCTTGATTGGAGCATTTAATCCATTTACATTTAAAGTGATTATTGATAGGTACATAGATATTGCCATTTTTAAATTTGTAGTTAGGTTGTTTTGATCTTTCTTCTATTTACAGAAGTCCTTTTAGTATTTCTTGCAATGCTGGCTTGGTGGTGATAAATTCCTTTAGCTTATTTTTTTCTGGAAAGCTCTTTATCTCTCCATCAACTTTAAATGATAGCCTTGCTGGATAAAGCAATCTAGGTTGTAGGCCTTTGTTTTCCATCACTTTGAGTATCTCCTGCCACTCCCTCCTGGCCTTCAATGTTTCTGTAGAAAAATCATTTGATAGTCTTATGGGAGTTCCCTTGTATGTAACCCTCTGTCTTTCTCTTGCTGCTTTTAGGATTCTCTCTTTGTCTTTAAGCTTTGCCATTTTAACTATAATGTGTCTTTGTGTGGACCTGTTTGGGTTAATCCTGGTTGGAACTCTCTGCACTTCCTGGACTTGTATGTTGGTTTCCTTCATCAGGTTGGGGAAGTTTTCAGACATTATTACTTCAAATATGTTCTCAATCCCTTGCTTGCTCTCTTCACCTTCTGGTATTCCAATGATGCGCATGTTGTTGCGCTTGATGTTATCCCAGAGGTCTCTTAGGCCATCCTCATTGTTTTTTATTCTTTTTTCTTTCTGTTGTTCCGTTTGGGTGATCTCTGCTACCTTGTCTTCTAAGTCGCTGATTCGATCCTCTGCTTCATCTAGCCTGCTGGTAATTCCTTCAAGTGAGTTCTTAATTTCGGTAATTGTGTTCTTTAGTTCCAACTGGTTTTTCGTTATGATTTCTACATCCTTCTTTATGTTTTCTCTAAACTCGTTTGTTATGATTTGTACATCCTTCTTTATGTCTTCTCTAAGCTCCTTAAACATTCTTATCACCAGTGTTCTGAACTCTGTCTCTGAGAGGTTGGTTACGTCTGCTTCATTTGGTTCTAGTTGTGGAGGCTTCTTCTGTTCTTTTATTTGGGACGTGTATCTTTGTTTCCCCATTCTGGCTAACTGTGTTTATTTTGATATATTAGGTAGATCCCCTAGAGTTCTTAGTTCTTGCTAGGTTATCTTATGTAGTATGTGTCCTTTATATTTGACTCGCACCACGTCGTCCTCCTCTGCGTGTGCTCCAAAGGTGAGTCTTGTGTTGTGTACACTGTCCCGTTCAAGAAGATCTTTAATTGCTTCCCGCTAGTGAGCAGGTGGGGTCAACTCCTGGGCTGACCCGCCGTGAGACTTGGCTCTGCCCCCCGCAGGGCACTCTGCTGCGTGAGGGTTGACCACCCCAATGTGATTTGGCCTCTATGGGCTCCAGAGCCTGCAGAGAACCCCCTCTAGGTGTGTGACCTGCAGGTCAAACCCGGCTGCACTCCGATTTGGTCTGGAGTTGGCCCCCGGATATGCCGAATCTCGTGCCACCCAAGCTGGGCCCCGGCAGGGAAGTCCCAGAACAAGGCAAATCACCAAGCACAGCAGCAGCGACAACAACAAAGAAAAAAAAAAAAATCAAGTACATTCACATGCAAAAAAAAAAAAAAAAAAAACAGCCGATAACCCCCCGCTCGACACAGGCAAAGATATCAAAGATACAAGACAAAGCAAAACAAAACCAAGCAAAGCAAAACAAAGCAAAACAAAAAGCAGCGACCGTCTCGGCCTGAGCCCACCAAGCAATGACCAGGTTGTCCTCTGCTGTACCAAAGAGCCCCCTGCTTATTGCGCAGGCAGAGCCGGTCACCTGGTGCCCAGAGAGACTTTGGGACTGCAGACTTAAATGCGTGGCCTGAGGGGTCTGGATGATAGTCTCCACAAAGTCAGTGCAGCTTCTGCCCTTGTCCGCACGTATGCACACCGAGAGTAGCACCACCAGCCCTTTGTCCAAAGCTCCAGAGTCCTAGGGCACTTCTTCAGTGTGTGTGTATGGGTGCGGGCGAGAGATTTCTGATCTGCTGACCGTGCCTCACAAGCTGGGCCCCGGCAGGGCAGTTTCAGAACAAAGCAAATCACCAAGCACAACAGCAACAACAACAACAAAGAAAAATATCAAATACGTTCACATGCAAAACCACCTGATAACCCCCACTCGACAGAGGCAAAGATATCAAAGATATAAAGACAAAGCAAAACAAAACAAAACAAAGCAATACAAAAAGCAGTGACAGTCTCGGCCTAAGCCCACCAAGCAATGTCCAGGTTGTTCTCTGCTGTACCAAAGAGCCCCCTGCTAATTGCGCAGGCAGAGCCGGTCACCTGGTGCCCAGAGAGACTTTGGGACTGCAGACTTAAATGCGTGGGCCTGAGGGGTCTGGATGATAGTTTTTACAATGTCAGTGCAGTTTCTGCCCTTTCCTGCACATATGCACACTGAGAGTGGCACCACCAGATATGTGACCAATACTCTTGAGTCTTAAGGCACCTCTTCAGTGTGTGTGTGTGAGTGCGGGCGGGAGATTTCTGATCTGCTGAAAGCCCAGAGCTGCGCCTGCCTCACTGCTGATCTCCGGGTGTGTCTCTGCAGCTGCACCCACCCCACCCTAGGCAAGCCAGGAAGGGTGGGGGCTGGGGATGGAGGGGTCTTCACTCTCCCAGCCCAGCTGTGCCTCGCCCTCTTCCCGCAGGCCAGAAAAGGTGGTGGCTGGGGGTGGAGGCGTCTCTTCTCTCCTAGCGCAGCCAAAATCACGCACACTACCCAGTCTGCCTGGGTCAGGGCTGCCCGTCAGGCTTCCCAAAGCCTGAGCCTTAGATACCAGTCCTCGGTTCAGGGGCCGGTTTAAGTCTCTGGAAGGGCGGAGTAGGATTGGAAGAGTGGGGCGGGGGAGGGGCCCAGGTATGGAGGCTATGTTCTTTGTCTGCGCTAGGGCCCTCCCGGCGGGAGAAATCAGCCGTGGGACGCAGGGAAAGAGCCCGCCTCCCGGTCTCTGCGCTCTCCGCTCCGCCTTGGGCTCCCCTGTGTGCCTGGCACAGCGGGGCTCCACCGCGGTTTCCAGTCCCAGTCTCTGGAAGGGCGGGGTAGGATTGGAAGAGCAGGGCGGGGGGGGGGGGGGCCCAGGTATGGAGACTGCACCCCCCGTCCGCCGCAGGGCGCGCCGCCTTCCCGGCGGGAGAAATCAGCCCTGGGACGCAGGGAAAGAGCCCACCCCCGTCTCTGCGCTCTCCGCTCTGCCCTGGGATCCCGTGCCCGGGAGAGCGGGGTGGGGGAGGGGCCCAGGTATGGAGTCTGTGCTCCTTGTTCACAGTAGGGCGCCCTGGCCGGTTTCCCGGCGGGAGAAATCAGCCGTGGGACGCAGGGAAAGAGCCCACCTCCTGGTCCCCGCGCTCTCCGCTCCGCCTGGGATCCCGTGCGTGCCCGGCACAGCGGTTTTCGGTTTTCACCCCCGTTAGCTGAGGCTCCGTTGGGGGCTGGGCTCTCCCGCTGCTGCCGGCCGGGCGCTCTCACGCTGCTCCTCTTTTTCCTTTCCTTGCTCGCCCAATTAGCGTACCTTCAAGTATTTCTTAGCTTCAAGTAATCCACGAATCTCCCCACTATTCTGTGTGGTGAGCGAAAATTTCTTTGATGGGTTATAGGTCCCGTTTGCAACAAGATCCAGAGGAGAACTCAGAAAGTGCGCCCTGCTGCCGCCATTCCTATGACGTCACCTGTTCCTATCTTCTTTAATTTCTCTTTTCAATGCCGTATAATTTTCTGAGAAGAGGTCTTTTACTTCCTTGGTTAGGTTTATTCCTAAGTATTTTATATTCTTTTTTGATACAACTGTAAATGGGATTGTTTTCTGAATTTCTTTTTCTGATAGTTTGTTATTAATAATGTAACTGATTTCTGAATATTAATTTTGTATCCTGCTACTTTACGGAATTCATTTATCAGTTCTAATAGTTTTTTGGTGGAATCTAGTAAAGGAAATTTTGTGGAGATGGAATGTAAGACAGGAACATAAAATTTGCTATTTGCAGCCGTGCAAATGTAACTTAAATAGTTTTTGCCAATAGAAGGAGTGTGTACTGAAGGCTACAATAAATGTGTCTCTCTCTGTTCAACATCTAAAATTGCCTGAAGCAGCTGAAAACAGGAGGAAGTACTTCTCTGAAACATCTCATATTACAAACTTTATAAAATCTTATGAAGACCACGTAGAGGAAAATACCTCCCCAAGAAACAACATGTATGCAGCTCGTCAGTATAGTAGAAAAACAAATTTTTTAAAAATATATAATTATCAGGTTTTTGAAATTCAGCATACCTAAGCAACATGGGCAACATCTTCACTAACTTACCAGTTTCAGATCCTTAGAGGACAACTTTGTGAACCACTGATTATATTCCAAAGCAGCAATGATAGGTATTAGGTCCCTAGAAACGGAAATAACAAAATACATGAACGTGCTCTAACAATACCGATATTGGCACTTTATTTTTAATCCATGACATCCAAGTTTACTTGTTAATTTCTATTATTTCTATACAAACACAACACCCAGCTAAAACTATTTTGACCGTAGACAATTAAATTCCCTAGAACAGATCTCCGGTATGATGTAAGCAGAATTCATAAAAGTTGAAGTTAAATTACCTATAGCGACTCTGAATCCTATTTGCAAAGGAAAAGAGATTGGTAGCAGTGTTTGCTTGGAGATCCTCCTTGCTCTAAGAGAAATCATACGTGTGATTCCATACTAACAAGTCTTACTTCTTTAGAGTGCTCTGACATAAATTCTTTAACTATATCAAGTATATCACATGTTCTCTAGTCAGAAGAATTTATACTGCAAGGACCATGTCTAGCCTGATAATAAGTGACATCGGATCGATCCTCGATGCTTAGGAAGTGTCTTACAATCATTTTGTACTTTCTTGCAGTTTTCAATACTGAATATATACATGAGACGGCCCAGGTGTATTAGGCTTCATACAAACTCTTCAGCCATGGAGTGAAGCTATTTGCATCAGAGAACTGCCACCACTCTATTGTTCCAGACTTATCTACTACATGTCCCTAACTCACACTCACACCAAAAAGCAGATGGTTCACTAACTCTTCAAACATACCATGCAATTTCAGTATCAGAATTATCTATTACTATGTTCAGCTATGAAAATCCATGTGTCCTTCGCTGTTTATACCATACATCCTCTCCTCTATAAGGTCTCCCAAGTCACCCAGCCAGCACATTGCTTGCATCTCTATTTAGCATTTATTTTATTCTGTCTTGTATTCCAGTTTTCTGCTTAAACATCTGTCCTCAGTCATCCCAGGTTATAAGTTCTTTGAAGACCAATTCTGTTTCAGTTCTGTGGCATCAGTGAAGCCTCATCAGTTTATCCTCAGGGCAAATACTCAAAATTTTTACAGAAATAGAAAAGAAAGTCAGAAAGTGGAACGAGAACTGAAAAATCAGCATTATTTCATAGCTTCTCAGTACCAGACCTCGCGCTAGATCATCTCACTTAAATCTCAAAACAGAAGGTTTATTGCTTACATTTTACAGATGAAGAAATAGATGTTCAGGAACACATAGTGAAACTAGGCCAAAAGGACAGGACTACAGTCAAAGCCCAGACCCTGACATACCACATGTGTGCAGTTTCATCAGATGTGCTTTAAAACCGCAAAATGAAAGCCCATATAGAAAACCATGCAGAGGAAGTAGTCTGAGTTGTGTGATTCCATGTGCCATTTTCCTACTTTATTCATATTAAGTTTTAGATTTAAAATGAAAGTTTTAGATTAAAAAGCAAGCACAACTCTTTCCACAGTTGTTTTATTGTCTTCATTCTCTTCATCTCCATCCACTGACGAAATGCTCAGAACAAGTCCCAGCAGCTCTCTTGTTGTCTCATGACAGGTTGTAGCTTCTCTGAGGGTGAATTCCACCTCCATACAAAGGCCCCCGAGACCCACAGTGCTGAGAGTCTACTCCTGTACCACTCCACTCAGGAACTAGGGGAACACTCTTATCTCAGATCCTTATGTGGATTTAATGTCAAGCGGTGACTACACTTCAGAAGTTCTTTATTGTGTATTCTGTTCTGTCAGTTGATGTGAAGTACAGCTGGCTTTTGTTATAATGAATGAATTTTCAGGCACTAAAGAGCACATCATTAACCAAATAAAGTTTTAAGTTAATGCAATGGGTAGGGCAGCACCATATGTACACAGGACATGCAAAAACCTTGAAAAAAATATCCTGGTACATTAAAAGTCTAATCTAATACTTAATGACACCAGAAATGTAAACATTAAAAATTTTAAAAATATACAGCAGTCTAGGTGCACATTTGTGTGATACAGTCAATGACTGTAATTAGTAAAAACTGTATATGATATGACAGACATAAATGGTCCCAAATATTGACACTGTGTTTTTCTTAAAGAAATATAGCAAAATGTTATAAGGATACCTTGCCTGGTGGTAGCATTATAGATGAGGTGAACTTTTTTCTAACACAATTCGTATACAATATTTTAAATTTTTCATAATGATTCATAATTGAAAAGAACTACAAAATGTTCTATGGATGACGTAAATAACATTCTAGAAAAAAATTTCCAAGGAAAGATGATGGAGGCTAGTTCATATTGGCATGGTCTGCCTAACATGTTTCTCTGAATTACCTGAATGTTTAATGTTAAAAACCAATTATAAGGAAACAACCACAGCTTAATGCATTCCATAAACATTTATTTAGTACCTACTAAGTACTGGGCAGGGTTATCAGGCTCTGAAGGTTAAGAGGTAACAGCAGGTCTTGTTTCCTCACTGTACTCCAGTGGTGGACAAAGACCCATGAGCAACTATCTACAGCACAATGGGAGACGTGCTGAGTAGGGAGTATGTTAAGGGCATACTCCTAAGGACACAGGAGGACAGCAAGTACTTGAGCCTAAAGCAGACAGGGAAGAGTCCACAGGGCTTGAAAGACAGGAAAGGGCCAACAAGGCAGGGAACAGGAAACAGCGTATTTCAAGTAATTAGAAAGAGCTTGAAGGCATGGGAACCTGGAAATTCCCAGCAACTACATCCATTCAACACGTGCCAGCTACTGTGCATCAATCACGGGGTGTGACACAACAATGAACATAGTGAGATGGTCCCTCCTCTGGTGACACTGACAGCCTGGCAAAGCCTGGCAGAAGACTCAGGAAATGAAAGCAACTATAATAGAGTGAGATGAACCCTGTGGAGCAGGGGACTATGAGATACTATAGTGCACAGGTAGGTCAGGGAAGGTTCTTATAGGAAATTATTGAGCTACCCTGTTTCCCCGAAAAATAAGACCTAGCCGGACAATCAGCTCTAATGCGTCTTTTGGAGCAAAAATTAATATAAGACCCGGTCTTACATTACATTATGTAAGACCCGGTATTTTATATTATATTATATTATATTATATTATATTATATTATATTATATTATTTTATTCTATTCTATTTTATTATATTATACTGGGTATTATGTTATATTATACCCAGTCTTATATTATATTACATTATGTAAGACCAGGTCTTACATTATAGTAAAATAATTAATTTTTGCTCCAAAAGACGCATTAGAGCTTATTGTCCGGCTAGGTCTTATTTTCAGGGAAACATGGTATCAGAGATGAGGGAGTAGGATGGGACACATATTCTAGGCAGAAAACATGGTCAATAGCTGGTGGAGCAGGGGGAGAAGGGGAAACTGTTGTTGAAAATTGATTTACTGAAGTCTTCTAAGGAAAAGCAATGGCCTACTTCTTGACCTAAGTGGTGAACATAGTGGTTGACTTTACAATTATTTGCATTTCAGTACATGTCTCTAAGGAGACAACTATAAGAATGGCCTTAGCAGCACTGTTAATAATATTCATTAAACTAACCAAAATGTCTGATCAACAGTAGAATGGATAAACTGTGGAACGTTTATACATTAGAATAAAAAACAAATAAAAGTAAGGAAACATAGCTACATACAACAACATATAAAACCTCAATTACTCACGTATCTAACATCTATCTCTCAACCAGAGAATGGAGAGCTTTAAGTCTGAGAAGACCAAGTGTCCAGAAAGCACTTTGGCAAACACTTATGGAAAATGTAAGGTCTGAACTAAGTGACATTCAGGATTCCTAGAATTTGTTACTCTAGAAACATCCAAGCCACCATGACAGCCAGACAAACACAGAGGCTGGGACTAGGAAGACTGAGGCGTAGATACCAGAAACAGTATCACAGAGCCACTAATGATCAAAACTGATCTGGTCCCACTTACCTCATAGAGAACACAAAAGATAGTACATAACGAATTTCATCTGAGAGTTCACTTTCCTGGATGGCTTTCTTAGGACATAATAGAAAGTGAGCACACAAGCGAATCTCGGTTAAATACTCAGTTTGGCATTTATACAGGCCTCCCAAATGTTGTACTGACATCATCTCACTGCAAAGAACTCCCTGGATTTTCCTGGTAGCGTCTGTATCAATCAGGATCAACCCTTTCTCATGTTTTCACAAAGCACTGCTGTGATTATATTACATAATATAGAAAGGTTTCCAAACACCAGTGCTTGCCATCTTGATGGATTTTCTCATGAAGGGAATTGGTTAACAGCTTTTTACCATCAATCAATGGCATTTATTGTGCATCACATGGTGTTTTCGTTTGACCTCCTAAGAGACTCTTAATTACTATGTAAAATCACATAGATCTGAAGAGTAAAAATAGCCTTGAGGAATGACACAGCAGTTTAGGGAATCCTCTTGCAAGTCTTGGCAATATGGCAACATGGTATTCCCTTGTATGTTTCTATATGACAGTTTCCTTAAAATGGCAGCAAAAATATTTAAGACTCCAAACCCTGAGAAGGAAGAGCCATGAAACCTTTAGAGGTTTAAAGCATAAAGTTTTAGAACCACATGGAAGAGTCATTTTTTATATTGTGCTGAAAAGAAACGAGACAGTTAATATTGCCTAACCTTTTTCCTGATGTAAATCTATTACACACAGTGTTGTTTTTGTTATTGTTGTTGTTATTAATCCAGCCACTAGTTGGGGTTTGTAATAAAAGTTGGAATATTTATTTCTCATCTCAGTCGACAGCCTGTGAATAATCTAAAGCTTCCCTTAAAATTCAAAATAACCAAGTTTTTCACTTGTATCTTTCCAGAAGAAAATGCCATCATAAAACTAATAAGAGCATCATAGAAAAGACAATGAACTACTCTCTGGAAATCCAAAATATTCTGTAACGTAGACATGTTATAACTAGTTCTTTTTTGTTCCATTAAGAAAACTGGTCACTTTATATAGTTGTTCTTTAAAAAGAAGGCAAGCCTTTTAGGATATAAAAATAGTGAGCATTTAGTTAAATACTTTTATGTACTAGCACGGAATGTTTTAAATTGATCCATACAGTCTTCACAATAACCCAGGATGAAGGACTATCATTAACATCATTTTACAGAGGAAGACCCCCCAAAGCACACAGAGGTCAGAGAGCTGCCCATGGTCATAAAGTTAGTCTATGCAGAGCCAGGTTTCACACCCAGGCACCGTGCCTCTTGAGCTCCTTGTATAATTACTGTCTAACTACTCACTGAAGAGTAATTTGCTTTCCACATGTCAAGAGTCTTCAACCTAAGATACAGGGAAGTCCAGGGTTTTCAGATCAAAGATTGCAAACCGTTTTCATCCCATTCAACCAAACCCTCAGTTTCTAATTTTTAAGTCAATACTATCAAGATGTATTCTGGGAGTGGCCGGATGGCTCAGTTGGTTAGAGCGTGAGCTCTTAACAACAGAGTTGCTGGTTTGATTCCCACGTGGGCTAGTGAGCCGCGCCCTCCATAACTAGACTGAAGACAATGAGCTGCTACTGAGCTTCCAGAGGGGTGGCCAGATGGCTCAGTTGGTTAGATCACAGGCTCTCAACAACAAGGTTGCCGGTTCAATTGCCGCATGGGATGGTGGGCTGTGCCCCTGCAACTAAGAATGAAAACGGCGACTGGATTCGGAGCTGAGCTGTGCCCTCCACAACTAGATTGAAGGACAACGACTTGGAGCTGATGGGCCCTGGAAAAACACACTGTTCCCCAACATTCCCCAATAAAAAATTTAAAAAGAAAAAAAAGAGAAGATGTATTCTGAAGTGATTTCTCAAATAATGATAGTGTTCTTGTTGCTTTGGACATCAAAAATAAATTGCTAATATTGGGGGACTATTTAAAGAAAGGTAAAATGTAAAAACAAAGAAGTCTAAATCGCTTGTCAAATTCTTTGCTATGCTAGATTCTAGATAATCTAATGAATTAGCAGTTCTTACCTCATGTCTGATCTGTATGACTTCATAAGAATTTACTTTTCCAGCTCTTATTTTCAGGCCAGATTTCCCTCCCTACTTCCTTTCCCTTGCCTGCCTCCTCCCTGAAATTATAAAGCCACTGTAATAGACAATGTGAAATAGTCCAGAAAAGTGTTAAAGAATAAAAATAATTGATAGATTTAGAGGATGTCTAGCAAGCCCCATAATCTACAAGGAAGAAAAGCACAGAAGTAGAGAGCAACATTCCAGTGAATAACATCATGATTATGTGTAGCAGATCTACACACCACAAGAGTGAAGGTTTCCCCTAATACATCTTACAAACACTCAAAGTCTCAAAGGAGATTTTTCATGCAAGAATGCAGGTTAACAGCTCCACATGCTTCCTACACGCACACAATGGAATATGGAAAGGCTTGTAAAACTTGGGGCCACAGCAGTATCTCCCTGACATACTCATTTGATAGCCTCTCTGAGAATAATTTATACTTTACTCCTTTGTATCGCGTTTGAAAATGGGGGTTGGAGAGCTTTAAAAAGTTTAAAATGTCATGGATTAGCTATTCCTCCCTGATATCCTCATTTATATAGAGATACGTCCTCCATGTTATTAAGTCACTAGTTAGACCACTCACCAGCTCTGTGAAGGGCATGACAACATGAAACACTTCGCAAAGGAGGACACTGCCAGATGTTTAAAAGAGTGGTCTCTAAATTTTTTGATCATTTCCTCCTAACTGAAAACTATTTTGAGCACACACCTTCACAAAATCTGTGTTTTCCCATAAATCATACACTTGTACTAGTGTAACAATATATTAGACTCAGTATAAAACATATGTACACAAATAAAATGGATGAGAAAAATATAAACACAAAACAAATTGTATTATTTTTGTGGCGTTTCCCCCAACATATCATTAACTTGTGATCCACAGCGTGTGTCTAACCAAGGTTGGGGACCAATGTTTTACAGAATTATTTACAGAAATTTTTGAATGGAAATAGAAGCTAATGCTACTCACACCTGTTTCCACACTCCAAACAACATTTTTTCCTTTTTAAATAAGAGCAGGAATAAAGAGATGGAGCTTAGATTAGGAAAGAATTACACACCAGTGCCCTTAGGACAACCTGGACAAACATATAACCCACATTCAACCCTTTCCTTGAGAGTATACAGCTCAAGCATGTCACCTTGATGAGTAAGAAATACGCCAACATAAAAACATGAATCTGAAGGGAATGAACTGCTGGCTAGGATCGCATCAGCCCAGTTTAAACTCAGTGCTGCATGTCATTGAGTCTTCAGAGGATTAATGAGATTAGCTCACTTTAAAAATCTTCGGGGAGCAAGAAAAATCAATATATGTAAAGCTATACATTCTCTTAGCCTCGGCACTACTACCTCTATCCTCATCTTTTCCTGTCAGTCCAAGTACAGTGTAATTACATTTTACACATGTCAGCTCACAGACCTATAAGAAATGTGTAAAAAACACAGCCTTTTTCAAGCCATGCCTCTTTTTGGCCCACTGATAACTAAACCAGAACAAATTTTAAGAATATACTTAAATAAATTTTGAAAGCTATAAATAACAACTGAGTGGGCATTTTCAAAGTACTTTCTAATTATTATTCTTCTCCAGAGACTAATCAGATGGATCTAACATGGTAACTATCCTCCTCAGATCTGAATGCTTACTCAGCAACAACAGGGTCTCTGGTCCTAAGAGAGCCTTCAGTTCTGATTGAGCTTTCGTTACTTACTTACTTAGTGAGTTGGTTATGAATTAATTAATCACAGCATTCAAGTTGCTTATAAATCTACTTTGAAGAGCCTGGGTAGACCCTAAAGGTGTTAGTGAGGTAACAGAACATATAGAAGCAGGGAAGCTGGTCTATAGTAAAGAGGCAACAGCATTCTGCATGACTCAGGATTATGTACGTAGTTCTCCACTTCTCAGTTTATGAGGCTGTGTAGGTCATGTGACATAGGGCTACAGTATCATGATACTAGGCATATCTCTGAAGAAGAGCAAATTCCAGGCAAATCAGAGAAGTGGGGACTTTAATAGGATCTCTACAATGAGTACAGTGACAAGGGCACTGCCCTATCCCTGTGTAGCCTTCTAAACCCATCTCCTGTGTGGTGATAGGGTCAGACACATCAGAATATTGTTTCTCCCACTTCTGTGCTCTAGATGATAAAGCTGCCAAAGCCATGTTCAGTCCTCCTTGTTACCAGACCTGCAACAGTAATATCAGGGCTACACATATGACCCAAACCTCTCGCTTTGGACCTGAACTGGTTCTGGGAAAATGGTAGTTACAAACCCTTAGGTGCAAAAGGACAATGACCTAAGTGAGTGAACTGAAAGAATCACACCAAATTATATAGTAATCGAGACAGGATTTTGCCATAGGTTGGACTAGGTAACACAGAGCACAATGGGGTTAAAAATACCATTATAGCATCAAATGCCAACCTGAGCAGGGGGTAGAAAGTATTGGAGTAATCTGTTTGGCTTTCTAGAAATAATCTCCTCAACTTCTCAGTACTCTGATCTGCTCCCCTAAAATAGATTTTCCCTTGAAAATACTTTATTCTGAGCCACTGGTTTGACTGCACAGTATCATGTCATACAGCATGAACAAGATAGACACAGCCCAACCCTCATGGAATTTCCATTTCAGGAGCATTAATGGTTTTAAGGATGGTTAATGGGTCAGGTATTAAGATGGAGCTTGTTACCATATACTAGCAATAATTCTTATATGTATACATGAATTTTCCCACTGTGGCAGTTGGCTGCCACATATCCTTAGTTGAACATAAGTCAGATACAATTAAGCAATTTTGTTCATCAGGTGTTAGGGACATATATAAAGAAACTGATGTTTCTAACTACGATTACTAAATGAAATGGGGAGAAAGAGTAGAGTGAAAATATACAGCTTAGAATGATGGCTAATCAGGAGAGCTTTCATATTTTGACTATATGAAATAAGTAGAGTCTTTGAGAAGGAAGTCTGGCTGAAATGATCAGGTTCAGGGACACCTACAAGGTGTGATCAAAAAATACGGTGAATGTTCAAATTAGAAAAAATTATTACAGTAAAGGACATATTTCCATTAATCCCTCTTGCTTCAAACACACTTATCCCATCGTTCTTGCCACTTTCTGAAGCAGTTCTGGAAGTCCTCTTTCGTGTCTTCAGTTGCACTTTCATGGCTGCCTCAATGTCCTGAATCGATTCAAAACGTTTACCTTTTATGGTCATTTTGACTTTGGGGAAAAGCCAGAAGTTGCATAGTGCCAGATCCAGTGGATGAGGACACACCATAATGTTTTCATTTGACAGAAATTGCCATAGCAGAAGCAATGTGTGACATGGAGCATTGTCATGATGGGAGATGAAACCGTTTACCCATTTCTCAGGCCATTTTGTATGTACATAGTTTCTTAAATGCTCTAATAAGCCCTTATAATATTCAGAGTTCACCATAGTGTTCCTGGGTACAAGCTCAGCTTGCACAATCCCATCAAGATCAAAAAACACAATTAACATCACCGTGATGTTAGATTGTGATTGACGTGCTTTTTTCACACAAGAAGAACTGCCTGATTTCCAATGAGAACTCTGAACCTTGGTCTCAGGCTCATAACCATAGACTCAAGTTTCAGCTCCTGTGATGACATGTTCTCAAAAGCCGGAATGGGAAGAGGAACAATCGTGCAACTCCAACAAAATTAACCAACGCTGTTGCTTTTGCTCCACAGTCAAAACACATGTAACAAATTTCGCACTCACTCACCTCATGTTCAAATCTATTGTTAAAATGCTTTGAACGGAACCATAAGAGATATTCAGATCCTCAGAAATTTCCCTAATAGTCAATGACCTGTTTAATCGAATCATTTCACTTATTCTTTCAACATTCTCAGGTTTTTGGTGTTGAAGGACGTCCCGATCTCTCCTTATTTTCAATCAATTCACAACCATTATGAAATCACTCGAATCACTTGTAAACCGTACTCATGGTCACTGCAGCATCACCATAAACTAATGTTAACATTTCATGTGTTTCTTTAGCACTTTTTTATGGTTTGAAACAAAATTTCACGTTAATGCGTTGTTCATGATCCATGATTTACAGCACACTTTAAAACACACCTTCTTTCAACCGTAGCTCATACTCAACTGATGAACTGAAAGAGGTGAAATTTGTCACACACTGTTACTAAGGTTTGATGCGCTGCTTCTCATATTGAAGATCTCTGCCTTTCCATTCGGTGGCCCTTGGCAGCAGCATTCACTGTATTTAGTGATCACACCTCGTAAATGCATGCAGAATCCCATGTTAATGAACGCAAATGGTGAACAAAAGTGCTTACTTGTATCTGAATTATGTTCACGTAAGTACATGTGGGAGCTGATTGCCATAATGGGAAAATTCATGTTTACCTATGAGAACTATTGCCACTATGCTAACAAACTCCAGTTCAACACGTGACCCATTTAATATTTCCTCTTTCACCTCCAATTTGTCTAATTTTTCCATTCTCTTCTCGGTAACTCAAACCTCAAATGAGAAAAAATACCAACATGGCTTTTTGTAAACTCTTCAAATTTAGAGAATGACCCACATCACACTCAAATTATGTCACTATGAAGCCTTCCAAACAACAGTGCCATTTCAGTATGGTTCCTTCATGAATACGCACGCTCAAGCTTCTAATATATAGATAAGTTCATCCAACATAATACTATTAATACAAGCCATCTAACAGGACTGAGTCTAGCCTCTTTGCATAAAAGCTGGCTCTAATTTTAATAGAATCATGGAAAAAATTAAATCCTCAAGAAAAGGGATAGTTCTAGTCAAGATGGTGGAGTAGGTAAATGCTGTGTTTGCCTCCTCTCACTACCACATTAAAATTACAACTAAATTACAGAACAAACATCATAGACAAATGCCTGAAGTCTACCTGAACAGAACTTCTATAACTAAGGACATACAAAACAAGCCATGTTGAAACCGGGAGGAGGAGCAAAGAGGTGGTATGTGCTAGCCCCACACCTATGTGTGAAAGTTAAAAATTGGGAGGGGTATCTCAGCTGCAGAGGTTCCCCTTGAGGAGTGAGGGGTCCCAGCCCCATACCAGGTTCCCCAACACAGGGTTCTAGTGCTAGGGAGAGAAGTCCCCACAACTTCTGGCGGTGAGAACCAGTGGAGATCGTGGCTGTGTGAGACAGAGAGCAGCTGCAGTCCCAGGAGTTCCTTTTAAAGGGCCTGCATGTGAACTCACTCTGAGCTCCAGCACTACAGCAGCAGCTCAAAAGGTGCCATGGACATCTGGGAAGGAACTGAGTTGTCTGGCTTCAGGGCACGAGGTGGAGTGGCAGCTTTCTCCCAGACAGAAGTGCTGGTAGAATCCACTGTTCCTTTGTTGAGCCCTCCCCTATACAAACGTGCAGGCTTAGGTGGCCACCATATCTGAGTCTCCATCAACCTGGCTAACACCATTCCCCCCACCCTGGTGATTCTTTGAGACCCCAACTCACCAAAGTTGTGGGCCCACTCAAGCCACTTCCAGTGGCTTTTCCATAAAAATGGCCTGTCTTAGCTCATGCTGTGGACTTACCTAAAATCTCTCACAGGTTCACCAACCCCCCAAAAGCAACATCTGGACTTGGTTTGCCCTGTACCTGTTGCTAAGCAGCCCCAAGCTTGGCACTAGTGGTAGCTGGCCTCAGTTCACAGCTTAGCTTCTTCTAGGCATCTCTAAGCCCAGAACAAGTGGCAACCATCTGCAGTTCACTTTGTAACTCATAACAAGTGGTCCGGGCACAGTACAGGCAACAGCTGACCTTGACCTGCAACAGAGGCCCTCTCAAGAGGCTCAGAACCAACATACTCAGTGGCCAGCTTCAGACCACACCAGAGCACCACACAACCACCTTCACAAACAACACACCAAAAGGGAAGACTAATCAGGCACCTGAGCCCTGCTAAAGCAAATCCTGCTCCATAGGGTCAGACCCTGCACAACAGCTCCTCCAGAATAGTCACGGCCAGTCCTCACAACTCATCAGTCTGAGAGTCAATTCCTCCCACCGCATCCAAACAGCAACCAAGGCTCAACTACAATAAGAGGGCACACGCAACACACAGAAGGGACACACCTGGAGCACCCGGCTCAGGTGACCAGGGAGACTGCACCACTGGGCCTTACAGGACATCTACTATGTCCTGTAGTAGGCCACTCTACTAAGTATAAGGCCACTCTACTAAGGCCAGGAGACATAGAAACTCCACCTAATACATGGAAACAAAAACAGGGAAGCAGCCAAAATGGGGAGATAAAGAAACATGTCCCAAATGAAAAAAACAGAACAAAGCACCAGATAAAGAACTAAAGAAGATGGAAATAAGCCATCTATCAGGTAAAGACTTCAAAACAGTGGTTATATATGGATGCTCAATCATCTCAGTGAGAACTTCAACAAAGAGATAGAAAACTTAAAAAAGAATCAGTCAAAAGTAAAGAATACAATACCTGAAATGAAGAATACATAAATGGAATCAACAGCAGATTAGATGAAGCAGAGGCTCAAATCAGTGATTTGTAAGATAAGGTAGCAGAAAACAACCAATCAGAACAGCAAAAAGAATCCAATAGTGTGAGGAGAGTTTAAGGGGCCTCTGGGACAACATCAACAAGTCATCAACATTTGCATCATAGGGGTACCAGAAGGAGAAGAAAGACAGCAAGGAATTAAAAACCTATTTGAAGAAATAATGATGGAAAACTTCCCTAACCTGGCAAAGGAAAAAGACATACAAGCCCAGGAAGCAGAGAGTACAAACAAGATGTACCCAAAGAGGCCCACACCAAGACACATTATAATTAAAACGCCAAAGGTTAAAGACAAACAGAGAATCTTAAAAGCAGAAAGAGAAAAGCAGTTAGTTACATACAAGGGCACTCCCATAAAACTGTCTACTGATTTCTATTGGGTCAATCCCCTAGAAGGGACTGGCACAAAATATTCAAAGTGGTGAAAAGCAAGGACCTACAAACCAAGATTACTCTATCGAGCAAAACTATCATTTAGAATCAAAGGACAGATAAAGAGTTTCCAGACAAGAAAAAGCTAAAGCAGTTCATCACTACCAAGCCAGTATTACAAGAAATGTTAAAGGGACTCCTTTAAGAAGAAGAAAAGATCAAAAATAGGAACAGTAAAATGGCAATAACTACATATCTATCAACAATTACCTTAAATGTAAATGGATTAAATGCTCCAATCAAAAGATATCTCTGAGACTATTTCTGTTTAGTTTGCTCATTTATTCTGTTCTTTAGATTTCACACTTAAGTAAGATCATAGTCTCAGAGATATAGAGAAAAAACTGATGGTTGCTACATGGGAGGGGGGTGGGGATAAGGGAGAAAATGAGAGGATTAGAAAGCACAAATTGGTACCCACAATATCGCCATGGGGATACAAAAGACAGTTTGGGGAATATAATCAATAATGTTGTAAAGATTTTGTAGGGTGTCAGATGGGCACCTGTCTTATTGGGAGACCACTTCGTGGACGGTGTAGATGCCTAACCACTGTGCTGTACACCTGAAGCTGAATAATATTGAATGTCAACTATTATTTAATATATATATATAGTCACGGGATGTGGAATACAGCATAAGGAATAGAGTTAATGGAATTGTAAAAGCTATATACAATGTCAGGAGGGTAGTAGATTGGGGACAGGGATTTATCACTTTGTGAGGGGTGTAAATGTCTAACTATTACATTGTTTTGTACACCTGAAACTAATGAAAGAAAGAAACAAACAAAGAAAAAGAAAAAGGATATAGGGTGGCTGAATGGATAAGAAAACAAAATCCTTACATGTACTGCTTACAAGAGACTTACTTCAGATTGAAAGACACACACAGACTTAAAGGGATAGAAAAAGATATTTCATGAAAATGGAAAAAAAAAAAAAATCTGGGTTAGCAATACTTATACCAGGCAAAATAGACTTTAAAACAAAGGCTATATCAAAGGACAAAAAACTACCCAGTAATCCCACTTCTGGGTATTTATCTGAAGAAACCCAAAACACTACTTGAAAGAGACATGTGCATCCATATGTTCACTGCAGCATTATTTACAACAGCCAAGATATGGAGGCAACCTGTGTATCTATCAATGGATGAATGGATAAAGAAAAGGTGGTACATTTATACAACACAATATTGCTGAGCCATGGCTAGGAATGCATTCTTGCCATCTGTGGTAGCACAGATGGACCTGGGGGGTATTGTACTGAGTGGAGTAAGTCAGAGAAAGACAAATGCTATGTGATTTCACTTATATGTGGAATGTAAAGAACAAATAAATGAAAAAAATAAACTAATAGATGTAGAGAACATCTTGATGGTTGCCAGGTGGGAGGGAGTTTGGGGGAATGGGTGAAAAAGGGGAAGGGATTAAGAAGTACGAATTGGCAGTTACAAAATAGTCATGGAGATATAAAGCACAGCATAAGGAATACAGTGGTACCTCCGGAAGATCTTTCGAGTTCTGAAACGTTTGAAAACTGAGGCACGGTTTCCCCATAGAAAGTAATGCAAGATGGATTAATTCATTCCAGACCTTTAACATCAACCCCTAAAACAGCAATTTAGCATGAATTTTACTATCTAATGATACCATAGATCCATAAAATTTATGGCGTTCATAAATCGAAATGTTCGTCAACAGAAACATTCGAAAACCGAGCCACTACTGTATAGTCAATAATACCGTAATAACTATGTATGGTGTCAGATAGGTACTAGATTTATCAGTGTAATCACTTCATAAGTTATTCAAATGTCTAATCACTATGTTGTATACCTGAAACTAACATATTTTATGTCAATTGTAGTTGAAAAATAACAAATTATTGAATAAAAAGAGTAGATAAACTTTGAAGATCACAGTGATTAAGGTGGAACTCTGAAAAAAGTCAAAGTACTTAGGCATTAGCAGGAGAAATGACATCTATAGCAGTGATCCCCATTTTTATTAATCAAGCCCACTGCGGTACAAAAAAGTCTTGAGAATCCCCTAATTTTTTTATATTTAGTTGTATACTGAGTTCTACAATAGTACTATATATACGAGGTGTGATCAAAAGATAAGAGGAATGTTTAAATTTTAAAAATTTATTACAGTGAAAGACACATTGCCATTAAGTTCCCCTCAAAATACTCTCCCTTGCTTCAAACATACTTATCACATCCTTCTTGCCATTTCCTGAAGCAGTTCTGGACGTCCTCTTTCGTGAATGTCTTTACTTCATCCTCCATCATGACAACGCTCCATGTGACACATTGCTTCTGGTACTCCAATATGTGTCAAATAAAAACATTACGGTGTGTCCTCATCCACCTTATTCACTGGATCTGGCACTATGCGACTTCTGGTTCTTCCCCAAAGTCAAAATGACCATGAAAAGAAAACATTTTGAATCGATTCAGGACTTCAAGGCAGCCCCAACAGCACAACTAAAGACTCTCATGAAAGAGGACTTCCAGACTGCTTCAGAAGTTGTAATAACAAAGGGATAAGAGTGTTTGAAGGGATGGGGAGAATTTTAAGGGAGTTTAATGGCAATGTGTCTTTTACTGTAATAAGATATTTTTATTTAAACATTCACCATGTTTTTTGATCACACCTCGTATAAGAACAAAGAATAATTTTTTAATGTGTCAACAATAAATCCAATGAAAAGTTTTAATATTCTTTGTGTCTCAGCTTGCATTTTCCTTCAGTTATAGACATCCCCCATAAGAGGCCACTGATCTACAGCAAACCAAGCTCACAATGCTTATTTTTGTAAATAAAATTTTACTGGAACACAGTTCCACTCATCCATTCCTACATTATCTAGAGCTGCTTTCAAGCTACAACAGTGTTGGGTACATAATTTCAATAGCAACCATCTGCCTCATAAAGCCTAAAAAATTTATTATCTGGCCCTTTACAGAAAAATGTTTTCCAACTCCTGATCTAGAGTATCAGTAATGAAAAAAATCTTTTCAGCCCTTCAGAAGCAAGAAAAGTAGGTGAGTATGGACCACTCCATGAATGCAGTGTTTATTGATGAGCTAAAAATTCTCCAGCAAAGGAATTAGAGAAAATCTACTTGTAGGAAAATTCTAACAGTTTTGACAGTTTCTTGACTTTGATAGTATTCTACATATTTCAAGAAACTGTACTTAGTATTTCCTCTATATATAGTTTTCCTCTACTCATAGAATCATCACCAAATTGAGCACAGTGAATTAAAGGAAAGTTCAGCACTGATGCTATGCATAATGTATTAATGGTGTAAAAATCATTAAGTGTGTAATAAAGAAAGTCCAAGAAACACCTCAAGCTGCCCTATGGCGTTTTCACTTGTGTTAGTCAGATGTTCTCCAAGTATGGTCCATGGACCCCAGGAGGACCCTGAGACTCATTCAGGGGGTTCACAAGTTCAAAACTATTTTTATAATACTACTAAAACAAATTCATCCTTTCCACCATGTTGACATTTGCATGGATGGTGCAAAAGCCATGGTGTGGAAAACTGCTGGGGACTTAGTACCAACCCAGGTAGTAGAACCAAGCTAAGCCAGTAGTCACCGTATCCCTCATGGCCATACACCCGCATGTTTGTTAAACAAATGTCAATTTCATTTAAGAATATCCTTTATGAAGAAGTAAAAAGTACTCATTTTATTAAATCTCAGCCCTGGAGCACAAGACTGTTAATATTCTGTGTAACAAAATGGGACATATGTGCATAATGCTTCCTCCATATGCCAAAGTGATTTCTGTCTGAATGTAAAGTATTTGTGTGATAGCTGGAGTCAGAAACAGAACTGGCTCTCTCTTTTTTTTTTTTTTTTGGTCATGAAACACCATGAAAAATACCACAAGGTACAGTTGTTCAGACTTAATATTTTGCACACATTTTCTCTAAAATGTAAGAAGTCAGCCAGTCACTTTAAGGAAATTACCTGATAGTATTTTTTTAGTCCAAACTAAAATTGCATCTTTAAACCAAAAATTTGAATTTTGGGAAACTTTTAACCACCACTATGAGCTTGACAACTTTGCCACAATTAAAGACTTTTTTAATTGTAATTTTTTTTATTTTTCAATATTATATTAGTTTCAAGTATACAGCATAGTAGTTAGACATTCATATAACTCATGAATTGATTCCCCCATAAGTCTAATAATCACCTGACACCATATATAATTACAGTATTATTGACGATATTCCCTATGCCGTACTTTACATTCCCGTGACTCTTTTGTAACTGACAATTTGTATTACTTAACCGTTCACCTTTTTCACCCACCCCCTCAACCATCAGTTTGTGCTCTCTGAGTCTATTTATGTTTTTTGTTTATTTTGTTTTTAGATTCCATGTGTATGTGCAATCATGTGGTATTTTGTCTTTCTCTGCCTGATTCATATCAGTGGTGACAGTTAACAAAAGTCATTTTCCCTTCAAACATAAAAAAAAAAAAAAAGTCATTTTCCCCTATTGTACAACAGCAAAATATTTGGAAACTATGCATAACTCAGTGAGTCAGTATTTTCTAAATGACCAATGTGCACTGCTATATAATCATGTATAAGTAAGACTCACTCAAAGTACAAGATAGACTAAATGGATTTTAATGTAATAAAACACAAAAATGTTCGTTGATATCATTTCAGATGTTGCAAATGATCTTTAAGAAACTATCACTTGTTGAGTTGCAGTGAAGAATAGAAAAATAATATCCATAATTCTGTGAAAAGGATATTTTCTAACTGCTTATCTGCATAAGTGAAAAATAGAAAAATAATATCCATAATTCTGTGAAAAGGCCCTTTTCTAACTACTTATCTGCATAAGGCGGGATTTTCTTTACATAATTCAGCCAAAGCATTACATCATAACAGATCAAATACAGAAGCAGAAATGAAAATCCAGCTGTCTTCTATTAAGCCAAATAAAGAAATCTGCAGAAAGGAAATCCAATGCCACACTTCTTGCTGGTGTATTTTTGTTTTGGAAAATATTTATTTTTCATAAAAATGGTTTCTATGTTAGCATGTAATAGGTTTATGTATTTTTAAAGGAATTAATAAACAAATATTTTTTATTTTAGTTTTAATTTCTAATTCGACAAATGCCAAAAGCTATGACCCACATAAACAAAAGCCAATCATTTTTAAGAATGGGAAGGGATCCTGGGACCAAAAACATTGAGACCAGATGCTATAGGCCCACCTATTCCTTTCTTAGTCTACACATAATTTCTCTGTTTTTTACTGGAAAATTCAAACTAAAATACTTTCCCTTTTTGTTTCTCAGTTCACTTTTTCATGAGTCACACAGGATAATGTTCCTTAAATGTGTCTTATGAATTCCCTCATATGTAAGGAGAGGAAGACCATATCTGAGCAGGAGAAAACTGCCTGCTCCACCAAAAGGAAGTAAATCCAAGTCTGAGAACCGTGTTTTTAGGCACTTCAGCCACAACCACAGACAGGGCTGAGCCTGCTTCACCCTCCTTCATGGACCCAGTCCATGCAGACAGGAGATAGATCCACCTAGGATATTTTTTCATGGCTCAATTCAGCTAGAACTCTTCAGGAACCGCACTACCATTCTAAATTTCCTTCCAAGTGAGTGGAAAAATCATTTGACATCATATTTGGGGGAGCAAGATACTGGTGGCAAGCAGAGCCAGCAATGTTCTCTGTAATTCCAATTGCCCAAACAACATAAAAGCTACAGCTAGAATCCCAGAATTCTCTTTGTGGATTCCAAACAGAGAGAAAAGACTTACTGAGCTGGGGTATACTGTGGGAGGGCTGATTTCTGCCTATCCTGCAGCTTATATGGGATTGAGCAGATTGGGCTAGGCCAGGAAAATTTACCAGAAAAGACATTCAGGGCAGGAGATGTAAAATAACTCTGATATGTCTGTCTTTACAGAGAAAATGGGGACTGAATGGAGCTTTCTTTCTGGGGACTGATCATATATCCATGGCCCTAAATATATTGAAGTCAATATCTTAAAACCTTCAATATCTTAAAACCTAAAAGTCAAATAACTTGCCACAGGTGTCATAGTTTTATTACTATCGTAATAATGACTAAATGATTCCCACCAATATCTGCATGTATACTTTAGCAATCCCCAATTCATAAAGAAATTGTGAACTAAGTCCTTTGTTAGGATTTCAGCATAAATCCTAGAAAAAAAATGTTCTAAATGGCAGTTAGTTAAAAGAACTGTATTTTATATATAAGCTAGACTAAAA
Source organism: Rhinolophus ferrumequinum (assembly GCF_004115265.2). Taxonomy (NCBI): domain Eukaryota; kingdom Metazoa; phylum Chordata; class Mammalia; order Chiroptera; family Rhinolophidae; genus Rhinolophus; species Rhinolophus ferrumequinum. Next base: position 30,402,650 of record NC_046305.1, read on the forward strand.
CACTTTGTGAGTTGGTATAAGAACCTAATAATTACACTGTTTCCACAGGAAAAATCAGCACATTTTCTAACCATAAACTCTCGGTTTAAGGTGCACACCAAAGCATTAATAGTGGTGAATACATCTGAAACTATTAATTAAAGGCAAAAATCCAGAGATTCTTAGATTCTCCTGATTCCTTTTATAAAAGGATTCTCTGGAGATAAAGACCTTCACTCAGTGTCAGCCGAGAAGTGTGGCTCTAAAAGTAAAACTGAAGTAGAGGAAAAGAAAGGAAAGAAAGCAGCAGCTTACCTGTGGTCAAGATGATTAAAGTCCTGTAAATTCAATTCCCGGGTGTCTTGTGTCAGATAAATTGTATCCACATCCTATTTGAAATACAATTCAGTCATGTAAATAGTCCAGGCAAATGACCAGGGAAGCAAAAGAGATGCAAAGAGAATCAGACAATGACATAGGCAGATTTTTATGTAATCTGAGCAAGGAAGATTATAAGCAAAAATATGAATGGTGGGAAAAAGAGAGAGAAATAATCCAGCCAAATATTGGAGTATTCTCCAGGTGTATGTATATGTTTGTGTGTGAGAGTGTGTGAGTGTGTTTGTGTGTGAGTGTGTGTGTGTGTGTGTGTGTGTGTGTACACGCACGCATGTATACACTGATATACTTACCCACTGTACTTCTTCCCTGTATGGAAACCCCAGCCAATCACAAACACAGGCATACATCTGAGAAAATCCACCTGAAACATACAACAGAAATGTGACAGATTTTCAGCTAAACGATTTTTAAATTAAAATTTAAAAGCTTAAACATGGCCGACGTCGACAAGGATGATCATTTCTTCTGTTTAGGAAAAAAAACCAAGATTCCCTGTTCTACAGTAGGTGCAGAGCAGAATGCAATACAGCTTAAATACAGGACTTCTGTCCACAAATCTAGTTTGTACGGTATTAATTATACCTTAAACCTAACTGCAGCTTTACAGTAGCATACTAGGAATAGACTTCTCTTCCTGGCTGGGGAACATTCATGCAGCCATTTATTTTTGGTTTTAAAATGCATGCTCACCACAGGGGCCCTGCTCGGCCACAGTCTGGCTGTCCCACAGAGCCTGAAGACTGGCCAGCCGCTCAGATGGCTCCATGAACACTTTCTTCATGATTCTCCTGTAAAATTAACAATAAGACCAATGAACTTCAAAAATCAAGTGTTTCGAGCTGCACATAGAAATCTATTTTGTGATACGCCTTTTTTCAAAGATAAGCATCACTTCAATTTTGGTCAATATGATTTTATTTTTTGAGTATGAGGAAGGTGGAAATCTATAGGAACTTAATAAACTCTGTCATTTAACTTCCCTTTGTAAACTAAAGGCATCTAGCAATGTTATTTAGTTGTTTTATAACATTAGAGTTTATTAGAATAGTTAGAAAATAGTGTGTCTACTTAATGAATTGTTACTACATTATGTGTATACCAAATATAAATTATTAATTTTCAAAGAATTAAAGTTCAAATCTCCTCCTCTGCCCTTCCATTGTACCTCGCACAAGTGCCCCTCAAGAAACTGAGCATTTCATTTTGGAAGACCTGTTCTTTTCATTCTCTCTCCCCCTGGACCATTACTCCTTTGGAGTAGAGAACTTGTCTAATTCACCTCCAAAATTGTATTAAATGTCTACAGTCTGCCAAGACCATTTTTATCCTTACAACCTGACAAAGGTCCTGCCCACACACAAAGAGGCAGAGCAAAGGAGCAGTTAAAAGTGCAGCCAACCACCATTATTCACAGAAATGGCAAAATAAGAGAACTTACCTCATGGGGTACTGACCAGAAAGAAAGAAATTAATACCTGTTAAGTTATCAGAACAACCCCCCTGGTGCATGGTCAAGTCTTCACAGATATTAGCTGATGCCGTCATAGTTATCACATAGGAATCATTTAGTGAATAATTTGTGAGTTCAGTAATTCACCCCCAAAATTGTGTTAAATGTCTACAGTCTGCCAAGACCACTTCCCAGGTACTAGGTAGGCATACAGCCATGAACAAAACAAATACTGTCCCTGCCCTCAAGAAACGAGCCAGGCAAATAAACAGGGAATACAAGAAGTGGTAATACGGGAAATTCAGGGTGAAAGTTCGGGGCCAAAGAAGGGGCACTTAACTCATTCTCTAGTGGGGGGAGGGCAGTGGAGTACGGGGAGCTTGGAAGTGCCTCTCAGTGTATGATTGAAGGAGGAAGAAAGGGTTAATCAGGTGAAGCATGCGGAGTAAGTGTTTCAGGAAAAGGGACAGCAAGTACCAGAAACTGAATACAGCTCAAAACAGTGAGCAGATAACATGTGATAGGGAGGGGTAACAGAGGAGTTTGGGAGCTAAGCAGAAACCAGAAAGCATGGTGAGCCTCAGAGGTCAAATTAAGGGGTTTGGGTTTTATTCTCAAGGGAATGAGGAACCATGGAAAGCCTAAACAGGGAGTATGAGATTAGATAAGCACTGTAAACAAGTATCTGGGGAGCTGGGTGGATCAAACTTTGGCAATAGAGAGAGAAATAACTTGGGAAATTACAAAGAAATTCCTGGGAGTGTAAGAAACTAGTAAGAGGGAAGGTAATGAGTTTCGGTGACACCACCCTAGAGAGCTGTGGGATATTCTCCTGTAACTCTCAGCAGCCCCATACATGTGGAGAAGAGGCAGCAGGCTTGCTGCAGGGTCGTAGGTTTTCCAGGCAGGCAAGCCAGAAAAATAATGGAGAACAGAGGGAGTTGAGCATATGACAGGGCCACGCCAGTAGACATTGTGGGCTAAGCGGTCAGAAAGGGAAGGCAGGAAGGGATGGAAAGAGGGGGAAAGGCCAAGGGATCCATGGCTGGGTAGCCCCCCAAAAGTCCAAATGCTGGTATATCCAAGGGAGAGAAAAGTGAGAGGACCAGAGGCTACAGTCATAAAGGGGTGACTAAGTTGTGATTTCACCACGAGAGAAGCTGTTCCTGGAGATGACAAGGTCTAGGGTGTGGCCATGAGAATAATGTGGAGATGACCAGGTCCTGGGCTGTGAGGAAGGATACTAGCAGGTTAGAATCACCCAGGACCAGGACAGGACCTAGGTGAAAAGTAGTGAAATACACTTACTAAATCGTACAGAACATATTTTGCTCTTTATGTAATGATTTTAAAAGCACTTCGACTACGTAAGATACTTCCAGTTACCGTGAATGTCAATACCCTATAGAGCAGAAGAAAATGTCCCCTATTATTTCTGTTTTCTGATTGGATAGATTCCAAATAAAACGTGCTTAGAGCCTGACAAGGTGCCCGTTGACTTGCTCTATCCTACAGAAAACCTTGACTGTATCCCAAAGCAGGTAAATACAAACATTGTGCTGTCATGGAAATATTCCTCCTGCTTCTTTGAAATCTTAATCACTGAAGCATAACCAGGTATACCCAATAGATGTTGAATGCCACGAATTCCTTCAAATTCTTACGTAAATGCACAATCTCTCCAAGTGCAACATGATCTTTCTGTTTTACCTGAAACACCAACAATTAAGTCCCTTTATTCTAAAAGTCCTTAATGCGGGGGGGACTGTGTGTATAAGAAGACATTCACCATGAAAGTCATAATACAGAATCTGTCCATTTGGAATGTCTTGTCTTGGTTCAGTACTGCCATCCTGGTGTTTCAGTGACATTATTTTCTGGCGACATAAAGACAGTTAAGTCAGATATTATGCAAAGAAAAGGCAGAGCTGTGACTTCATCTAAGATCATATTTCTCTTCTAAAATTCTTGCTTTATTTCTGCAAACTGCAGGGCATGCTATTTCAATGACATAGAATGAAATTTCGCTAGTCAAAAGCAGGAAGAAAATAAAAGAAAAATCTTTGACAGGAAGCTGGTCGATTAACAATAGGAACCTGGCAGTCCAGGATTATATGGAGAAACAAACAAATCTTCAGGGCAAATTCAGGAACCAGAGCCTCAATTTTACTCCAAAAACAACATTGCATATTCACGCTCAGGGGTAAGGAAGAATCAACTATAGAGTGAAAGAAGCAGGAGCTAGTGTAAAGTCTGTGTGAACAGGCCCTGCTGTGAGGACACTGCACCTGGTGGTTTGTTAACCTTCAAAACCACTTTTCAAATCAGTCCGAGCTTTTCCAAGTAGCTTTACTTCTATAACAGTTCTCACCTTCCTTTTTTAAGGAACTGAAAAAAATTTAGATTTCAGGAACTATAGGAGTCTCATGAAACAACTATATTCGTTTACATAAGAGATAAAGTTGTAAGAAATAAATTTCCAGAAGGTAGCAACTGTTTCTTATGTGTTCTAACACCATGCACAGAAACAGGGAGTGAGAGGAAAATCTACCCCATACACATTGTTTTCTACCTGTAGCTAATTAACAGCGATAAGCCCATCTGTATGTGCATCACAGGGCACCAGCTCACACATGCAGACACAGAGTGTGACAGACACAGGATTTGCTGTCAGAGTAGCTGCCATAACAGGTAAACGAAAGTCCTAGTAAACAGATATGTCAGGCCTGCCACACATGTGCAGGCAGTACTATATAGTGGGATCAACTATATTTACATTATGTACATTAAATTTATACAAGACTCAGAAAACAGTTCTATGTGGCAAAGAATAGTGAACTAGATGACATGCACACCAGCTCTCTAAGCAAACCTCACACTTAAATTGTGGACATCAAAAAATTGTAAATTATTTTAATCACATTAATTGATTGATTTAAAATTCACTTCCAATGCTCAGCCTATATAATATAGCAACTGTCTACAGAACAGTACGTGTTTTAATGATGCAAACCACATCACAACAGAATGCTCTATCTACTGCTTTAGAAAAGTGAGGGGACTACCACAACCTATAAAAAGCAACTTTCTTCTGTTTACACATAAACTCCTATTTTGCCACTTTTTTCACAATAATCTCACCTTTCATACTTCAATGAGCTTTTGACTTCATGAAGGGATTTGCAAAACTATTTTTATTATAGTAGTAAAGAAACATTGTCCTAACATACTGATGTTAACAGTCAGCCGACTTTCAAATGTGTCATACATATGAAAGATTAATGAAACATAACAAAAAATCATGTGATAAGATTACTATTCTGTCACCTAAAGAGGATGTTACTACTCCATTTAACCAAAAAATATCAAATTACAAAAAAGCAATCATATTACATATAAACACATAATAAGAAAAAATCATAAACATCAAAAAAGTCCCCTATAAACATCACCAAATTCCTTTTGACCATGTGGGCTTTTATTCTGACACCTCTAGGTAACTGACTGCACACCATATAGCTCAAGTTTCTGGAGCACTGTTTAAGCAGTTTCCATGAGTTAACTCAATCCTCACAAAACCTATTAGTACCATTATTTGCATTTTATAGATGAGGACACTGAGGCATTGAGAAGTGAGTTCACTTGCCTAGAGTCTCATCCCTGCAAGATCCAGTCAATCTGACACCTTCCAGTTTCACCTTGAGGCTCTCTCCACTCAAGTCCATAAAGCAGTTGGAAAATTGATTCTCCCTAAGTGTAACTATCATCTGACTGTAAAGGTCAAAAGCCTTCCCTGGCTTCCTAGTGCCTCTGCAATTGGACCTTACCCTTATCTCACAGTCATATGTGCAGGCTCTCAATTCCACTTAGGTTAGGCTATTGTTGTTCCCTGAAGCAGGCTGCAGCTGCACCTGCCCTCCTTCTGTGCTTCCAGTATCCAGTCACACAGTCCTGGCCATCTGACCACAGAACTCTCCCCAGGTATATCCCTGACAAAAGCTGTCCTCTCAAAAAAGGAGGAAAACAAACACAAATCAAATATATTTTTCTTTTCTAAAAATTAATTGTTATTATTTTCATTAGTTTCAGGTATGCAAAACAACATAATGATTAAACATTTACATTCCTCACAAAATAACCGCAACTAGTCTACTACCCATCTCAGACCGTAAATATTATAATACCAATGACTGTATTCCCTATGCTGTCCTTTGCATCCCATGACCATATATACACACATATTTTTTTTCTTTAATTATAGTTCACATTCAAAATTATTTTATACCAGTTTCAGTACAGTGGTTAGGCATTTATATAATTCATGAAGTGATCACCCTGGTAAGTCTAGTACCTGACACCATACACAGTTTTTACAACATTACTGACAATACTTCCCATATTGTATTTCAAATCCCGTGACTGTTTTGTGTCTACCAATTTGTACTCCCTAATCCCTTCACCTTTCTCACCTATACCCTCAAAGCCACTCCCATCTAGCAACCATCAGTTTGTTTTCTGTATCTATGAAGCTACTTCTGTTTTGTTTGCTTGTTTATTCTGTTCTTTAGATTCCACATATAAGTAAGATTATATGGTGTTTGTCTTTCTCAGTCTGACTTATTTCACTTAGCATGTCTCTAGTCCATCCATACTATTGCAAATGTAAGAGTTAAACTCCATTGTATAAATGTACCACAAGTTCTTTATCCAATCATCTGTTGATGGGCATTTCGGTTATTTCTATATCATGGCTACTGTGAATAGCATTTCAGTAAACACAGGGGTGCATATATTTTTTTCAAACTAGTGTTTTGCATTTCTTTGGAGAAATACCCAGGAGTGGAATAGCTGGGTCATAAGGTAGTTCTATTTTTAATTTTTTGAGGAACCTCCATACTGTTTTCCACAGTGGCTGCACCAATTTACAATCCCACCAACAGAGTGCACAAGGGTTCCCTTTTCTCCACATCCTCGCCAACACTTGTTGTTTGTTGATTTATTGATGGCAGACATGTTGACAGGTGTGAGATGACATCTCATAAAGATTTTAATTTGCAATTCTCTGATGATTAGTGACATTGAGCAACTTTTCATATGTCTATTGGCCATCTGTATGTCCTCTTCAGAGAAATGTTTCTTCATGTCCTTTGCCCATTTTTTAGCTGGATTGTTTGCTTTTTTGGTGTTGAGTTGTATGAGTTTTTTAATAAATTTTGGATATTAACCCCTTATCAGATGATATCTTTTAGTTTTGTTGATGATTTCCATTGCTGTGAAAAAAACTTTTCAGTCTGATGTAGTCCCATTTGTTTATTTTTTCTTTTGTTCCCCTTGCCCAAGAAGATGTATCAACAAAAATATTACTAAGCATAATGTCTGAGAGTTTATTTCCTGTATTTTCTTCTAGGAGATTTATGGTCTCAGAATTTACATTTAAGTCTTTAATCCATTTTGAGTTTATTCTTGGCATAAGAAGGTGGTCCAGTTTTCCCAGCACCATTTATTGAATAGACTGTCTTTAGCTCAATGTAAATTCTTTCTTCCTTTGTCATAGATTAAATAACCATACAGGCATGGATTGCCTTCTGGGCTCTCTATACTTACTGTTCCATTGATTTATATGTCTGTTTTTGTGCCACTACTATGCTGTTTTGATTACTATGGCCTTGTAGCATAATTTGACATCAGGTAGTGTGAAACCTCCAGCTTTGTTCTTTTTTCTCAGGATTGCCGTGCCTATTCAGGGTCTTTTATGATTCATATAAATTTTAGGATTATTTGTTCTAGTTCTGTGAAAAATGCCATTGGGATTTTGATATGGATTGCACTGAATCCATAGATTGCTTTGGGTAGTATGGACATATTAACTATATTAATTCTTCCTATCCATCAGTATGGTATATGCTTCCATTTATTTGTATCTTCTTTAATTTCTCTCGTCAATGTCCTATAATTTTCTGAGTACAGGTCTTCCTTAGTTACATTTATTCCTAAGTATTTTTTTGTCTACAATTACAAATGGGATTGTTTTCTTAATTTCTCTTTCTGATAGTGTGTTAGTGGTGTATAAAAATGCAATCGATTTCTGAATATCAGTTTTCTATCTGGCTACTTTACTGAATTCATTTATCAGGTCTAATAGTTTTTAGGTGGAATCTTTTGGGTTCTCTCTATATAGTATTATGTCACCTGCAAATAATAACAGTTTTACTTCTCCCTTTCCCATTTGGATGCCTTTTATTTCTTTTTCATATTAGATTGCTGGGGCTAGCATTTACAGTACTGTGTTGAATAAAAGTGGTGAAAATGGGCATCCTTGTCTTTTTCTTGATCTTAAGGAGAATGTTTTTTAGCTTTTCCCCATTGAGTATGATGTTAGCTGTGGGTTTGTCATATATGGCCTTTATTATGTTGACGTGTTCCCTCTATTCCCACTTTGCTGAGAGCTTTTATCATAAATGGCTGCTGGATTTTGTCAAATGCTTTTTCTGCATCTATTCATATGGTTTTTATTTTTCATTTTGTTTACATGGTGTATCATGTTAACTGATTTGTAGACATGGATCCAATCTTGCATACCAGGAATGAATCCCACTCAATAGTGGTGTATGATCTTTTAAATGTACTCCTGAGTTCAGTTAGCTACTATTTCGTTAAGGATTTTAGCATCTATATTCATTAGGGAATATCGACCTATAGTTTTTTTTGTAATGTAATTGTCTAGTTTTGGAATCAGGGTAATGTGGCCTCATAGAATGAGCTTAGGACCCTCCTTCATTGTTCTTTCTTATTTCCTTTCTTTTTTTTTCTTTTTTTTTTTTTGAATAGTGTGAGTAGAACAGGTGTTAATTCTTTTTTGAATGTTTGATAAAATTCACCTGTGAAGCCATCTGGTCCAGGACTTTTGTTTGTTGGGAGCTTTTTGATTAGTGATTCAATTTCATTGACAGTAATCGGTCTGTTCAGATTTTCTGTTTCTTCTTGATTCAGCCTTGGAATATTGTATGCTTCTCGGAATTTATTCATTTCTTCCATATTGTCCAATTTGTTGGCATATTATTTTCTTTAAATTTTTTGTATTTCTGCTGTGTCCACTGTAACTTTTCTTTCATTTCTGATTTTATTTGGGTCCTCTCTCTTTTTCTATCGATGAGTCTGGTTAAAGGTTTGTCAATTTTGTTTATCTTTTCAAAAGCCCAGTTCTTGGTTTTTTCTGGCACTTACATGATGCGAATGTTTGTTAAATTTGATGTTGTCCCACAGGTCCCTTAAACTATCTTCATTTTTCTTCTTCTTTTTTTTTTTTTTTGTTCTGATTGGGTGTTTTCTGCTATTCTGCCTTCTAAATCGCTGCTTTGATCCTCTGCTTCATCTAATCTGCTCTTGATTCCCTCTAGTGCATTCTTCATTTCCGTTATTGTACTCTTTATTTCTGACTGGTTCTTTATGGTTCCTATGTCCTTCTTTATGCGCTTACTATCTCTTTGTTGAAATTCTCATGAAGTTTCTTACGGATTCTTATAACCAATGTTTTAATCTCTGTTTCTGGGAGGTTGGTTGCCTCCATTTCATTTAGTTCTATTTGTTGAGGTTTCTCCTGTTCTTTTATTTGGGACATGTTTCTTGGTTTCCACATTCTGGCTGCCTCTCTGTGTTTGCTTCTATGTATTAGGTAGATCTCCTATGTCTCTCAGTCTTCCCTGGGTGACCTTATGTAGTATATGTCTTATGTGGTCCAATGGTGCAATCTCCTTCATCTCATGTTCATGTATTCCAGGACTGTCCTTTGAGGGGTTGTGTGTGTTCTCCTGTTGTAGTTAAGCCTTTATTGTTTTGGCATATCAGTGGGTGTGACTGACTCCCAGGCAACTGACTATGAGGATTGGCCATACCCACAGTGTATGAGCTACTGTGTGGGGGTTGACCCCTCAGAGGGGGATTCACACTGGCAGGCTCTTGTACTTGTTGAGACTCCCCTTCGGGTGTGCCACTTGTGGAGTTAACCAGGTAGTGCTCTGGTGTGGTCTGAAGTTGGCCTCTGGGTATGCTGTTTCTGGTGTCTCTTGGAAGGGGCTCCCATGCAGGCCAATTTCAGCCTTGCCTGTGACCACCTTGTGGCTACCTGGTAGGAGCCACAAAGTGGTTGGCTGCTGACTGTGCTCATCCTGGATGCCCTTGCTGTGAACCAAGGCCTGCCTCCACCAGTACTGGGCCTGTGGCAGCTTAGCAAAAAGCCCAAGGCCCCCTAGACGTAATGCCACCTGCCAGCTGCCCATAAGGCTCAGCCATTGAAAGAACCTCCTTAGGTGTGTGGGCTGGTCTGGTTGACCCAGTGTTGAGAGTACCTTCAGTGATGCAGCATTAGCTGGGCGGCACATGATCCCAGGGAGTCACAAGGTATGGTAGGCAGTCTTTACCAGGTTAATGCAGATTCAGTTCACATGCCAGTGACAGACCTGTAACCACTTCGCACAATGCCCTGAGAACACCACAGCCAGCCACTGCTTTCCTCGGGCTCGCAGATCCCTAGAGCTGGCCAAGAGAGGCTATAGCACAAATTTCTGGCTCCGTGACCACCGTCAAAAGTTCTTCAGGCAGCCACGAGCAATCCCATCCCATAACAGGCTTCCATGGCTTGTGGGCCATGGCCAGTCACCCAAGAGCTGAGAGTGCCACTGGCAATGCAGATCTAGGTGGGCAGGGTAGTGTTCCAAGGAGACACGGAGTGTGGATGGTGGTTTTTTCAAAGTTAATGCAATTTTCATTCTTGCACTGGTGCCAGGCCCATGACCAATGCACAAAAACACCCTAAGAACATCGTGGCTAGCCATCCCTTGTCTCAAGCGCGCAGGTCCCCAAGAGCCTCTCAAGAGAAGATGTGGCACAGGTTGTGGCTTACTCACTGCCAACCACCAAAAGTTCCCTGGGCCACCATATGTCATCCGCTGCTATAGGAGGTTTCCACAGCTTGTGTGACAGGGCTGGCTACTCAGCAGCTGTTGAGTGCCCTGGGTGATGCAGTACTAGCTGTGCAGCACAGGGACCCAGGGCATCACCAAGGTGATGTGCACACACAAATTTTACCAGACCAATGGTGTCTCAGACTTGGCCCGTTGCGGGGGACAGGGAAGGGGAGATACGGGAGGGGGGTTCAACATAGAAAAGATGGCACCCTCCTGTAGGTTACACGTGAGGCAGGCTCTACACAAAGATAATGGCTGCTGTCCCTCAGCCCTTACCTCAAAGCCACACAACTCAGTCTTTCCCTGTATGTCACTGGCGCCTCTCGAGTTGTTGCTCCTCCACCAGAAACCAGGTGAGTGTTTGCAAGAGAGTGGGTCTGTGTGCGGGCCATTTAAAGGGCATCTGGGTTTCCAGCCACCTTTCATCTCGCCAGGACAGGCAGACAGAGTAGAGTCCTCGCTGATTTTCACTGCCAGATGTTGTGGGAACTCCTCCTGGCATAGGATCCCTGGGCTGGGGAGCCTGGTGTGGGGCTGGGACCCTTCCCTCTTCTGGGGGGACCTCCACCACCAAGGTGTTCCTCCTGATGTTCAAGGTGATGTCCTCCTATCTGTGAGTTTAGGGTCAGCCTGTTTCGCATCTCCTCCTCTACTACCTGTCTCAATGTGGCCTCTTCTTTATATCCTTAGTTATAGGGGTTCTGTTCAGCTAGTCTTCAGATGATTCTTAAAGTTGATGGTTCTATAATTTATTTGTAATTTTGGTGTGATCCTGTGATGCAGTATGCATAGCATTTACCTAATCCACCATCTTGGACTATCTCCCCAAAATTATTTTCTCAACATCCAGAGTTAAATGTGACTTCCCCTCCTCTGATATCTGCAGATGTATCACTCTCATCATTATATTATTTGTGGAACGTTCTTGCACTATCTTTAGACTATAAACTCTTAGAGGGCAGGAAACATTCTACTCATGTATGTGCCACGAGGAAGTTCTTAAGAGAATATTTTCTAAATTAATTCCAACTTATCCTAGTGACTTAACTTAGTATCAAAAAAACTAGCTTGATTTTGGAGAGAAGCCAAGGTGCTTGATATTAAAGAAGCTGAAGGCCACAAGGCAAAATAGCTTCCTGTAGAGAACTGCTTTGACAGACACTTCTGTGGAAACAGATTAAAACAGCATTCAGACTATAACTATTTCTTGGGTTTCCCTTCACTACCACTGTCTTGGAGGTGAGGCTTCCGATGATAGTGTTGCACAGCAAAGATGAGAATGTTAACAAAGCAATTTTAACAGTGATTAGATATTTTTTATGGCTGCCCTGGCTGTGTTTGTCCTCCTGATTCTTGATTGCTGCTCATCAGACATTTTCCTGTTGACCAGTCCCTGCCAGAAGTGCTCTGAGCATGGAGGGAAATGAGGCTAGGGACCCAAGGTCCCCACGACTGGCTCAGGTCATATATTTGATGGACCAATGATTCAAATAAGGCTTGAGGAGTTCAAATATAGTTGCATATTTTCTCCAACTAATTATGAGGTCGTTGGGGACATATTTTATTTTGCATCTTCTATATTATTTATGTAAAGGAACTATTTTCCTTACTGACAGTTTTAACTTCAGGCATATCAGGAAAGTAGAAGAGAGGATATGGTTACCTACTTCCTTACCCTCTCTAGTCACAATTACCAACACCAATATAACTATACATTTCCCTGGCCAAAATCATGTAGTATAATCTAAGGAACTTCAAGAGTAAAGGCAGAACATGTAAGTTACAAAATACCAAGAATTTATTTTGATAAGCTAACTGTGTGTGTTGAATACAAAAATGAAATGAAAGTCAAGTACATTTAAGTTACTTAAATTCTCTGCCAAGTCATTTTCTAAATATAATCTGCACTTTCTTCCACATTGGTACCTTCATTTGAACTGCCTCTCCTTTCCCTACCTCCTCTTGTAAATACTCTTCATCCTTTTCAGGTAGATCTCCTCTGCATAGCCAGCCTGCATTCATTCACTGCCCATCTCCACCCAATCACCTACTGTCTCATCTGCTTTCTATCACCTGAGTTCAAGTGTCCGTGGTTTGAAGGCAGGGCCACTGTCTGCTAACTTCTATTATGTTCCCAGATCACATCATCCAACTCTATTTAGGCACTGAGTAAGCATGAAATTTATGGGCCTGTGCAAAACGTCAGTGAGTATCTACTACATGCCAAGGACTAGGGATCTAAGATTAATAACAACACAGTCTTTGCTCTAGCAGATCCCAGGCTAGAAGGAAGGACACTTACATCGTGTGCTCTGTGTACCTCTTACCTTCTCCTGGATAGTGCTTACTACCCTGTCTCCAACAACAATCTCTCACTTTCTACTACATTATTCCCCTCGTTATAGCCATATGCTCCAATATCTCCCATTCTGAATACAAATAAAATTTCACATGCCTTTAGCTATATTCTATTTGTCAGTTCCCCTTCAGAGCTAAACTTCTCCAAGAAGTTTTCTACATGTACCACATCCACTTTCTCACTTCACAATCAGGGCAGTCTGCCTCTCCCTACCAAACACTACAACTGCTCTGGTCAAGGCCTGTGCCCTTCATGGTATCAACTCAGTAGATACCCTCAGCATGTCCAATGCCCAGTGTCAGTTTGCAATCACCAGTCCTTCCTTCAGAAAGTCTTCCAGGCTCTGGTTTTCCAAGGGAATCCTTACCCGACTCCCTTTTAGGCTTTTCCCCTTTAACTTGACCTCTAAGTGTTGGGCTCACTGTCAAGACACTTTCTCTCTCTAGGTGACCTCATCAACAGTCATGCAGCAAGATCCTCTTGACACTAATGACTCTCACCTCTGCTACATTTCCAGACGTGGACCTTCTCTGTAAGCTCCAGCCTCACATATCTAACTGCCTACCTGGATATTTAAGAGAAGAAGGAAGTGTGAAAGAGGAACTAAGAGAAGGGGTGGGAGGAAAGCATGTTCTTATTCGCCAAATTGAAGAGGAAAAAGTTCTCTGCCCCCCACCCTTCTGCAGGAGAACTCACACTGGAGAAAGGCCAGGAAATATCCTCCGCAGGCAGGAGCCGATGTGAGCCAGCACCTCACTCACATCCTCGGACGAAGCCATCCTCATGGACAAGCTATACTTCTCAGTTTCCACGACCATCTGCAAGAGCCGGAAGGGACACTGATTAAAAATGATTCCAATTCCTTGAATTTTTAATTTTAAATAACATAAACTATATACTCACACTGATGATATCCACTAATACATTTCTGCTTTTTCAGAAGCACTTCCTTAAAATAACACTCGTGGTTTAAGACTCAAAGGAGTATTTGGGTAGAAGGTGGACAGGTTGTCAGAAACACCCAAAAACTAAAGCAAGTGTTGGTAAGGGCCAAACTACACATTCAAACAGACACTCCACAGGTGATAGAGACTGAATTTCCACATTTGCACATGACTTTTCCTTATACCAAGATTTTGTCTGGAGATGTCATCATGCAATGGCCTACTATCCCTTGTAAGTAAGAAATCTCCTTCAGTGGATGCCTCAGGGCAATCTGAGAGGTACCTTTCTTATTTTCTAAATTTGTTTTAAAAACAAGAAACCTTATGAGGTATTTAAATGAAATGTAAAAACCTTTTGCCTGGTAACAAAAGAAAAATAAAATGCTTATAAAAATTTCAACTTTCCTAAGAAGAGGGGATACTTGGAAAGGATTATATAAAGGGAACAAAGTAATAAATGTTTAGTGCTAGGTAAAGAGTCATTCTTGTACTTAACTGCTAGAGGTATCCAAAGCTTATACCAAATTTATTCAGACTGGGGTTACATAGCTAGCCCTATAAATAAGTAGAAATCAACCTGAAAAAAAAAGTGCAGGTCGCAAAAAGACCAACAGGTTGATTATGGGAACATTTTAAATAAAAAGAATCAACTTCAATCACTTAAAAATAATATTGCCCTCTTGGATCTCAAAAATATTTACATAAAATGCACTCCCTTTGGATTATCACTGCCTCAAAATATCCTCATCCATTTACTTCCTGTTGTTACTTAATTTGTACAAAAATTTGATGGAGGAACACACTTTATTAACTAACTAACTGGATTAACAAAGCGGTTTTTAGATTTGTTTTAGGTTGACCTAAAATTGGCCAAATTACAAATAATAATCTGTCTTTCAAATTGTTTATGTTAAAAGGAAAAGTAATGCAATTTATTTGTCAAAATGATGAGATCAAAGAGAAAGACTTAAGTGATTTGAGTCCTGAAAATACTACTTTTCCATAAGTACCCTTAGAGAAATCTGTTAACAAGTATATAATGCATACAACTTCTGTGCCAGTTATTTGAATCCCTATATAAAAAACATATTTGTAAGCCTAATTTGCAGCATGTTCATCAAGAAATTGATAGCATAGTAAGTATTTACTGAACTGGAAGTGTTTATTGATCAACCCCAGGCTACCTCAATGAGGAATCTTAAGTGAGACCAAAGCCGCTTTGTGTAGTTGGCTCAGACGTTCCATATACACCTATCTGTGCATGTTTTTAGAAGCAAATACTTTGGGAGACAGCCGGTGTTCTCACCCTGTCCCCAACTTTATTGTTCCCTACAGGGTACTCCTACTTTGGGTGTGAGTAATTAGTAATTAGCTCATTCTAATTCCACTTAATCTTAACACCTCATCATCCTTAATTACACAGGATTGAATAGAGTGACGGGAAAAAAAAGGTGACAGGTGGGGGAAGAAATGAAGCCTTCAAATTCAACCTTATATGAAAGGACTGGCACAGCCCTGCATATGTCACCACCTTTGATAATGCAAAGATAGCAACAAAGTGATGGCAGTGAGACTAACACAGTAAATCATTTCATTAGGAAAAAACCCCTCTCAAATACCTCTTTCACTGCTATTTCAGCTGGGGTAAAACAGAATATTTGGAACACATTTTGCTTAGACACCTAGTAGAATACAATCCATGACATCTAATACACAGTTAAAATAATAACAAAAAATATAAGCTATAGTATCTTATTTAAGATTCAAATGTGCAACCCCACCACACCTGCTCTTGTAAGGCAGAACAACCAGACTAAACGCTAAGAGAAGCATTTTTTACTAAACCTCAGCCAATAGATCTGTGAAGTGTTTTTCCTCCAACAGAAACAGCCATGGGTAATTTGCCAAAAGCATTCTATGACACAGCAAACAATTAACCTAATAATTAAAATAAAATAAAAATCACAGGTGTTTTAGTTGTACAAGACACAGTCCAAAAATCCAGTAACTATAAAACGTTATTAATTGCTCGCTTCGATTTACTGACCATGAAGGCAACAGAAACCTGAACACCAGAAAAGGCTATGACAATGAGACTTGGAGAATAAGATAAAGGTCTCCCACATTTCCACAAGGAAGAGGAAAATAGCAAAAGTAAAAGTCACATTTCACTAACTCAATAACACATCCACTCTCACTCATACAACAAACTATGTGTATCCCAGGCATTTTATCTGAATGCACAAACTATAATTAAATCATGATAAAAATAACAATGACAAAAGTTAATAAATCCCAGAGAACATTAGAAAAGAATGTCCTAATCAAGGCTAGATCATGAGTGCCACAGGCAAACACTATCAGCCTTATAATATTATTATGTAAGAGAAAATAAAAATTATAAACATCAAGGGTCTGAGGTTACACAGGTTGTTAGTTATCCACCTTTGGAATAACCAAATCAAATGGTGCATTTGATGAAAATAAAAATGTCCACCCCAGACATACTGAATCCTGTCGTGTGTGTGGGAAGGGTGGGGGCATGGGGGTGAGTGATAGGGAGAAGGGTACTACTGAAGGTATCATTATTTTTAAAAAGAACACCAGGTAATTTTGAAACATCAAATTTGGAATGTGATTAAGTGACTGGTAGTGCCAGTGTCTGAACTGCTAGCCCCTTTGTGGAAGCAGAACCATTGTTTCACTATAATTTCATCTCCAAGGTCCACACCATGGGACAAAGCTAAATTGAAGTCTCATTATAGAGCTATTCTTTTGGTACATATAGTGACAGAACAGCTCTATGGGACTAAGGTTGACTGTTTTATACCCAGTTCCTCTGAATGTCAGAAGTATGGAAGGGACACGACTACAAAGTGGGATAAAACCACTCCCAGCAATGACATGGGAAAATTAGTGACGTATCAACATCCTATCTCATAATTAAATACCAAAGTTATATTATATTTTGAACATAACCTTGGCATTAACATTTTAATAGTGCCTTTCTTCTTGCATCCCAACCCCCAAATCATAAACATAAACACTTTTATTTAAGAAAATCAAGAAGCCCCTGGTTATGTCACTATTCATGAGTGATGATGCCCTACTTACAAGCCAATAGGTTTATCCAAATGGGCAAACATATGAAGCTACTATTTTTCATCCAAACCTAAACACATAGGATAAAACATTGCTCTAAGATGAACTACGGAAAAGTTCCAAGGATTTGTATGTGATCTTAATCAACATAAAATGACAACTTTGATAATTTCTTTTAGGACCATTACCAACAACCTGCACACACACATGCAAGCACACACATGTGCACACGCATGTGCATATTTTCCTTATAGTTTTGAAAACCAAAACAAAAAGTAGAAGAATGTAATAAAGATCAGAGAAAGAATCAATGGAATCAACAGCGAAAATAAATGAAACCAAAAAGCAAATTATTTGAGAAGATCAATAAAATTGACAAACCTCTAAAATGACTGATATGGGAAAAAAATAAAAAGAGAAACCAAATTATCAATATCAGGAATGATATCATACAGACATTTTAAGAATAACAAATGGATACTATAAACAACTTTATAGCAATAAATTCACAATGGAGATGAAATGGACTAATACCATTTTTTAAAAGATTTTATTTTTTGACATTTTGAAAATAATTTTATATTAATTTCAGGTGTACAGCATAATGGTTAGACATTTGTATAATTTAAGAAATGATCCCCCTGACTAACCTAGTACTCACCTGGAACTATACATAGTTATTACCACATTATTGACTATATCCCCTATGCTTTACTTTACATCCCCAGGACTATTTTGTGACTACCAATTTGTACTTCTTAATCCCTTCACTTTTTTCACCCTGCCCCACAAACCTCCTACCATCTATCACCCTGATGAATCTAGCACCCATCTAACACCACACAGTTATCACAATATTTTTTACTATATTCCTTATGCTATACCCTTCATCCCCAGGACTACTTTGTAACAACCAATTTGTACTTCTTAATCCCTTCTACTTCTTCACCCACCCTCTCCACTCCCCTCCCATCTGGCAACCATCAAAATTTTCTCTGTATCTATGAGTTTGTTTCTGTTTTGTTTGTTTATTTTGTTCTTTAGATTTCACATATAAGCGAAATCACATTGCATCTGTCTTTCTCTGTCTGACATACTCCACTCAGCACAGTGTATGTCTCAGCACAGAGTATGTCTGACATACTCCACTCAGGACCTCCAGGTCCATCCATGCCACTGCAAATGGCAAGAACCTTTTCTCTTCCATGGCCAAGCAATATTCCATTGTATATATGAGGTCTGACTTGTTGCAACAATCTTGCTAACCTTTTTGATATCAGAGGGATTATTCACTATCAATTTGTATCAACTGGGCAAACAGTTAACCAAGCTTACTATTTGGAAGTGTTGAAAAGGCTGTGTGAAAAAGTTAGACAACCTGAACTTTTCGCCAACAATTCATGGCTCTTGCATCACGACAATGCACCAGCTCCCACAACACTGTCTATGAGGGAGTTATTAGCCAGTAAAGAAATAGCTGTATTGGAACACCCTCCCTATTCATGTGATCTGGCCCCCAATGACTTCTTTCTTTATCCAAAGATAAAGAAAATATTGAAAGGAAGACATTTTGATGACATTCAGGACATCAAGGGTAATACGACAATAGTTCTGATGGCCAGTCCAGAAAAAAAGAGCTCCAAAATTGCTTTGAAGGGTGGACTAGGTGCTGGCATCGGTGGATAGCTTCCCAAAGGGAGTACTTCGAAGGTGACTGTAGTGATATTCAGCAATGAGGTATGTAGCATTTTTTCTTGGATGACTTCATGAACTTCATTGTCCGACCTCTTCGAATGTACCACCTACTCTTTATCCATTCATCCATCAACAGACATCCAGGCTGCCTCCATATCTTGGCCATTGTAAACAATGCTGCAAGGAACATATGAATGCATATGTCCTCTTGAAGTAGCATTTTGGGTTTCTTCGGATAAATACCCAGAAGTGGGATTACTGGGTCCTTTTTTGTCTCTTGTTATACCCTTTGTTTTAAAGTCTATTTTGCCTGGTATAAGTATCATTTCCCCACTTTTTTTTTTTTCTTTTTCATTTCCATTTTCATGAAATAACTTTTTCCATCCCTTTACTTTTAGTCTGTGTGTGACTTTCTATCTGAAGTCTCTTGTACACAGTATATGTAGGAGTTTTGTTTTCTTATCCATTCGGCCACCCTATGTCTTTGATAGGAGCATTTAATCCATTTACATTGAAAATACTTGTTGATAGATATGTAGTTATTGCCATTTTATTATTCATATTTTTGATGTGTTTTTTTTCTTTTCTTTCCATCTTCAAGAAGTCCCTCTAACATTCTGGTTCGGTGGTGATGAACTCCTTTAGCTTTTTCTTGTGTAGGAAGTTCTTTATCTGTCCTTCCATTCTAAATGATAGCCTTGCTGGGTAATCTTGATTTTCTTATAGGTCCTTGATTTTCATTACTTTGTACATTTTGTGCCAGTCCCTTCTAGCCTGCAAAGTACTGTTGAGCAATCAGCTGACAGTCTTATGGGAGCTCCTTTAGAAGTAAATAATTGTCTTTTGCTGCTTTTAGAATTCTCTCTTTGTCTTTAACCTTTGCCGTTTTAATTGTGATGTGTCTTGGTGTGGGCCTGTTTGAGTTCATCTTGTTTGGGGCTCTCTGCACTTCCTGGACTTGTATGTCTATTTCCTTTACCAGTTTAGGAAAGTTTTCAGTCATTATTTCTTCAAATAGGTTCTAAATTCTTGCTTTCTCTCTTCTCCTTCTCGTACCCCTATGATGTGAATGTTGTTACACTTGATGTTGTCCCACTGGTCTCTTAAACTATCCTCATTTTTTGGATTCTTTTTTCTTTTTTTCTGTTCCAATTGGGTGTTTCCTGCTACCTTGTCTTCCAAAGCACTGATTTGATCCTCTGGTTCATCTAGTCTGCTGGTGATTCCTTCTAGTGCAATCTTCATTTCAGTTATTGTATTCTTCACCTCTGACCAGTTCATTTTTTTTTTTATTAATGGTTTCTATGTTCTCTCTCTCTCTCTCTCTCTCTCTCTCTCTCTCTATATATATATATATATATATATATATATATATATATATATATATATATATATACATGATTGCTATCTCTTTGTTGAAGTTCTTATAAGTTCCTTGAGCATCCTTACAACCATTGTTTTGAACTCTATACCTGGTAGGTTACTTTGTTTAGTTTTGTTTAATTCTTTTTCTGGAATTTTCTCATGTTCTTTCACTTGGGATGTATTTCTTTGTTTCCTCATTTTGGCTGCCTCTCTGTGTTTGTTTCTATGTATTATCTGCTATGTCTCCCAGTCTTCGTCGGGTGGCCTTATGTAGTAGGTATCCTGTGGGGGCCCAGTTGCACAGTCTCCCTCATGACCTGACCCAGGTGCTCTAGGAGTGTCCCTTGTGTCGGTTGTGTGTGCCCTCCTGTTATAGTTGAGCCTTTATTGCTATTGGTACATCAGTGGGTGGGGATGATCCTTAGACAGACCGGCTGTGGGGTTTGGCCACATTTACAGCTTGCTGGCTAATGTGTGGGGGGCTTAACCTCACAGAGTGGGATTTGCCCCAGAGGGCTCTGATGCCTATTGACATCCCTTTGGGTATTCCACTTGTGGAGCTAATTGGGAGGTGCTCTGCTGTGGTCTGAAGTCAATCTCCGAGTATGTTGGTTATGGGGCCTCTTTGAAGAGACTACGGTGCAGGCCCAGGGCAGCCTCTGCCTATGACTAGCTTGGTAGGAGCTACAAAGCGATCCAGTGGGTTGCTGCCTGTGCTGTACCTGGAAGTGCATGGGAGAGGCCATACTATGATCTCAGGACAGCTGCCACTAGTACTGCATCTGGGGTAGTTCTGCAAAAAGCCAGGACATTCCGAGGCCTGCTGCCACTTGCCAGATCCCATAAGGTTCAGTTACTGATAAAGCCTCCTGCATTAAGGAGTTGGGTATGGCAGGGTCTCAATGAGTCACCAGGGTGGAGCAAACAGAGATCACCAGACCAATCCAGATTCAGATTTGGCCATGGGCATGGGGGAGGGCACAACACCGGAAAGATGGTGCCCACCTGACAGCTGTACAGGAGGACCACCCCACACAGGGAAAATGGCGATGTCCCTTCTGTCCTAGCCCTGAAGTTACACAACTCAGTCTCTACCCATATGTCTCCAACGCCCCCAAGTCACCGTCCCTCTGCTGGAGCCTAGGGAGAGTGCCTGTACGGGCCCTTTAAGAGTACGTGTGGGTATCCTACAGCTTTCCTTCCCAGTCAGAATCCCTACTGTTTTTCACAGCCAGATACTGTGGGGGCTCCTCTTCCTAGTACCAGTACTCTGGGCTAGGGAGCCTGATGTGGGGCTGGCGTCACTCGCTCCTCTGTAGGGAACTTCTGTGGCCAAGATATCTCTCCTTATTTTCAACTGCCACACGTGGGTGTGGGACCAGCCCATTTCACTTCTCTGCCCCTTCTACCAGTCTTGACGTGCCTTCTTTATAGCCTTAGTTATAACACTTATGCTCTGCTACACTTCAGATGGTTCTCTAGGTTGACTGTTCTATAATTTAGTTGTAATTTTGATGTGTTCACGGGATGAGGCGAGCACAGTGTTTACTACTCCACCATCTTGGCTCTCTCAGCAAAATGGACAAATTTCTTAAAAGACACAAATTACAAAAGCTCACTCAATAAGAAACATATGAATGTGTCTATATCTATTAAAGAAATAAAATTTGTAGTTAAAAATCTTCCCAAAGAGAAAACTCCAGGCACAGATGTTTTCACTGGTAAATTAAACCAAATATTTAAAGAATTATAAACATTTCTTTAAAAATTGAAGACAAAGGACTACTTCCCAACCCACCATATGAGTCCATGATTACTCTAATATGGAAAGCAAACAAAACCATTTATAAAATAGAAAACTACAGCCAATGACTCATTAACATGGATGCAAAGATTCTTCACAAAATTTTAACAAATGGAATTTGACAATATATAAAAAGGATAATACATTATGACCAAATGGAATTAATCCCAGAATGAAAGTTGATTTACTATTGGAAAATCAATCAATATAAGTCACCATATTAATAATTCAAAAAGAAAACACGCACAGTAATCTCAACAGATACACAAAAAACATTTGACAAAATCCAACAGTAGTTTCTGATAAAAACTCTCAGCAAACTAGGAATAGAACTTCCTAACTAGATTAAAGGCATCTATGAAAAACCTACATCTACCATCACACTTAATGGAAAAAAATGAATGCTTTCCCTCGAAGACTGGAATAAAACAAGGATGTCTGTTCTCACCACTTCTATTCAGCACTGTAATGGAGACATTAGCCAGTGCAATTTCATGTTACCCTACCAGTGACAGACCAATAAGTTAGCCTGTTGCGGTTTTATGAATGTTGGCAGGAGTTAGGAGACTCCAGGGTCAGAGATAAAGCACTTTGTTATTCAGGCACAGTAAAGGGCACCAAGTTTGCATAGATTCTCCCTGACCCCCAAAGTCCCACAGGGTGACATGGAGGGCTCAGACAAATGCCTGCACACACAGGGGGCTATTAAAAAGGAAAGGAACTCTGGATATTGGGGAATCTCCTATTTTCGTGGTAAACATAAGCAAGCCTGCTCTTCATTCGGAGGGAAACATTCCATCATCTCCCAAGGCTGCTTACTGCACACATAACCCTGAGAACCAGCCTGGGTAAAGCAGAGTCACAGAATGAATTCATACCCAGTAGGATATGTGAAAGCCCACGAGACCCACAAGGAATTTCTCCCAACAGCAATACAGCAAGGAAAAGAAATAAATGGCATCAATATTTGAAAAAAAGTAAGTAAAACTGTCTTTATTTACAAGACACAGTTATCTGTCTAGAAAATGATGCAATCTATTTTTAAAAGCTACCATAACTAATAGGTGAATATAGAAAGGTAACAGGATACGAGAGCAACATGCAAAAATCAATTATATTTCTATATACCAGCAAGAAATAGAACGTTGAAATTGTAAAACAATACCATTTATAATGGCATCAAAAATATGAAATATTTAGGAATAAATCTGACAAAAGATGTGTAAAACCTGTACATTGAAAGCTACAACAAAATACAACTGAGAGAAATTAGAGAACTAAATCAGTGGAGAAATATGCCATTTTCTTGGATCAGAGACTCCATATGTTAAGATGTCCCCAAATTAATTCATAGATTCAATATCAACAAAGTCTAAAATTCATATGGAATCTAGAATCTAGAGGATCTAGAATCACTAAAACAACTTTGAAAGACTAATGCTGTCTGATTTCAAGTCTTACTAGGAAGCTACAGTAATCAAGGCAGTGTGGTAGTGGCATAAAGATACATAAATACCAAAGGGACAGGATTGAGAGTCCAGAAATAAACTGACATTTACATGAACAATTGATCTTCAACAAAACTGAAAGCCAGTTCTGTGGGGAATCAATGTTCTTTCACATAAATGGCATTAGAACACGTGGATATACTATACTATGCACACACAAAAAAAAAAAGAAAGAAAAGAAAAGAAAAGGAAAAGAACAGAACACTAATCCATATATTGTTTGCTTTATATACATAAATTACCTCAAAATGGATCATAGACCTAAATGCGTAACCTAAAGCTATAAAATCTCTAGAATACATAAAACATTTTGTGACCTTGCATCAAGCAAAGATTTATTCAATCTAACACCAAAAAAGTACGATGCATAAAAGGTTGATAAATTGGACTTCATCAAAATTTAAAACTTCTACTCTTTGAAAGGCACTATAAAGAAAATGAAAGGATAAGCTACAGACTGAGAGGAAATATGTATAAATCATATTTCTAATAAAGGACATGCATTCAGAATAATATATAAAGAACTATTAAAATTTTAAGAAAACAACTCAATTTAAAAAATGGTGAAAGATTTGACACTTGACCAAAGATATCTGATGGCAAATAAAAAGATGCTCAATATCTTTAGTCATTAGGGAACTGCAAATTGAAACCACAATGAGAAAGCACTGCATACTTATTAAAATGGCTAAAATTAAACAGATTGACCATGCCAGTGTTGGGGAGGGCATGGAGAAATTGGAATTCTCACACACTGCTGTTTTCAATGTAAAATGACACAACCACTTTGGAAAACAGTGTGGCAACTTCATAAAAAATTAAATATATACCAACTATACCATTACGTCATTCCACTCCTAGATATTTACCCATAGGAAATGAAAGCCTATGTCCAATCAAAGACTTGTACATAAATGTTCACGGCAGCTTTACTTGTCACGGACAAAAACTGGAAACAACCCAAATGCCCATCAGCAAGTGAATGGATAAGCAAACTGTGAAATAGCAATACAATGGAACCCTACTAGGCAGTAAAAAGGAATGAACTGTTGGGACATGCAACAAAATAAATCAATCTCAAAATATTTATACTGACTGAAAGAAGGCAGACAATAAAGAGTACATAGTGTATAATTCCATTCATTTAAAATTTTAGAAAATGCAAACTAATTTGTATCAGCAGAGAACAGGTACCTGCAGCTGAGGAGGAGGGTAGGGGGTAGTGTTGACAGGTTTACAAGGAAACTTTGAGGGTGATGGTTACGTTCAGTATCTTGATCGTGGTAATGGTTTCACAGGGACACATATGTCAAACTTACCAAGTTGTACACTTCAGTTTACTATATTATACTCTATAAAGCTGTTTTTTAAAGTCTACATTTTATTAATACCAAAAAATTCATTTATCACTATATTCCCAGAAAGACCTTATATAATACTGCCTAAGAGCTATGAAATTTTACTGCTAAAAGTTATACAAAATCTCTAAGGAACAGCATTCTCACGTTTACATTGCCTGCTAACGAGATAATTAGTTCTTTTCAAACTGAGTTATGAAGAATGTTTTCCTTATCAGAACCAATTCCCGACTCCTGCTGACACAGACCCCGGTCAGTCTCTCATTCAGAAACTTCCATTTTCCATAATCTTGCTTTTCTACATTATCTCAAGAAACATTCAACAGTGAAACGAAACAGAAGATGTTTCACAGTTTCAGAAACTCAAGAGAGATGAGGACCTTGGAGTTATGACAACAAAGTTGCCGTTGTTCATACTCACCTGAGCTGGCTTGCTACAGGTGACACCATGAATCTCCAGGTAGCTGAAGGTTAACTCGAGCTGCAAATGAAGGAGGGGAAGTAAAGACCTGTAATGAGGATTTTAAAACAGTTTTCAAAGTAAAAATACTACAGTTAGAAATGGTAACAACTTCTAAAGGTAGGTGGTTTGATATCTCCATTCGTTCAATAAGCTAGGACCTTCACTGATCATATTTCAGAAAAAGTATTATTCACATCCCAAACGTTGGAAAGGAAGGTGCATGTTTGAGTTTTTAAATTTCATCCAGGAACAAACCCAATGGAAAGTTTTATACTTTTACTCTGTTAGTTATTCAGAGAAATGAATGTATGCCGTTAAGTCATAAATATACTTTTTTCTTTTATTTCTAAATTTTGCTTCAGAAATTCATATCAGGATAAAGTGAATGTTGGTTTTCCCTCCTTTCTAAACCCTTATTTCTTTGAGTTATACTTTATTTATTGAAGTTATCATTTCTTCTACCATCTTTCATAAAAATTCATATTTTGAATGGATTTACAGAAATAATATTTAGGAAGTTTCAACCACACTTAAATGAAACACACAGTTAAATAAAAGTCTTTTTGCATGTAGATAAATGATTCGTTTCCTTTCTATTGCAATAACAAAGGCCCCTTCCTTTCTTCTCCTATAATCATCATTTCTTTTTCTTCAGAATGTCTCTAGCACGCTCTGCCTGTTTTTTCCTGGACAATAGCCACTAATCTTTCTCCCAGTTTTGCAGTCTTTCATCCTACAATAGCAAACAGTTCCCAGGGCACAGGAATAGAGACAATGGAGGACAGAGTTGGAACAGTTTAGTTTGCCTTCTCACCTTAAACCTAGAAATGTTATAAGAAAAGAACCAATCCAGAAACAAACCCCCAAACCTTTAGTTCTGCTCCCTGGGGGTATGTCATACCATTACACATTTGATGGGTAAATCTTAGAACAGAGAACCCTTGAATCTCCTGTTACATAACTTGAAGTATGGTGAGGAGGTCTGGAGGCAGATTCTTTCATTACTCACCTCATCAACCAGCAGACATTTATGGAAGGCCTACTATGTGCCAGCGTTGGAAATGAACAAAGCAATAAGACACTTATCTTGTCCTCCAAGAGGTAAATGCAGCATTAGAGGCTCATTTTAAACATTCAATTAGAGTAGAAACCTTCTTACCTATCATCAAGATCTATACTCGGTTGGGTTTTGAAAAGTCACTTAGAGCAGGAAAGTATTTTCTAAAAAGTATACATATCTATCTTCATTTACTTAAATTTAAAACATATAAACATATTTTTAAGCGCTGGCCTTTGATTTAATGCCAAAGCTTCTTTGAGTTAAGAACACCGGCTGGTCCTCTAGTGGCATTTCCTGTGAGCCACACCCTTAATGCAGAGTACCCAACTTCCAAGTCAAGCGTCTTTAACATGGAGTGAGAACTTGAAGACACTTGCCAAGCACTTTGAGGGTAGACATTTTCTAAATTATTATGCTCCCCATCCCTTCAGCCTTTAACAATTTAACAGCCTTAAGAAGACAGTAACTTTAAGTAATTCACTTTTATCAACATTTAGTCTTTCATAGACACTGTTTCATTTAGAAGTCATATTGAATTATTACGTGAAATACCTTTAAATAAATGTACTGTTGTTTTTTAAATTTTTTTTATTTTTCAATTACAGTTGACATTCAGTATGATATTAATTTCAGGTGTATAGCATAATGGTTAGACATTTATATAACTTATGAAGTGATTCTCCAGTAAGGCTAGTATCTGTCCTGACACCATACAGTTACTACAATATTATTGACTATAATCTCTATGCTGTACTTTACATCCCATGACTATTTTGTAACTACCATTCTGTTCTTCTCAATCCCTTCACCTTTTTCACCCAGCCCCTCAGCCCCCATCCCATCTAGCAACCATCAGTTTGTTCTGAGTCTCGCTCTGTTTTGTTTGTTCATTTATTTTGTTCTTTAGATTCCACATATAAGTGAGATCATACGGTATTTGTCTTTCCCTGTCTGACTTATGAGGTATGATCAAACAATACAATGAACATTTAAATTAAAAAAATTCATTATAGTAAAAGACAAATTGCCATTAATCCCCCTCAAAATACTCCCCCTCGCTTCGAGCACAATTATCCCATCATTCTTGTCACTTTCTGAAGCAGGTCTGGGAGTCCTTTTTCGTGTCTTTAGTCGCGCTTCATGGCTGCCTCAATGTCCTGAATCGATTCAAAACATTTACCTTTCATAGTCATTTTGACTTTGGGGAAGAGCCAGAAATCTCATGGTGCCAGATCTGGTCAATAAGGTGGATGAGAACATACCATAATGTTTTTATATGATAAAAATTGCCATACCAGAAGCAATGTGTGATCAACGAATACAATGAATGCTGATACCGAGTGCCATCGAAAGGAAAGTCAGGGATTTTCAATATGGAAAGTGGTGCGTAAAACCTTAGTATGTAACAAGTTTCAACTTGTTTGGTGCAATCAGTCGGGTGTGAGTTATGGTTGAAAGAAGGTGTCACTTAAAGTGTGCCATAAATCATGGATCATGAACAACGCATTAACATGAAATGGGCAAACGGTTTCACACTCCATCATGATAATGCTCTGTGTCACACATTACTTCTGGTACGGCAATTTCTGTCAAAAACATAAAAACATTATGGTATGTTCTCATCTATCTTATTCACCAGATCCGGCACCATGAGACTTCTGGCTCTTCCCCGAAGTCAAAATGATTCAGGACATTGAAGCAGCCACAACAGAGCAACTAAAGACACTCCTGAAACTTCCAGAACTTTCAGAACTGCTTCAGAAAGTGGCAAGAATAATGGGATAACTGTGTTCGAAGTGAAGGGGACTAATTTGAGGGGGATTAATGGCAATGAGTCTTTTACTGTAATAAGTTTTTCTTTTATTTATATATTTACCGTATTGTTTGATCATACCTCATATTTCATTTACCATAATACCCGCTAGATCCATCCATGTTTTACAAATAGTAAGATTTCATTTCTTTAATGGCCAAGTAATTGTATTCCACCTCTTCTTTATCCAATCATCTATCAGTGGGCTCCTGGGCTGATTCCATATCTTGGCTATTGTAAATAAACCTGCAATGAACACAGAAGTCCATGCTTTGGATAAAAATACCCAGAAATGGGATTGCTGGGTTATATGATAGCTCTATTTTTAATTTTTTGAGGAATTTCAATACAGTGGCTGCACAAATTTGCAATCCCACCAACAGTGTACAAGGGTTCCCTTTCTCCACATCCTCACCAATACTTGCTTTTTGATTTATCGATGATAGCCATTATGACAGGTGTGAGATGATATCTTATTGTTGCTTTAATTTGCATTTCCTTGATAAATAGTGATTTTGAGCATTTTTTCATATGTCTATTGGCCATCTGTATGTCCTCTTTGGAGAAATGTCTATTGAGGTCCTCTGCCCCTTTTTTAATAAGATTTTTTGTGTTGGGGGGGTGACATTGTATGAGTTCTTTATCTATTTTGGATATTAACCCCTTATCGAATATAACATTGGCAAATATCTTCTCCCATTCAGTACGTTTTCTTTCCATTTTGTTGATGGTTTCCTTTGCTGTGAAAAAACTTTTTAGCTTGATATACTCCCATTTATTTATTTTTTCTTTTGTTTACCTTGCCCAAGGAGAAAGAACAGAAAAAAATATTACTAAGAGCAATGTCAGAGAGTTTATTGCCTATGTTTTCTTCTAGAAGTTTTATGATTTCAGGTCTTACATTTAAGTCTTTAATCCATTTTGAGTTTATTCTTGTATATGGTGCAAGAAAGTGGTGGTTTTATGTCTTTGCATGTATCTGTCCAGTTTTCCCAACATCATTTATTGAAGAGGTTGTCTTTACCCCATTGTATACTCTTACCTCCTTTATCATAGATTAACTGACCATATAATGTTGGGTTTACTTCTGGGTTCTCTATGAGTATTCTGTTCCATTGATCTATGTATATGTTTTTGTGCCAGTACCATGCTGTTTTGGTTACTTTAGCCTTGTAGTATAGTTTCATATCAGGTAGCATGACGTTTTTAGTCTGTGTGTTTGTTGATCTGACGTAGGCAGCATGGGCATTGTTTTGTTATCCATCCAGCCATTCATCCAGCATATGTCTTTTGATTGGAGCATTTAATCCATTTACATTTAAAATAATTATTGATAGGTATGTAGTTATTGCCATTTTATTATTCACATTTTTTATCTTTTTTTCTTCTTCTAGTCTTAAAGAAGTCCTTTAACATTTTTTTGTAATACTGGTTTAGTGGTGATGAATTCCTTTAGCTTTTTCTTGTCTGGGAAATTCTTTGTTTCTTTGCCTCTCTCGATTCTAAATGAGCACCTTGCTAAGTAATCTTGGTTGTGGGTCCTTGCTTTTCATCACTTTAAATATTTTGTGCCAATCCCTTCTGGCCAGCAGTTTCTGTTGAGAGATCAGCTGACAGTCTTATGGGAGCTCCCTTGTAGGTAACTAAAGGCTTTTCCCTTGCTGCTTTTAAGATTCTCTCTCATTAACCTTTGGCATTTTAATTGTGATGTGTTTTGGTGTGGGTCTCTTTGAGTTCATCTTGTTTGGGACTCTCCGTGCTTCCTGAACTTGTATGTCTATTTCCTTTGCCAGATTAGGGAAGTTTTCCATCATCATTTCTTCAAATAGGTTTTCAATCCCTTGTTCTCTCGCTTCCCCTTCTGGTACGCCTATGATGTGAATGTTGGTATGCTTGATATTGTCCCAGAGGCCCCTTAAACCATGAGGTCTGACAATTAAGTTCACGAACTTATCCTAGAAAAAGTGCTACATACCTCATTGCTGAATATCACCTTCAAAGTACTCCCTTGGAAAACTATGCACCAACACTAGCACCTACTCCACTCTTCAGAGCAATTTTGGAACTCTTTCTGGAATGGCCATCAGAGCTGTCATCGTATTACCCTTGATATCCTGAATGTCATCAAAATGTCTTCCTTTCAATATTTCCTTTATCTTCAGGTAAAGAAAGAAGTCATTGAGGGCCAGATCAGGTGAGTAGGAAGGGTGTTCTAATACAGCTGTTTGTTCACTCCCTCAAAGACAATTCCATGTGAGCTGGTGCATTGTCATGATGCCATGAATTGTTGGTGAAAAGTTCAGGTCATCTAACTTTTTTACGTAGCCTTTTCAGCACTTCCAAATAGTAAACTTGGTTAACTGTTTGTCCAGTTGGTACAAACTGATAATGAATAATCCCTCTGCTATCAAAAAAGATTAACAACATCATTGCAACAAGTTTGCAAACTTGACTGTCAGACCTTCATATACTCATTTTTCAAAATTCTTTTTTCTTTTTGTTGTTTCAATGGGTGTTTTCTACTTTTTTTTCCCCAAATTGCTGATATAATCCTCTGCTTCATCTAATCTGCTACTGATTCCATCTAATATAGTCTTCATTTCAGTTATTGCATTCTTCATTTCTAACTGGTTCTTTTTTATGGTTTGTATGTCTTTGTGTAAGTTCTCACTCACTTCATCTATTCTTCCCCTAATTTCACTGAGCCTCCTTACAACCAGAGTTTTGTAGTCTGTGTCTGGTAGATTGCTTGCCTCCATTTCTTTTGTTTTTCTGGAATTTTGTTCTGCTCTTTCATTTGGGAAAAGTTTCTTTGTCTCCTCATTTTGGCTACATTTCTGTGTTTGTTTCTGTATATTAGGTTGATCTGTTATATCTTGCAGTCTTGGCAAGGTGGCTTTATGTAGAAAGTGTCCTGTGGGGCCAGAGGCACAGTCTCCCTGGTCATCTGAGCTGGGTGGTCCAGAGGTATCCTTGTGTAGGTTGTGTGTGTGGTACTGTTATAGTTGAGTCTTGATTGCTGCTGGCATGTCAGTGAGTGGGATTGACCCTCAGGTTGACTGGATGTGAGGACTGGCCATGACTACACTGCATGAGCTATTGTGTGGGGGCTGACTCCACAGAGTGGGGTTCATCTTTGCAGGGCTCTGGTCCTTGCTGAGTCCACTCTTTGGGTCTGCTGTTTGTGGAGCCAATTGGGTGGTACTCTGGTGTGGTCTGAAGCTGGTTACCAGGTGTTTTGGTTCTAGGGTTTCTTAGCAGGGGCTCTAGTACAGGCCCAGGTCAGCTGCTGCCTGGGGCCAAATGGTAGGAGCTACAACGTGATCTGTGCTTTGTAGCCTACTATGCTGGGCTTGGAGGTGCCTAGGAGAGGCTAAACTGGGATCTGAGGCCAGCTGCCACTAGTACCAGGCTAGGGGCCATTTAGCAATAGCTACCAGGCACACCAAGGCCAGCTGCTGCTTGTTTGGGGTTTGTGGACCTTTGAG
Organism: Rhinolophus ferrumequinum; assembly: GCF_004115265.2. Taxonomy (NCBI): domain Eukaryota; kingdom Metazoa; phylum Chordata; class Mammalia; order Chiroptera; family Rhinolophidae; genus Rhinolophus; species Rhinolophus ferrumequinum. Next base: position 30,434,403 of record NC_046305.1, read on the forward strand.
AGATTTTAGGAAAGTCCACAGTGTGGCTGAGGCTCAGTGCTTATGTGGAACAGCCACTGAAAGAAGTCTGGAGCCAGTGAGCAAGCTGGGTGGGGCAGGGTCTCAGGGAATCATCTGGGCAAGATGAATGGTATTAGCCAGTTTGATTGAGACTCAGAGGTGGTGCCAGCCTGTGCCTACTGGCTAGGTGGGAGAAGAACTCAACAAGTAAGTACACTCTTACAACTCTTACAACCCAGCAGCTATGAAAATGTAGCTGGTGTCATCATATTGTTAATGGTGAGGAGGAGAGGCTCTAAGACCAGCTGACAGGTATCATAGCAAGGTTCAAATAATTCTCTCTAATCTCATCCATGACGATTTTTAATAGGCCTTTGCTCTCACATCCCCCCAAATGGCTCTTCCCCAATCCAGCCCACCCCAAAGACAGTTTAAAGACTATCACTGGGCAGGAGGAGGCAGGGGGCTAGTTAGAAAGCTGAAACATGTGCAGGCTGCTTGAAGACCTCAGGACATTTTTAAGACAGAACTATAGATAGTAACAATTGGTTACATAATAGGAAGGAATCAGCCCAAACTATCAATAGCTCTTCCGCCATTCTCTCACTTAGCCCATCCTCTCCTGCTTGTAACAGTCCCCATCCCACAGGTAACAGAGCAAATCTGAATGTGATTATGTGACTATCTTTAAGTGACTACCACTATTCCACAGCCAGCCCAACTCCTGCCAACTTTCCAACCTGTTTCCCTCCCACACAGCCTCCTCCACAACCCTGGGCCCACATCCCAGCTCCCGAAAAGCCCTGTGGTCTTTCATCCTGCTAAACCTCCTACCAGTGAAAGACCCCTTTATCTCCCTAGTTTACGGGGAGGGTGATCCTTAAACCCAGTTTCTCTGCTGACCCTTCCCTGATCTGATAATTACCCACCCTCACCTGCCCAAAGCAGAGCTGAGGCCTTCTGGGATGATACCAAAGTTCTATTTCTTCATCTGGATGTGACTGCAGTGGTATCTGCTTTAGGATTAATCACTGAGATGAACATTTCTATTCTGGGCATTTGACTGCATAGGTGGTACATTTAATAAAAAGACAAAAGAAAATATGTTTCATCAGCCCCCAAAGAGGAGAAACCTATGTCATAATCAGTGCCTACTGTACATGGCTGTTCTGAATATAATTATTTCCCCAGAAAATTAATGTCACTGACACTTGTTTTGCTTCTTGGCCCAGGTGTACTATAACTCATGAAAGCCAGCCATTTCGGCGGGGGAAGAGGGGGCGAGGGGGCACGAGGGTACCTGCATGGAGGTCGCTTTGGAAGAAAATCTGCTTTTCTTAATTTGTGATACTAACAATATCAGAAATCAGAATCAATGTCCAAATTACCCAAGCCAGGCTGATGTAAAACATTAGATACATCATAGGTGAAGCTGGACCCTCATTCAGGGCAGAGCAGGGAGGGGGCAGAGTCCAGGATCAGCCAGCAAAGGGAGGCAGGAGACTTCCTAAGAGGAAATAACACCTACTGCTGCATCATAATATTTTTAATTAGGATAAACACAGTATCCAGGAGCCTTCTAATCAAGAGGCTGCTTGACTATTTTCTTGAGCCCTTGAATTTCCTTCTGCAATTTATTTTTCACAAGTGGGATAATGGTTAATTCACTTCCTTCCATCCTTCCGTCAGGTATTTTAATGTATAGGTAATTTAACCCAACATCATTTACACAAAAATTGATTTCATTTATAATACACTGTAAACATACAGATTCACTTTACATTATCGAAAGGGCCTGGAACCAGCTGTCTCATCCCTCAGAAAAATGATAAAATTTAGCATTGGTATGATCAGAAAGCAAAAAGGCAGCAGATAGCCTAAGCCTTTAACTAGCAAACAATGGGTTGGTATCTTCATAAAGTTCAGTGAAAATTCTACAAATCTTTAGATTACAAGTCCTAAACAGTCCTTTGCACTGTGTCATCTAGCACATAAATAGGTAGTCACAAAACAGTGGCCAAATGAATTTTAAGCTAGGAAGGACTAAGAAAATGAGCAAGTAACACTGCAGCCCAAATATCACAGTATGTAAGGCTAAAAGATCTCCCACACCTCACCCATTTTCCTGGGTCTGTGGGCAGGGGCGACAGTTCAGCTCAGTGGAAAAGAGATAAGACTAGGACATAGTGAGCCTAATTTTTCTTTCACGCATCCATTACTGGTGAATACAAGTCAAATTTGCATCCTTTGAGCTATTCTCTAGTAAGTCACCTTCAGGGCTACTATGTAATTTGAGTGAGATAATGTACTTAAAATATGCTTAGTAGATAACTAATTAAATTCTAGTAATAACAATGTAGTTAAGCAGCTCCTGCTCACATTCTTTGAGAATCATGCATCTGTCACCTACTCATGAAGTCTGACTTTCGGCAGATTACTGTGCCTCAGTTTTCTCATCTGTAAGATGAGAGTAATAATGGGGCCGACATCATGGTTTGCAAACATTTCTTTAAGGAATAAACCTTATTGATTAAAACGGCACTCAATAAATACAGCTATCATCATCTTTTTAGAAAAAAAATCTCAATTTCTTGTTACCAATCAGTGCATATCCTATAAAATTGGTCAACACCTTTTTGTTACCATAAAAGAATCAATCATTAGAGATAGTTCATGAGCTATCAGTTCAAATTCTAATTTGCACCATATAATAAAGGACATCTTATGTAAAATGTTAAACAGATCTTTTAAAGAACAAAGTGGCACCATGTTATTTCCTAGGCAACACCAGAGTGTGTGGGGAGCAGCTGAGGTGGCCAAGTTACTGGTAATGTACTCCTTGGAGTTGTGAAGGTTATTTCCCATATGTCAAAGCCTTAGAAAAATCTGCTGCTACTGGACCAAAGGAATTAAGAACTCGACATGAAGAAAGTGTATACACCATGCCCCAGGTGAGAGAGAAAAATGACTAGAATCCACAAGCATCAGAGGCACGCAGCACAGAATGCTTCATCACTTCTCTTGGGAAGCCTTTACACAAAGAGAGGAAACAAAGAGTAAAAATGTCTGTCATCACGTTATGTACTTTCTAGGGAGAAGGAAAGAAAATGGGGGTGTGCTGCAAGAACTCTGGGCATGTGAGCCTAAATCGTAAGTCTACATAATTGAGGAGTGAGTAGGTGTTGTCTTACAGCTGCCAAACCGGTTGTTCCCCCACACAGATCCTGTAGCACCAAAGGAAGTGACTCCGCAGAGCAGAGACCCGATGGAATAATATAGGTAAAGCTTCCTTAAGGGGGTGTCTCCGCAGAGCAGAGACCCGATGGAATGATGCCAGTCATCCCCCCTCTTATCAGATGGTTTCTAAATAATGACTCCATCTCCTGGGATTGTGTGCATGTGAAGGCACAGTAAGTGTTGCAGCACAATGGGGACAATTAGGGAAAACAACCAACTGGCACAGAAACCACAGACCATGGAAAAAACAATTTTACTTCCCCGTATGTCCACTAATAAAAGCTATGCGTTTGGCCGGATTCAGCGCTCAGTCCTTGAGACTTGAGTCCTTTGGCCCCGCTTGCACTCAATTCTTGGCTCCTGTCTTTCTTTTTTATTCTCCCAAGTCAAGTTGTTGTCCTTTCAATCTTAGTTGTGGAGGGTGCAGCTCAGCTCCAGGTCCAGTTGCCGTTGCAGGGGGCGCAGCCCACCATCCCTTGTGGGAGTCGAGGAATTGAACTGGCAACCTTTGTGGTTGAGAGGACACGCTCCAACCAACTGAGACATCCGGGAGCTCAGCGGCAGCTCAGCTCAAGGTGCAGCTTCAATTTTAGTTGCAGGGAGCGCTGACCACCATCCCTTGCGGGAGTCAAGGAATCGAACTGGCAAACTTTGTGGTTGAGAGGATACGCTCCAACCAACTGAGCCATTCAGGAGCTCAGTGGCAGCTCAGCTCAAGGTGCCGTGTTCAATCTTAGTTGCAGGGGGCGCAGCCCACCATTCCTTGCGGGACTTGAGGAATTGAACAGGCAACCTTGTGGTTGAGATCCCACTGGCCCATGTGGGAATTGAACTGACAGCCTTCGGAGTTAGGAGCATGGAGTTCTAACTGCCTGAGCCACCGGGCCGGCCAGCTCCTGTCTTTCGTAACCCTGCACCGCCCTTCTTGCTTCCCACAGCTCTTGTCGTGCAGGACACATCAAGTATGTGTTGTGTTGGTGTGGGAGAGAAATAGAGTGTATGTGCATGCATATGTGTGTGTGTGTGTGTGTGTGTGTGTGTGTGTGAGAGAGAGAGAGAGAGAGAGAGAGAGAGAGAGAGAGAGAGAGAGAGGAACCTCATCACCTCAACACTTACCTTGGTGGGGATTCGTGCTGCAAGAAGGAAGGCTCGGCATGATGTGAGCACCTGTAAGACAGAAGAAGCATTGTAAGTACCACAAAGTAGGCCTAGTAGGCTCTGGTATTACCCACAGGACTTGAATGAAGGAAGCTGGGTATCATAAGAAACAGGACCAGTCACTACTGGTCTGCCTATCTGTCTGTCTCTCTGTCTCTGCCGTATGTTCATATGGATTCACCTTTTGAGTAAAGAACATTTCTTGACCATTTGTAGATACATCATGTTCTAAAGATCATGTCTGCTTTCACTCTGTGGCCCTGATTAAAAATTTTTTTAACCCTAAACTAACCATCATCTCACAACACAGACAGAACAACAAACATCATCTCATATCTCACCTACTCGAGAGAATGAGACCAAACAAAAAACCTGATCTCATGTCTCCCCTGTTCAGAAGAATGAGACCAAAGGGGGACAGAAAAGCAACCTCATCCATATCTCCCCTGCTCAGGAGAATGAGATCCAGAAAACAACATCATCTCATATCTCCCCTGCTTGGGAGAACGAGACCAACAGGGGAATTTACTCAACCTCTGATCACAGCACAGAAATCACCTTACATACAGGAACAGATCAAAGCTAATAGACAAAAGCTCACATCAACCAATGAAGGCAAATTTTTTTCAACATCTTCCCTACAACAAGATACAATATCCACTTATGATTGAAACACTTAATAAAATGGGTATAAAAGAAAAATACCTCAACATAATAAAGGCCATATATGACATACCCTCAGCTAATCTCATAATTAATGGTGAAAAACTGAAGCCCTTTGCTCTATGTTCAGGAACGTGACAGGGCTGTCCCCTATCATCTCTGCTTTTCAACATAGTGTTGGAAGTCCTCGCCAGAACAATCAGGCAAGAGAAGAAATAAAAGGCATCCAAATTGGGAATGAAAAGGTTAAATTGTCACTCTTTGCAGATGACATGATGCTATATACAGAAAACCCTAAAGACTCCACCAAAAAGCTATTAGAAACAATCAACGAATACAGTAAAGTTGCTGGCTACAAAATCAACATACCAAAGTCCATTGCATTCCTATATACTAACAATGAAATCTCAGAAAAAGAAATTAAAAAAACCAAATTCCTTTTGCAATTGCAGCAAAAAGAATAAAATACTTAGGAATAAAGTTAACCAAGGATGTGAAAGACCTATATACCGAAAACTATAAGACATTTTTAAACTAAATTGAAGAAGACACAAAGAAATGGAAAGACATTCCATGTTCATGGATTGGAAGAATCAACATAGTTAAAATGGCCATATTACCCAAAGCAATATACAGATTTAATGCAATCCCCATCAAAATCCCAATGGCATTTTTTAAAGAAATAGAACAAAAAAATTATCAGATTTGTTTGGAACCACAAAAGACCCCAAATAGACAAAGCAATCCTAACAAAAAAGAACAACACTGGAGGTATCATACTCCCTGACATCAGCTTGTACTACAGGGCAACAATAATCAAAACAGTATGTACGGTATTGTCAGAAAAACAGACACAAAGACCAATGGACTAGAACTGAGAACCCAGAAATGAACCCACATAAATATGGATCGATAAATTTTCGACAAAGAAGCCAAAAACATACAATGGAGAAAAAACAGCCTCTTCAATAAATGGTGCTGGGAGAACTAGGAAGCCACATGCGAAAGAATTAAACTAGACTGCTATATGTCACCGTGTACAAAAATTAATTCAGGTCTTAACATAAGACCTGAAACAATAAGCTACGTAGAAGAAAACATAGGTACTAAATTTATGGACCTTGAGTTCAAAGAGGATTTTATGAATTTGACTCCAAAGGCAAGGGAAGTAAAAGCTAAAATACATGAATGGGATTATATCAAACTAAAAAGCTTCTGCACAGCAAAAGAAACCATCAACAAAATAAAGAGGCAACCAAATGAATGGGGGAAGATTTTTGCAAACAACGCCTCAGATAAGGGGCTAATATCCAAAATATATAAGGAACCTATACAACTCAACAACAAAAAACAGGCAGAAGACCTGAAGAGACATTTCTCCAAAGAGGACATACAGATGGCCAATAGACATATGAAAAAAATATTCAACATCACTAAAGATCAGAGAAATGCAAATAAAAACCACAATGAGATATCACCTCACACCAGTTAGAATGGCTATCATCAAAAATACAAATAACTGTTAGGTCTCTGAATGTTAGAGACCTTGAGTTAATGTTAGGTCTCTGAATGTTAGCTCTCAGAGACCTTGACTTAGAGACAGAGCCATGTCTCCAAGAAACCAACAAAATGTCTGTTGGCCAGCACCTACAGATAGACCCAAACTTGTGATAACAGAAAACGCCACAAAACAGCTAGGGGCTTATAGGCAGTCAGCATTTTTCTGTTCAAACAATGCTACCCTGTCAGCACAACCCCTATAAAACCCTCCTCACACCCTCCCTTGGGCCTGCAAGTCTCCTTTAGACGTGCAGCCTGGGCTGTAGCCATCTTTGTTTAGCCTGACAGACTTTCTCTTAATAAAATAGACTTTCTTATACTTTCTTAACTAGCCTGACTGCACACATTCCTTTACCGGCCGACCTATCAGTAACAAGTATAGAAAAGGATGTGGAAAAAAAGGAACCCTCATACCCTTTTGGTGGGAATGCAGATTGGTGCAGCTGCTATGGAAGGCAGTGTGGAGGTTCTTCAAAAATTAAAAACTACCATATGACCCAGCAATCCCTCTCCTGGGTATCTACCCCAAAAATCTGAAAACGTTTATCTTGTAAAGATACATGTGCTCTGATGTTCACTGCAGCTTTATTTACGGTGTCCAAGACATTGAAACAACCAGTGTTTCCATGATTGGATAAAGAAGATGAGGTATATATACACAATGGAATACTACTCTGCCATAAGAAAACATGAAATAGTACCATTTGTGACAACATGGATGGATCTTGAGATTATTATGCTGAGCGAAATAAATCAGACAGAAAATGTCAAGAACCATATGATTTCACTGATATGGGGGATATAAAACTGAAAAAAAGAATAAGACAAACAAATGAAGAAATAAAATCTGATATACACAGACAACAGTTTAGTGGTTACCAGGAGGTAAAGGGGTGGGGGGGGTAGAGGAGGGTAAAGGGGATCAAATATATGGTGATGGGAGGAGAACTGACTCTGGGTGGTGAACACATAATGCGATACATAGATGATGTAATACAGAATTGTACACCTAAAATCTATGTAACTTTACTAACAATTGTCACCCCAATAAACTAATTCAAAAAAAAAAGAATTAGCAGTAACCTATTAAGTGCTAAGCATATAGCAGACATTAATATAAAGGGACAATTATAATTGTCCTCATAATTGATCTATAGGGATAAAAACAGATCTACAGAGATGTGTGCAAACGGCTAGAGACAGAGCAAAGCCAAGACACCCAGTCTCATGGGCTCAGCTTTGTTCACAACACACCATCTCCAGGATGTAGCTTGAGTCCGTGCAGAGGAGATTATTTCCGTGATAACTACAGCCTATCTGAGAATTACAAGAGAATTTCCATCTCTGTGTGGTGATGTGAAACCTGGTATGGAGGAAGAATCGGCTTTGGTCTCAGACCAATTTTAATTCACTTGCCAAGTACCCATTTACCAATTACGAACATGTAACATCTCTGAATCTTATTTTTCTTACCTGTAAAATGGGTATGGTGTAACCTCTGTAGGACAACTGTAAGAATGAAATTGGATAATGTGTAAAAGCGCTAGCCCTCTCTTAGAGATTCTTATCTTTCTTTTTAGATGATGCTAACACCTGGCTCAAAATGTCTATACCTGCCCTCTGCTTCTGTCATGAGGGGTAACACATCCATTCACCTAAGGGTATTGGGCTCTGAGAATGTTCTGGAGTTATACTACCCTGGTTTCAATCCAGACTCTAGCACTCACAGCATGGGTGATCTGGGGAGAGGCTTCTCTGTGCCTAACTTTCCCCATCTGTAAAATAAAGGATCATAATAGAGACCACATTGGGGGTTGACATGAGGATTAAACAACATAATATATGCAAAGGTGCATAGACCAGTGTTGCTAACAGTACGTATTAGCATCATTGCCATGCATCCTGAGAAACTCAGTGATCAAGTGACCTTCTCATTCCTTGACCTTCTGGTCCACTCTGTCATACCACGGTCTGTCTTATCTATTGCTTAAAACTGCATCACCTCTAGGATTTATAGTTCAGGCATCCCACCCCCTGAATTTCTACTTCTAATTTCTCCCCAATGTATGATGGGGCCAGAGGGGCTGGCACCGCTTGAGAATGTGTTAGAAATGCAGAATCTAAGGCCCCGGACCTGCCCATCAGAATCTGCATCTTAATAAGATCTAGGTGACTCATATGCACAATACAGTCAGAGAAGCACTAGCATCTTGTTCCCCTACTCAGTTGCTCCACCACTCTGTTGAGCCCCCTATCCTGCCGGGTCATTGACCATTCATTCTGCCTCTGCTCTCTCCACCAACCCTTGCTGGTCTTCATCCCATGGAAATTGCTCCTCCATTGTTAATACCTTCAGCCTGTGTGTTCCTTGTCCTGTCATTACACCCACCAGAGGAAAAACCTCCAATCTAGCACAAAACTGGCTTGTGACCCCAAAACCCCAATGAAATGGTTCCTGCTGAGATCTCAGTCACCCCTTTGTTGTTAAACCCAGTGTTAAGTTTTCAGCATTTCCTAACTAGGTCCCTCCTCAGCACTGGCACAGCCCTTCAGCTTGGAATTCTCTTTTCCACATGTTTCTACTGCCTCTGGTCATTCCTAGTCGTACGTCCATCCCCACTCCCTGCCATCTCCCATTCTTTCCCCTGATCGATCCCAGATGACTCCCCAGTTCAGACACAGCCCAGACCTCTCTTGGACCATCAGATCTATTTATCTAGCTCCATTTGGATATCTCTCTGACCCTTAAATTCAGCATCTCCTTGGCTGAATTTGAGATCTTTCTTCCAGAACCTGCCACTCCTCCAAGAGTTTGAACTTGGTAATGAGCCTGGCCATTAACACAGTTTCTCGAACCAGGAATCCAGGCACTGTCACCTTCACTCCCTATCTCAGTGATTCACCAAGGTCAATGCAGACTAAACATCTTGAAGTCCACACTTCTCTCCATCTCCACTGCCATGGCTCTATTCCAAACCACCCTCATCTTGCTCCTGTATCACTTGCAATAATAGCCTCCTAACAGAACCACTCTTGTCTCACCCAATCAACTGCCTATAGGATCTTGAAGTGATCTTCTAAAAACCCAAACTTTGTCATATCTCTTCTCTGCTTAAGCTTTTCAGCAGCTCTGCATGACTACAATGGTCCCTGCCTCCACCTGAGCCTCACTTCACTCCCTTTCCTCCCCAACCCCCCACCACTATAGCCACATTGGCATTCTACTGGTCCAAGGAGAGGCCTCCTGCCCCACCCTCTGCTTCAAATGCTCTCCCTTCCTTCTCCTTTCTTTACCTTCACCTGGTTCCCACTCTCCCCAGCCCCCAGTCATCCTTCAGATCCTAACCTAAAGGACTTCTGGAAGAAGGGCCCCGTATCATATGCTCTCTCAGTATTTGTACATTTCCATAATTCATTATTGGTGGAATAATATATTTATATCTACCAGCCCCACCGGACTATAAAGTGCCTGGGAGCAGGAAACATACCTGTCCTTTTCAAAGCTGTATTTCCCAGTGCCTGGCACAAAGTAGGTGCTCAAACATTTACTGAATGAATGAATGCAACAAGTTTACTGCCCTTCCTCACCTCCCCCTTTCCAGCTGTGAAAACTCAGGATTTTAGAAGGTAAAAAGTTGCTACAGCCTGTGAATTATAAAAATGTCATTACACCTGTTTATTTCTGCTGCCTACCACATAACTGTCACATCCTTCCTATTTCATAGTCATATCCTAAACGGAAAGTACCTGAAAATCTGTTGTTTGCAGCTTACCTCGACCCACTTCAAGCAGATCTACTCTACTAGGGCTTTCCCAACTCACTTGCCAAAATGAAGAGCAATCGCTTAGCAGAGGAAGGTGGACAAGTGCCAAGCAATGACATCCCTGCCTTTGCCTACTGTATTCAAAGACCTTCTTCACTCACCAATTCATTACAGAAAGATGGGGTACCAGCTCTAGTTATCTGCAGCTCCCACAGGCTGGGAGTGTCATTTCTAGTAATGGATGCAGAGTAAGCAAAATCTAACATTAGGTTGGTGCAAAAGTAATTGCGGTTTTTGCAATTATTTTTAACCTCTTAAAAAGCAATTAGTTTTGCACCAACCTAATAAATGATTTCAGATGTCCTATGGCTTTCTACGCCTTTTTTTTCCCCTGGCTGCTGGAATTCATTTTATTGTTAAGATGTTTCATATTTATGTAACAGTTATATCAAAGAAGCAGGATTGCCATGACATAGCAACATTTTATTTCCCTAGCCCTGCACTCCTGCTCTGTGGGGCCAGTTCTGCTCCTGGAAGAAATCTCCAGATTTATCCACTCACTTGTGTTTAATCAAAAGTCTTCAGACACTTGAATCCCCAAAACACTCCCAGTTTTGTCATTATTACATCCAGTTTAGCTTATTCATCAAAGCTGCCAACTTTATTCAAAGCCAAAGCTTTGCCCCTTCCTTACCTCCAGCATGCCAGTGTCAGCACAGCAGTCCCCAAATGGCAGCCATTTCACACTCATCTGTCCTGAGTTCTTCAGTAACACCCGGCTTACCCCACCTCCAAACTGCCACTAAGCTCTTTGATCTGTATTTTCTGGTGGGCGGATTGTAACTTCTCCCTCAGCCCCTGGGCAGCCAGCTGGACACCTACAGCATCCTTTCAATTCCTGGCCAAGATCCAACGCAAATACTTCCTACCCCACGAAACCTTTGTGGTTCATAATCCTGAGATAACATACCTTTCTCTGAGCTCTCAAGGGATGGCGTACCTCTTCTGGTCCACTTATCCCTTTATTTCTTGCATTACAGTTATTTATGATACAGCTTCCTGTCTTATCCCCCTACTATATATTTTTTAAATTATTTTTTCAGTTATAGTTGCTATTCAATATTATTTTATATTAGCTTCAAGTATACAGCAGTGCTTAGACATTTACATTTTTTGTGCAATGTTCCCCCTGACTAGTCCAGTACCTAACTGGCACTATTTATAGTTGTTACAACATTATTGACTACATTTGTTATGCTGTACTTTACATCCCTGGGACTATTTTCTAACTACTAATTTGTATTTCTTAATCCCTTCATCTTTTTACCAAGTCCCCAAACCCCTCCTCCCATCTGATAACCATCAGTTTGTTCTCTGTATCTACAAATTTGTTTCTATTTTGTTTGTTCATTTATTTTGTTCTTCAGACTTCACATATAAGTGAGATCACATGGTATTTGTCTTTCTCAGTCTGACTTATTTCCCTCAGGATGATATCCTCTAGGTCCAACCATGTTGTCACAAATGGTAAGATTTCTTTCTTTTTTATGGCTGAGTGGCTTTTATATCTTGATTTCGCCCTTGACTGTGCCAACAAGGTAACTAAGTTAAATCCATAAAACTAAACAATTTACAAAGGGTGGGTCAGGGTACTGATAAAACTTTAAAAAGCTAGGGCACAATGAAAGGACATACCCTTTCATCCAAAGAGAGGAAACCTGATTTTTTTTAAACAGAGCCTGTTTTTCTTTCTTGAAACTTCAGATAAATGAGATTTGCTATGTGGAAAGTGTTTTTGTTCAGGGAACATAAAAACATCATTCATCTATTAAAACAACTCCACCTGAGCATTTTGCCAAATGGCTCAAAGTTTCAAGATAAAGTGAAACTTCAGGGCAGAGCTTTTTAAGCCAAACCCAGCTTTCACACAATGGAAGTGAAAAACTGGTATCTTTTGTCACAAACACTGATGTTGCTATGCCCTGCAATGTAGAAATTAGCAACTACTGGTAAGACTCTCTACGCAGAGGAGCCGCCGCCCCTTCCTGCCTCGGTGGGAACCAGCAAACTTTAAGTGACCCCTGGGTCTTTACTGCTCCAACCATTCCCTTCCCCGACTCTGCCAGAAACAGACCAGAAGCTCCTCTGCCATTAGCCATTTCCGAGCTCAGAGCAAAGGACTCCCTGCATCTCAATTTCTAAAACTCATCACCTCCCCTCCCAAGGTTAGGTTCCTCACCAACAGCCCCTGGACTCTCTGAACAAACATATTCATGGCAGCTCAGCTCCAAAACCAGGAGGATCCTTCTGCCTGAATGTGTGGCAGGACAGCAAAGGACTGGCCAGTCTGCAGAAGGACCAGCCAAGACTGGAGCCCCAAGTTCTCTCTCTTTTGAAAGTGGTATATACAACTCCTAGAGCCCTGGTTCAAATGCCCCTCTGTGCAGCCCCTCAAGAGTGGGAAGGAGAGGAATTCAGGCCCCTTGTAGAGCCAGGCAGAAAGCAGGGCCGGAAACCAGAGCAATCTTAGAGAGGAATGGCAGTGGAGGCAGAATTATACCAGAAGATGTGTCTTTGTGTTTATCTCTTGCTAAAGTGAATTTCAATTAGATTAGCACTCTTTGGTTCCAAAAAATACATAATTCTCTTTTAAATGCACGTATCCTATCATATTCTTTTTTGGGGGTAGCATTTCGTACATAATTGTCATTAAATATTTGAGTAACTATTTCATTCATTCATTCATTAAATAATTATTGAGTGTCTACCTTTTGCTAGAAACTGAAAATAAAAAGACATAAAGCTTTCCCTTCCAGTAGTGTGTGTTCTACTAGGAGGAGACAGACTATATACAAAAAAGTAAAACATATGGTGTGCCAGATGGTGATAAGTGCTATGGAGAAAAATATAACTGGGAAAGGGAACAGTGATTGCTATGAGGGGACTGGAGAGTGGGGTGGTAGGTAGGTGGCATTTTTAAATAGTTTGGTGAGACTTCAATTTGAAGTGATGCTGGAAAAGGCCTAAAGGAAGTGAAGGAATGAGCCATATGGACATTTGAGTAAGAGTGGTTCAGGCAGAGGGAAGAGCAAAATGCAAAGGCTCCGAGGCAAGAATATGCCTGCAGGAGTTGATAATAAAGAAGAGCCCACTGTGGCTTGAGGAGAGTAGGCATGGGTGAGGTCAGAGGGGTGACCAGACAGGGGAAGGAGGCACAAACTCTGTGTGGCCCTGGAGGCCACTGTCCATACTTCAGCTTTTACTTGGAATAAAACGGTAAGCAAGCTACCAGAGGATTTGAGCACGAGAGTGATGACACCATTTTAAATGATCTCTCCAATTGCAGTGCTGGGAGCAGACTGGAAAGGGGGAGGGGGAGGTGAGAGGGCAAGAGTAGAAGCAGGAGACCAGTCAGGAGGCAAGTGCACTGATTCACTAAGAGACGATGATGGTTGGGATGACAGTGGTCAGTGGGAGTGGGGAGAAGTGATCAGATTCTGGATATACTTGATGATGGATGAAGCCCAATTGGATTTGTGGGTAGTGTGAATTTAGAATGTAAGAGATTAGTTATTTTGCTATTAACAGTTTGGTTTATACCCATGAAATAATTACATAACAATTCAAGATGGCACATGATTAAGTGACTATTGGATTGGTCCAGGCAATAAGATACTAAATAAAGTAAGAAAATATTTATGGAAGAAGTACAACTTGAAAGCAGAGAACTGGTTCCAAGATTTCCAAGTGTAACCATTCTAAAGATGATCAAAGTAAGGGTGTGTTTGTTCTCAGCAGAGAAAACAATGCCCTGAAGTAAGTTGTGCTTTCCTGCCCAACTTCTGCTATCTTCAATAATTTGAAATGGACATTTAAAATATAATAATATAAAGCCAGAGATCCTATCGAAAATTTTTAAAACAACTTTGGGAAGGAGGATTGGGGACGTTCCTCTAAAGTAGGCTATCTCATAGAACCTTGTGGAAATGTTCTATATCTGCACTCTCCAATATAATAGCCACTAGCCACATGTGGCTACTAAGCACTTAAAATGTCACTAGTATGATGGAGTAACTGAATTTTTTTATTTTATTTAATTCTAACTATTTTTCATTAAAATAGCTACTTGTGGCTAGTGACTACCATATTGAACCATACAGATCTTGGGGGGGGGGGGGGGAGTCACTACCCAGTAAAGCATTCATGAACCATGCATTAGACTTTTTCTCTGAAAATTGAATTAAAATGATACATACAAAATATATTTATATTGTTTATCACACCATAGAGTTTGCATCTAATTATCCTATTTCTACATATATTCTTTGAAAAGAAACAGCAGTTTTCTTGGTCTTAACAATTTTTAAACATGTTTCCTTAGTTTTTGCATGCAACTCTAATGTCTTCTAGGCCATCATTCTATCTGTGTCATTCAAACTGAGATTTCTCTCCCAGATGTGTATTCAATACTAAAATTATAAATGTCACATAAAAATAAAGATTCTTATTACAATTGAACTACCCTCCTGCTCTACCCACTTTATTCCTCCTAAGATCAAAGGAAATGAAAGGGCTGATATTAGTATCACCATTTTTCAGCTGAGAAAATCAAGGCAGAGAGAGAGAGATTAATGACAGTCTGTTTTATAGTGTAAATCTACAGTTTAGTCAGAAAAGAAGAGCAGGAGTTAGGAAGACACAAAAAGGGAAATAAGTTGAAAATGAAATTAAAAAAAAAAACAAAAAGAAAAACTACATGCAAATCCTTAGGTGCCAAATTCAAGTGAGCTGAAACCTGGTCTCAGAAATGCTGACAGGATGAGCAGAGTTGATGGCAGTGTCTGTTCTTTGGGCCTTGTGTTACAGACCTTCCACGTGTCCCAGCAATGCTCCTAAGGTCTGGCAGCTTCCGGCTCCACACTGAATGAAGAGGATTTGGGGGTTAGGTGGCTTTGCTTATTCATCCATCCACCAGATTCAAATGACAGGGAACATTCATGAAATGTCTTCTTACCGGACAGCAGCCAGAGAATGAGCTTTCATTAATGTTGCTTTGAAACACTCAAGCTAACCCAAGTTATATCACTAACTTGCATGACCCAAGAGATTAACAGGGTAATTCAATCAGTTCAGAGCCGGAAGTTGTCAATTTAATTCCTTCATTTTAAGAATGAGGAAACTGAGTCCCAGTAAGACTATGATACTTGCAAAAGACCACAATTTTACTCATTTTATAAGTAAGCTAGCCTGAGTTCCTATGCTACATTTCACTGATGTATGGGGCTATGTCTTCTATAAGCAGTTAAAGGGAGTTAATTATCCTTACTTTTTAACTCCAATGTGTTTCAATGTGTTTCTAGAAACTACAGGATTAGAGGATCATCAACCTTATATATACATATATAAGAGCATATATATAATACACAACATATATTCTATAACATACAACAAATTACATTACAACATATATGTAATATAATTATATAATTTCCCCTAGAGGGAGGATGTTAAAATTGGTGATTGCATCCCTGAACAACATTATTAAATCAGAGCTGAGATTCAATGTTAAAAAAGCAGAGATGAAACAAATATAAACCATTAAAATAATTTAAAATTGTTTGAGTATGTGCTAGTTCCTGTGACAGAAGCATAAATACTATACTAAATACATTATCTATGGGGCCAAAAGCACTATTCAATATTTAGGCAAAGCATAACATTAGAACTATATCATATCTAAATCTTGGAAAACATGCTTCTTGGAATTTAGAAGGGCTTCTTAAGCATGACTTAGTAAGCCTGCTCTTTTTAAAACAGTCTGGGCAGGTCTGAACTGATGTTTCTTTTTAGTGAACAGACATTCAAGCTTATCCTCCACTTTAGTGATAACTGAAAATGTTATATATGGGCAGAGGCTTTATACGTGTTTCCTGATGACAACAAAGATGCTGATCGTGATGGTTTTTTAAATGCTAAAATAAAGTAAAGCCAGTTCTGCTCTGCCACAGGTTACCTGCTCAAAGCTGGCTACCAGCTATGTTACATTATCTGGCTTGTCATCTTGATGGCCACTGTTACAAAAATGCACATTTCTTTCATAAGTGAATTTTTAAAAAATTCCTCAAGTTGTAAGTTTTAAAAGGAGCTTCATGATATGAGTTCCAAACATCCAAACATAAGTCCCAGTCTTAATCCTGAAAAAAATTTTAACTCCATTAATCATAGCCAGGGGCAGGGACTGCGTAAAGCAATTTAGCATAAAGGGGGGTTTGAAATGTCCTTTTGATTATATAATTAAGTAACCTTCACAGCAGGAAGACTGATTTTAATTCTTCCACAGACAAAGGGGAAGGAAAAGCATCCAGGAAGATGCATGTGGGTCTCAAACAGAGAACCTAACACAATCAGCACAGTCAGGGAGAAATATACACTGAGTCGACTACACCTTTACAGGCTATATTTCTTTTCCCTGGAAATGCTAGGTGGAGTCACCACAGATTGTGCTAAATTAGCGTGATTTACATGGAGAGCTTAAGGTAAAGAGAGAGAACTACAGAGGGTCATAGAGGGTAAGAACAGAAACGGAAGCTACACAAATGTAACATGTGAATTCTGCACATCAGACAATTCCCCATAGACCTAACTGCGAGCCAAGACAGCTGTGCTTCTCCAGTCCAGCTCCACTGCTCCAAAATTCTGTAACCAAGTGAGGATTTTTGACAACAATGTTATAATTCTACTACTAAGTTGTCTACAATGTTGTGGCTTTTATGAAACAGACAGTTTAAAAAAAAAAAAAAGCAGAGGATTTTAATTTTTCCTGGAAAGAAATAAGGCAAGCTCTGTGAGCAATGCTGTCAAAATAAATCTGCTCAGCTTTTGCACAGGGAGTCCAGTTTGCCTGTCCTGAAGGAAATTAATCTCAAACAAGGACAAGCTTGGGTGTTACCTCGGAGTCAAATAACCACAGTACAGGAAAGACCTGGAGGAGGCACAGAATCATAGTTAGAATTTATGATGTATGGAAGCCACAAGGACCCCTACGGTCAGGGTAGCCATCCAGGAGGACGAGTCAGCACATAACAGCTTGAACAGGCTTCCCTATCCATCTGGAAACTCTTTCCACTTGCTCATGTCCTTCCTCTACAGAAGAACAGATGTAATTTTGTTTCCTCCATCCTTGATATAACATTATCGTCTATAACAGCAACTTTAGAGTAATGCTAATCAAGGGTAACTTGCAATGCTCAGGCAGATCAGGGATTCAGAAAGTAAATATTTCATATATGAATGATCATTAAAGAGGTTCTTGAAATAAAGTATTATTTATTTCTGTATAAATAAAAATACATTTTAAAAATTCTTTAGCAGGAATAAATAAAAACAAAACTGCAAACTCCTTCATATTATCTCATTTCCTACAAGAAGAGACACTCTACTTATTCGAAGATATTTATCAAGAAATGGCCACAACAAAGGTCAACTGAAAATAGTTTAACTTGGATTTTTAATTTTTTAATTTAAAAAGACTTAGTCATGTCTTAGTTATTTATTACCAATAATACTGCAGTGAACATAGGGATACATGTATCTTTAAGAATAAACATTTTTAAATTTTTGGAGCAGATTCTCAGAAGAGGGGTTGCTGGGTCATATGGTAGCTCTATTTTTAATTTTCTGAGGACCCTCCATACTATTTACCATAGTGACTTTACCAATTTACAATCCAACCAGCAGTGTATGAGGGTTCAATCTAAATGTCCTTTGATGAATGACTGGATAAAGAAAATGTGGTACTCAGCCATACGAAAGGACGAAAAACTGCCATTTGTGATAACATGGATGGATCTTGAGAGTATCATGCTAAGTCAAATAAGTCAGATGGAAAAGTACAAGAATCGTATGATTTCACTCATGTGGGATATAAAACAAAAAAGCAACAAATGAACAAACAAACTCATAGACACAGACAACAGTATGGTAGTTACCAGAGGGAAAGGGGGTAGGGGAGGTTGAAGAGGGTAAAGGGGGTCAAATATATGGTAACAGGAAACTAGACCTTGGGTTGTGAGCACATACTGGACTATACAGAGATGTATTATAGAATTATACACTTGAAACACGGTATTAACCAATGTCACCCCCAATAAACTTAATTAAAAATAAATTCTTAGCCAGTTCAAAGAAGCCAATGAATCTGACAAGAAGTTTCTAAATTTTCTAAATGACACTAAATATTTATCACAGAAGATGCCTTTGTTCTTGATATATAAAAATTTCCTACTCTGTCATTTGACCAATGTTGACTAATGGTGTCACACTGCCCCTTGTTTCTGCATCCTGTAAACGCTCCCTGGTGAGTTCCTCACCCCACCCCTGCTCCAGGAATGCATATTCTTAAGGCAATGAGCTTGGGGACAACAATGCACACAAATACATCCACACGCTCACACTGATGTGAGCCACCTGGGCAAGCTCAGCCCCTGCTAAGGTTTTAATTTGCACTTTTTGTGTTGGTAAATTTAGACAAAAGAATTGAAATAGATAAAGGGGAAAAATATTAAAGAGACAATATTTTTTTAAGTGATAAGATGCCTTGGGAAATGTAATTAGACACACTTTATCATAAACAGTCTAAGAAATAGCATTAATCAGAATATATTTTATGGTTAAACAATCTTTGATGCATTTTCCCCAAATTATTTTCCTTTGCTAAGGCAAAAGAAAATAAATCTGTAACTAGTAAGACATTTTCAAGTAGGTGGTGCTCATTCACTGTAATTATTTATCTTGTTACAAACACCTCCACCCCGAAAAAGCAATTGTTTTGTATAAAGATTTCTTTTAAGTTAAACTAGATAAGTAATATAACTATTCTTTAATGAAACACTTCATTCCAAACTATTCCAGTAGAGTTGGTTACATTAAAATATCAATCCTTCCAACAACTCATGGTGGCTTTCTCCATTACACTGGCTCAAGAGGAGACCACAACTTTATAACCTGCATAAACCCAACTCTTTGCATAGTGGCTGTCACAAAGTAGCAGCTTAAACCAACTGCAAAGGTGATTTTTCATATTCATATATAGTATCCCTTCTTTTTTCCATTAGTTCTACAGATTTAAAAAGAAAAAAGAAAAAGCCTTACCACAATGATTCCTGGATTTCTGACTTGGTCCCTCACTAGTTGTGTGATATAGGGCAGATCATTTCACATCCCTGTGCCTCAGTTTCCTCTTCTAGAAAATGGACATTAATTACGGCACTCGTCTCCTAGTGTCATTATGAAGACACTAATTAAATGAGTTAGTAGTGTAGTACCTCATCCTGGATACTGTCATCATGATAACCGTCACTACCACTGCTGAGAAGAGGGACAAAACCATGGTAGGAAGGGCTGTTTCCCACTTGAAACATTTTGTAATAAAATGGTGAAAGCACTTAATAAGGGGAAGAAATAAGTGAAAAAGAAAGGTAAATTATCATGGTTGATCAGTCACTCTACCTCCCTAAAAAAATGTTATTCATATAATTCATCAATAACAACAGCAACAACAATAGCCATGATCTTTACAGAAATCTCACCTTCTGTGGTCTATCTGTTTGATTTTGAGTCCTACAACAAACCTTAAGGAAGCTCCTCCAAGAATCACTCCCACTTCAGAAATTAAAAAACATGAAAAGACTGAAAAACCTGCTGAGTGAGGCTCCTACAGTTGACAAGTAGAGAATTAAATATGGTTCTAGTGCCCCCTTCCCACTGCAAGGATAATTCAAGTACTTGTTTAATGCCTCTCTCCATGGAGGAATCCACTTTCCTATTCATCACTGTGTCCGCAATGTCACAGTGGTTCTAGACACACAGCAGGCACACAAAGATTGGTGAATGGGTGGAATGTAAGAAAGAAAAAAAAAAATGAGGGAGTGGGAGAGACAGAACATTATTTTTTGTTCTAGTCATTAAACCCAAACTCTACCCAATATACTGATTGTAAAGACAAGCATTATTTTTATTAAAATTGCATAATATTTTCTGATTATAAAGGTAATAGAAGTGATGTGTGACACGGAACATTGTCATGATGGAGGATGAAATCATTTGCCCATTTCATGTTAATGAATTGTTCATGATCCATGATTTACGGCACACTTTAAAACACACATTCTCTCAACTGTAGCTCACACCCGACTAACTACACCGAACAAGTTGAAACTTGTCACACACTGTTACTAAGGTTTGATGTGCTGCTTCCCGTATTGAAGATCCCTGCCTTTCTGCTGGATGGCACTTGGCAGCAGCATTCACCATACTTTGTGATCACAACGGAAAGGCTCCATGTTGCACACTGTTTCTGGTACGGCAATTTCTGTCAAATAAAAACGTTACATTGTGTCCTCATCCACCTTATTCACCAGATCTGGCTCTTCCCCAAAGTCAAAATGACCATGAAAGGTAAACGTTTTGAATCAATTCAGGACATCAAGGCAGCCACGACAGCATGACTAAAGACACTCACAAAAGAGGACTTCAAGAACTGCTACAGAAAGTGGCAAGAACGATGGGAGAAGTGAGGGGGGTATTTTGAGGAGTATTAATAGCAATGTGTCTTTTACTGTAATAATTTTTTTTTTATTTAAACATTCACAATATTGTTTGATCATACCTCACACACATTCAGATGAAAGGCAAAACTTTCAATCACACAGATGTGAGCTGTCCCTGGTCCAGGTGGAAGCAAGCAGGGTGGTGAGAAGTCTGTAAACATGTCCCATGAGGAAGAGATGACAGAACTAGGTCTACTTAGCATAGAGGAAAAAAGACATTGGATGACAAAAAAAAACAGCCTTCATATATTGACAGGACAGCATATGTCAGAGGGAGTAAACATTTTTCTGTGAGCCAACTAGGACCAATATGTAGAAATTAAAGGAAGGAACATGTTAGCTTAATATAAACAAAATCCAAGATCAATTAAAAGTTGTGGGAAAAAGTGGACTCTTTGATGAGGTGGGGTTCTCACCAACAACAGCCTGTCAAAATGCCTTCAAAAGTCCTCTCCAACTCCAATACCTAAATAGGTATTGATACTAAAGATTGTAGGTATTTATAAAGATAAAGGTATTGATACTACAGATACTAAATCCTGATCGAGATTCCCACCTATATCATGGGCATAATACAGACAGACCAGGGTGAACAATCTATGGCATGTGTGATTAACTGCCACCGTACCATAGATGATGTCACACATAAACACAAAACTGCCTAAGATGAATTACAAATATCATAAAACTAGAATTATGTACTAAGAACTAAATTCTAATTCTATTACTGAGTTTCTCACTATTTGGAAGAAGGATATGGATACTTCAGGAACAGAATGGGAAGGCTAAATTAATGATATAGAAGAAAAACTGCTAAACTCCCGCAAATGCCTGATTCTGCACTGACTAGTAATGTGACTTTGAGCATGCCCTTGCACCTCTAGAGATGTCAGTGTACAAAAGAGCTGGCAGTGCTGTTCAATATGGCAGCCACTGTAATGTGTAATGTGGCTAGTGCAATAGAGAAATTTTTAATTTAAATATAATTTTAATTATACCTCATTGCAACTAATTTATTACATTTAAACAGCCACATGTGGTTAGTGGCTAGCATGTTGAACAATAAAGTTCTAGTAATTCCTGACAAGGAAGGAGAGTCAAATTGCAGACCAACTTCAACCCATCATTATCTGTAAGATCTGGAAACCATATAGACAGCTGCACAAGAAGGAAGAGGGTTGAAAATCTGAGACCCAACAAAAGAACATCCTTAGAGCTCCTGCTAGCTATTGCCTGTGCAATTCATCATTACTCTGACATCCTGGGGTACACAACTCAGTAGCACTTTACCCTTTTAAGTGTTAGGTTCCACATTCAGTATTGGCAGTGTAACCACCAAAGTTCTCTGGAAGGATGACCTGGGAAGAGCAGTGCACTATAGGAAAAACCATCAGCCATCTACCCCTAATATGAAGACACTGGTAAATTATCAGTGAAATATTTGTGAATAGTGAAATAATTAGTAAAAGATTACTGAAATATAATGTTCCCTGAAGAGTACAAACAGCTACCTCTAGATTAGTTAAATATTGCTTACTTATTTTAGTCTATTCATTTCAAATCAAATTATAAAACCAATTCTAAAAGCTCTTTCACAAGTTTGAAAACACACAAATAATAAAAGTCAAAAAAATGTGACTTCTAAGACTCCTTAAAGAGTTGTCTAGGTTGTTTCTTTTAAAAAATGTAGAGTCTAAAAAAAACTCCTTCTAAAAAAATTGCCAGGTAATGTTAATAGGCATATACCAGAGATTTAAGAGAAGCTTGGAGACAAATCTACTAACATATATTGATTGGTAATATTAATCATTACACACTAGAGAATGAGACCTTAAAATAGCAAATGTCGAAGGGCAGTGAGCCTAATCACAAGAACTCATTTTAAGGAGAAGTTCTTAGTGCATCTAGAAAATCATTATTTTTGTAGTACTCCACTTTTGCAATGTTTTTAAGTCGATTTTTTTAATGAGGCAATGGCCACCAGACAAATCTTACAAATGATAAGACAATCACCTCTTTAACAACTGTGAGATGCTCCTAGCTCACTGCAATAGCAGATTTTCCTACACAAAAAGCTCAGATGTCTGCTTGCTGATTCTTAATTCCTAAGCTGCATTCTGCTGATATTGCATACCTCCTGTAATTATCATGAGTTCTGCAGCCAGAGAAAAAGTCAGAGGAAAGCTTCACTATGGCTGCCGCTGGCGAGCACTCATTTGCCTTTCCCTGTGTAATTATCTCTGATCACCATGCAGACACTGAATTCATTGCCTTTTTCTTTTCACATGCTGACTCAAATATTCCCAACACCATTACTCATGTTTCAGGGTGTCTCGAATAAAAACATAGATGTTCAACTCCAGCAATTATTCCATTTAAATTTTAAAGAAAAGTGGCCAACTCTTCCAATATGACATGTCTTAAGCAGGGAACACTTTTTAAAAATTTAACTTAAAGATGATTTGCTGTTATAAAAAATATATAATGGACACTACCATGATTTTTAAACATTTATTGAATGGCTCAAGGACAGACTCCTTTAAAGTTTTCCCATAGACTCTGTCTTAGTCTGCTTGGGCTGCTATAATAAATAACCATAGACTAGGTGGCTTAAACAGACGTTTATGTCTCCCAGTTCCAGAGGCTGGGAAGTCCAAGATCAAGGTGCCAGTCAATTCAGTTTCTGATAAGAGCCTTCCTACCTTCTTGCTGTGGCCTCACATGGCAGAGAGAGAGCAAGCTAGCTCTCTGGTCCTTTCTATAAGAGCACTAATCCCCATTACCTAATTACTTCTCAAAGGTTCCACCTCCACATAACGTCACATTGGGATTAGGGCTTCAACAAATGAATTTGGGGGAAACGCAAACATTCAGTTCATAGCAAATTCCAAATAAGACATGGAGGTCCTCCTTATGTCTTCTGAATTAAAATCACGCATTTTTAGCAGGGAGGGTATCCATGGGTGACAGAAGCACAGTGCATGGCACAGTTCCAGGCACTTGGAAATGCTTGCTGATTGTTGAATTTGTGAACAGGGGCATGCGGGCTTCCTCAGCAGTGGTGGGAGGTAATACCTAGCAATGAGCAATGGAAGCTGAATTCCCCTTTGGCCTATTGTTTTTATGTTACTGATAATGCCAAGTAAGCAGAGAAATCTGCCTTTAAAGATGAAAAATAAAAATGCCATTATCTGTGCTAACTACCTTGGAAACCTACAGAATTAATATACCATGAAGCTTCATTTCTATCACAGAACTTCAGCTGTTTTAACCAGGATAGATATCACTGAAGAAACAATGGCCTTTCAATACTCTTCAGCCTTAAGTTTCCTGAGTTCTAGCGAACAACAACGCCAAATATAACACTTATCAACACATGGACACCAAAACCGTTTTACACATTGTAGGTGTGATGCCACAATCACAACAGCATTTGACATGGTTTGGAGGCCCCACATACACATTCCTGAGACTTGTGCTTCGTACCTGAGACTTGTGCTTCCCACTCACCTATCGTTCAGGTCCTTTTATTTTTCTTATAAACTGCTTCCTTCATAGCTCTGTTGTTTCCTTTTCGTTCTCCCAAAAGATATTCAAAATGACAGAGTCCATTTTCCAACTCACAGCCAGGGACAAAAAAGTCATTTCCCACTGGGAAAGGGGGCCCATAGTCACATATGGTGACTACTCTCCATTTTATACTATGCATGTATGTTTAGTGCTTTCCCCTGAGGCCTCATTCTTGTACTGAAAATAGTTTCACTGCAATTATACAGTTATCATCATCCACACGTATGGCAGGCTCGTTTTGATTAGAAGTCACTGTAGCCAAGAGACAAGTCACATTAGGTTCCATCCCTCCCCCGACTCCCCGAAGTGCTCAATACCTTCAACAATCCAACTTCAGGAAAGTCTTGCTGCATTGAATGAGATTTCCCCCAAGTAGGAACTCTAAATTCTGTATCTTCAAATCTGAAGATACAAATCATAGATTGAAAAGCTGCTGAATTGCAGAATATATATATTGCTATTTAAGAACTTATACATCCTCTTTAAGAAAGTGTAGACCTCTTAAAAAATTCAGAATGATTTACATTAATGTTTCATCTCTCTTGAAACAGGGACATGAGCACAGTACTCCATAGCCTGAGCTATCTACTTAGTCGTACTTTTATTGTCTCTACTATCTTGGGGACGTTGAAGAAAAGTCACAGCCCAAATGCTGTGTGTATCTATTTTCGGTTCATAACAAATATTTTTGCTAACTTAAGTCTACCACTCCTTTACCTTTCCTGGCTTCTAAGATTTAAAAATGTCTAATTTGCCTATTAAATGTGTTGCTACTGAAGTTAAAAGGTGATACAATATTGCTTTATCTAGTATATTATGTTGTCTTCTCTTATATTATCTGTTGTCACGCAGCAGCCTACCAGTCTGTCCCCTCATAACCTCCCCTAAACAAAGGAGAGTCTGTGAGACTGATCCTTTCAGGGACTTTGCTTCACCTTTGTCCTTACACCTTTATGTCTCCCTGTTTGGCCCCAAAGGATGGCTGGTTAGTCAATGACGGGTAAGATTCCTCAAGGGAGGAACAACCTAAGCCAGGCACAGTCACACAGGGGCCACCTGGAGAACTCATGGGGTTGATAGAGGTGGGCATAGACCCCCAACTTCCCCCGGCTAAGGAGAGCTTCTGCCTCTGTGGCTATATTCCTTCCCACAACCTGCTTGGGAAGAGATTCAATGATGTGATAACATTAGTTCTCCATCTATTCATATCAGTACGTTTCAGCATAAAGGTTTTGTCCCTTGGAGAGGTACATACAACAATTACTAAGACATCCTTGGACTTTCGGTTCCGGCTGCGTACAGGCAAGGGTGATTGGTTTGAATCAGTTTCCTAGTATAATGTATGAAATTCACAGACCGTGGAGAAAACAATGTTACTTCCTTGTGTGTACATCAATAAAAGCCACACGGTAGCCCGATTCGGGGCTCTCAGTTCTTTGAGGCTGTGAGACCCTAGGCCCCTAGTGCATAAATCTCTTGACTTCTGTTTCTTTCTTAACCCTTCACTGCCCCTTCTCGTTCTCTCTCACTGCCCGTGTTGTGCTGGATGTGACAATTATCCAGATATTTTATGATACAGCATTATGATTCTCACCTGGTGCTTGTTAATTTCATGCAAATTCTGATTTTCAAAAGCAGATCAATAATAACGGCCAATATTTATATAACTTTTACTATGGGCTGGACCTTACACTTTGCTTAAATTAACTCCTAAGACCCTCAAAATGATCTTATGAGGTGGGCACTGCCACCTCTCCAATGCCCCAGAGGGTTTCCATTTCTGTTTTTATTTTAAAGTTCCTACTCCTAAATTATCCCAGCAAGTTCAAGTAAAAATAAATATCAGATATACAACAAAATAAATGTCATATCCTTATATCAGACCAGGGTAACTTCCTTGGTGCTGCAAATGATTGCTCTGATTGGTAAAATAAGTAAGTGTACTAATTCCTGGGCTATTTGCCCACATCCAATTTCCAAGGTTAATCTCACCCCTTAGTGTATATGGGCATACATCCCCACCAGATACACCTAGACGTTGAGTTACCCATGCTTGGGAGAAAGTAGGAACTCTAGACTAGAACAAGTCCACTGACAATTTGCACCCCTATTTTAAAAATGAACTATTAATTTTATCACCGTCTTTACCAAATGTGCTAACAAGTGACAAGTCAGCCTGAAGCTTAGCTCCCTTTCTTCCTCCCCACTCTCTGCTAGAAGTGCTGAAGAGCAGGAAAATGAGAGCTTAAGGCCCTGAATAGTCTAAAACTAGAATCACCAGTTTGAAACCACAAACTGACTTACTAAAACTTTACTCATTTGTGCCACAGAAGAGGCCAGTTCTTATGTTAATGCTGCACAACCCAAAATCCAAGATAAAAGATCACAAATCAATTTAACCCTCCATTAAACAAGCAATTAAGTTCTGGCAATTAAGTTCGCAAACTCGTTGCAACGATGTTGCTAACCCTTTTTTTTGATAGCAGAGGGATTATTCATTATGAATTTGTACCAACTGGACAAACAGTTAACCAAGTTTACTATTTGGAAGTGCTGAAAAGGCTGCATGAAAAAGTTAGACGACCTGAACTTTTCACCAATTCATGGCTCTTACATCATGACAATGCACCATGTCACATGGCACTGTCTGTGAGGGAATTTTTAGCCAGTAAACTAATGACTGCATTGGAACACCCTCCCTACTCACCTGATCTGGCCCCCAATGACTTATTTCTTTACCCAAATATAAAAGAAATATTGAAAGGAAGACATTTTGATGGACATTTTGAGGACATCAAGGGTAATACGATGACAGCTCTGATGGCCATTCCAAAAAAAGATTTCTAAAATTACTTTGAAGGATGGACTAGGTGCTGACGTCGATGCATAGCTTCCCAAGGGGAGTACTTCGAAGGTGACCACAGTGATATTCAGCAAAGAGATATGTAGCAGTTTTTCTAAGATGAGTTCACAAACTTAACTGACTGACCTCGTATATTCAAAAGTGTGTCATAATCACCACCTGCAAACATTTATTTAGCATTAATAACCCCAAAAGCTGACTATTATTTCTCTTTTGTTCTCCTATGTGAATATACATTCCAAGTGCTTAGAAAAGGCAGGGCACAGAACAGGTGGCTCAATAAATGTTTACTAAGTGAAGTGCATAAATGAATAGCTCTGATACCTCAGCGTTCCCATGTATTTACTCTGTTTTTAGTCCTAGCCTCCGAAAACCACACCACACAGTTACCAGAGGGGCTCTTCTGGAACACAAATATATGCATCACTCAACTGTTTTGACCTCCCCTTCACAGACACCTCACCAGCAAGCTGAAGTCCAAACTCTGTCACAGAGCAACTGTGTTACACCTCAGCCCATTCTGTCACTTGACCATGCAGTAACAATAAGTGGAATTCCCCCATGCCTAAGTGGTGTCCTGTCTTCCCTTCCACCAACCAGGTGCCTCAGATGATGGTGTTTTCCTAAAAGGCTACACATATCTTTATCACTGCACTTAGCTCACAAATTTAGTATCCAACTGCCCCAACTAGACAACTCTTTATGGAAAGATTATCTCAGTAATCACTGTATCCCCAGTATCTAACAAAGTACTCAACACATGGTAGGTATCAGTAAATGTTTACTGGCTGTTTGGATGGATGAATGGATGGACAAAATGAAATAGTATTATTACATATCCAAAAAAGTCACAGGCAGCCATGCTTTTGAAGATGACAATAGACTTGCCAACAGTAAAATAAATATAAATGGACTGCATAAGAAAATTTGTAGCAATGATTACAGAATTTATACTCATCATGTAAGGCAGTACTGCTGGGGCTTTCATTTAATTTCTCAGGGCAATAAGGTATGGACAATCCTAAGAATGGGGAGATGAAGTGATAGCTACACACTCTTGGATTCTCTACTCTAGAGTTAACAGTCTGAGAGCAAATCTAGAAACAGAAATGATTTTCAGCCAGTGCTAAGAGAAAACAAACTAGTATCCATGCAATGCCATCACCCCACAGTTCTCAATGGGCCCCACCACCTAGGGTCCACATTCCATACTCACTTGGACTTCAGAGCTTTCTCCTTCATGAACTGCCTGCCTCCCTCCCCTCTACCCAACAACTCTACCCAATTTGCAAGGGCCAGAATGGCTCAGTTCCAAGGACAACACTCTGGAAAGGTGGCTGGATACAGGACTATTTTCATACCTGTGTATTTCAATAATATGAGAATATTACCCTCTGCAATGTGGTGAAGCTGGTCTATAATCTGGTAGGAAGGACTTACAGAAATTCAAAAAATGAATTAAGGTGACTCAGTAAAAACTATAAAGGGTAGGAAAACACACACATAGCTTCTTGAAGCATCAAGACTGAGAGTTTGGCAGCTAAGTTATTAAAACAAATATTTCCACCATTTGTAAATTCTTCAAGCTGGCTTTCTCTAACAATACACAAATAAAAAGAAACAAAAATATATGGAAGTCCCATTGCATATGCAGTAGAGAGAGAAAAGATGAGTGAATGCCCCCACCAC
This sequence comes from Rhinolophus ferrumequinum, assembly GCF_004115265.2. Lineage (NCBI taxonomy): Eukaryota > Metazoa > Chordata > Mammalia > Chiroptera > Rhinolophidae > Rhinolophus > Rhinolophus ferrumequinum. The sequence goes on from NC_046305.1 coordinate 30,463,514, forward strand.
TGCCCTGCAAAGTTCCTTTTGCAATTCAGGTTTCTTGGAACCTTGGGCCATTTATTTGATGTGGTCCAAGGCATGAGTCCACATTTGGCAGCAATGAGTGAGTGCACAGTCTAGACTGTAGCTCCCTCAGGGAAGGTTTGTGCCTAAATTATTTGTGAATTTCCAATGACCTACACAGTGCCTGGTACAAAGAAAACAACAAATGGTTGCTTAATAAAGAGAGGCTTGTTTTGAACCTTAGATACTAGATTTTAAAAACTACAGATTAAGATATTTTGAGTTTATTTACAAACTCATCATTAAAATGAACTTTATTCCAAACAATAAAAGAAAAATTGGTTTTTAGCCTTTGGTGGAGTTACCTGGAAATTTTGTGACTTATCTCATTTTAAGTTTCCATTTACCTTCCCAAGCTAACAAAAACTCATTCCTTTAGGGCAGGGGTTAGCAAACTGCTTCAGAGAGCCAAATCTGGCTCACTACCTATTTATGTAAATAAAGTTTTATTGCAAAACCGTCACATCCATTCATTTATATATTCTCTACATCTGTTTTCACATTACAAAGGCAGAGTTGAGTGTCTGCGACAGAGTATTGACCTGCAAGTCTCAAATACATACTTGCTGTCTGGCGCTTCACTGGAAAAGTGTGCTGGCCCCTGCTCAAGGGCATCATGTAATACTTAATAACCAATAAAATGTTTTGGGTTTATTTTTTATTTTTCATTGTGGAATATTGGGGAGCAGTGTATTTCTCAAGGGCCAGCTCCAAGTTGTTGTCCTTCAATCTAGTTGTGGAAGGCGCAGCTCAGCTCCAAGTCCAGTTGCCGTTTTTTCAATCTTTTAGTTGCAGGGGGCACAGCCCACCATCCCATGCGGGAATTGAACCAGCAACCTTGTTGTTGAGAGCTTGTGCTCTAACCAACTGAACCATCCAGCCATCCCTAAAATGTTTTTTTTTTTAAATAATTTGGAAGCTATACGGAGCTAAAGTTATTATTTACAAGTGTCAGGGCCCAGGGCAGGCCACCCTAAATGATTACTTTGAATTCAAATTATTTAAGAAACTTCCAGTGCAAGAAGAACACTCTGACCTCTCACTCTGTGTCTCCCTGAAAGCAGAAAACAAATCCCCATGTGAAAGGTGCCCTCTCTGCACCTGGAGGCTAAGGAGACATCCTTATCACCAGAGTCAGGGAATTCAGGCCAAGAAGTGTGAATAAACAAATCTTGTTATTTTTTTTAGTAATTTACTACCCAAGTCCAAACTTTGCTCAGACTCTTCACTAATGAGACCCAAATATAAGTTTCTTTTGTCTTTTCAAATCTTCACAAATTTCTCATTTCTTTATGTAAAAAGATATAAAAGTTACCTGCTTTTTGGTCACTCTCTGAGCATCAATTTTAAGATCACCTCTGTATGCACAAAATAAAATTGGTTTTTCTCTTATTAATCTGTCTTATATCAAATCTATTATTAGTCTAGCCAGAACAACTCAAGAGGGGACAGGGGATAATTTTCCCCTCCTGACACAAGTTAATCAAATATCCCATTTACTTCTGGTCATTATGATTTTATTTATATCCTCAAAACTGAAATCTACCAAAGCCATGAGTCAAAAAAAAAAAAAAAAAAGGAGAAGACGATGAAGATAATTAAGAATAAAGAAAATTTTTCTTGCCACCTAATTTATGCCATGATATACTTAAAGCCTTTGAGAGCCCTTAAAGAGCAGAATAAATTCCATATAGGTAAGAAAAGGAAAGAGAAAAGTGCATAAAGATATCTAAAAGAAATTGAGGGCTATACAAAATTGAACTGGGGTAATAAGGCCACACAGCATCTTGATCGCTCCACATGTACTGAGTAAACATGATATTCAACAAAATGAGGTCTGAGTAACATGAAAGTAAAAGAAAAAAATGTCAGAAAAAACATGTGAACCTGTGGTTTGCTATGACAGAGAACAGAGGCTTTCACCCTGACCTGCACCCATCACACCAGAAGGTCCACTCCTTCCAGCTTTCAGAACTTGGAAAGAAGCAAAGCCTTGGTCCCACCTCATACTACACAGCCACCTACACATCCTCAGTGCAAACAGCTCTCCTGCCAGCTGGAACATCTCACCTTCCTCTGAAAGAACCTTGTTTATTCCTGCCAAGTCCACCCTTATCCCTCTTCCATCTATCCAGATTCCACCCACCCTACATGGTCCCACTCAGAGCCTAACCAGTGCATCTATGCCACTCAGAGAGACCCATTCACAAAGACCATGATGTGAATGATGCTCCCTCCGGTTGTGTAACATGGCGATCCCAATCCCAACTTCTCCATATAGTCTCTCCCATTCACAATATATCAAGCTACTATCCCACTGTCTTTCTTGAACGCATATGTATTTCTATGGCTCCTTGGATCACAAGCTTCTAGAAGGCAAAACACACATTATATATTTCTTCAATACATAAGTTAATAATGACGCTAACAACAAGTTGAACTTACAGAGTCAGGCCCCATGCTAAATGTTTTGTATGCGTTATCTTATTTAATTCTCAATGGTTACCCATTATCACCATTTTCCAGTTTTACAGATGAGGAAGTTGAGAATTAAAAAATTTTCTGGAGGTCACACCACTAGAAAGTGGCTGAGCCAGGATTCTGACTGGGGTCCGTCTAATTTCAAGCTATACACTATATGTCACCCAGAAGGTACTCAATAAAACCTGCTTAGTGAATGAAAACACACACAAAACTCTGGTTCAACTCTCAGTCAGCCCTTAGTCTTTCCATTTCCTAACTTAGAATGGCTCATAGAGTGGGAGAGCCATGAGGCAGATGGATCTCAGAGAATTCTATCATCCCACACAAATACAGTGACTGACTATATGACTCCATTATGGTGGTGAAAAATATATAATATTCCTGTTTCTTACTCCTAGGAGCAAGCATACCACGCAAACAGTTTACAATTATTTTCCATGTTTCTGTTTACCTGAACTCATCATCAGACTACACACCTTCAAAAATAAACACAATTATGGAAACGTTGGTCTGTTCCACTTTAATATATGTGTAATAACACTACTCTTAGAGAACCTTGGAGCTATGGTCAAAAAGAACACTCTCTTCTCCTTCACCTTCTCTTTCCTTCACCCATAGAGAAGTCCTTAAAGTGAAACAGAAATGCCTAGGTCCCCATTCAGAAATAAAAATCCCATACTTAGCAAAGCATTAAGAAGGTCCCCTACTGAGCTAATTTCAAATGTTTTATTTTATGCATAATGTAATTATATGCATACTTATTTTATCACTGTTTTCTAATGAAGTTGGCAAGGACAGAAACTTGGCATTTATTTATTCTTAATGTGCTTGTTTTATGCTTACTGTCACAGCTTGCTAGGGGAGCACTGGGGAGAGAGTCTGAGAAGCTTTAAAAGAGGTGGCAAGGAGGAACAGCTCCCTTTGGATGGTACGCGCACAGAGAGAGGCCAAGACTGAAGACGCCATTAAGAAGAAGGTGACCCAAAGTAAGCGGTACCATTCACAAACGGGAACCTTGACTGCTACTTCCTATCTTCATGTAAGATTTTGAGCTTTAGAACCAAAAGGGGTGAATGGGAATGGGTCACAGCTGCTTCGTCTGAAAGCATCTTTCAGTTTTCTTGCACAAGTTTCCAAGTCAAGGGGAAGAGTCAACACCCATACACAGAAGAAGCTACAGAGACTGCATGAGCCCTTTACCCCAGGCAGGGTTTGTAGCCAAGAAAGGTTCTCCTAGTGAAAGAAGCTACTGCGAACAACAGACCCAGCCCTGCCAGGGTGGGAAGTCAGTAGTTTACTCAGGAATTCACCACCTTGAAGCACAGCAAATGAGGAAACAGTGAGAGGTGGAAGATGGGAAGGGATGGATGGGGGCAGAAACCACCCCCGGACAGCTGTGGTGTCATACAAATGTAGCAGCCATGTAATGTGGAAACAGGAGTCTTAAGCATCTGATTAACTGTGAAGCAGCTGTGATAATTTCTGAAATAACTTGGAAAAAAAATCAAAATACAGTATTATATTCAACAGTTAAGTAGACTGCTAGAACAATCGATGGGTTAGGAATCAAACTAAGCCTTGTTCTAATGGTGCCTGTGGCATGGGGCCACGCTATGAGTAAAACGAGGTTATAAAAAGTTCCCCGTCTGGGACTTCCCTAGAACAGAGTCCAAGACAGATCCACCCGATATTTAAATCCAGCCCTCTATAGACACCAGAGTTAGTAATTTGAGCCTAAGAAGAGATTCCCAAAAATTCAGATAAACTTGGGTAGTTGAACTCCTCCTTCATTACAGCACAAAAAGAACATGTAATCTAATCACATAAAGGTTTTAAAATCCAGCCAAAATAACTGGCAAATATAACCATATGAAATTTTCTTTGCTAAAATGACAAAAACAAAACCCTCCTCACAGAATTACTTCATTGTAATTGTAATTCCTCAATGTAAACCAATAATTGTACCATTCTATACAACATATTTCGACCAATTCAAAATTTTGGTCAAAAAACATGTGTTTGGGACAAGGGACAATGATGTATGTTTGTGAAGTAAGGTTGTAGACGTGCAAAAGTCTCATTAATTCCACATCTAAACATTTCAACCACTTTTGAAGGGTGGGCAGAAGGCTCAAGAGTAATGACCACAGCATTTAAACATTTTAATACGTAGATTCAGAGTCTACAATCTGACAGTTCTTATGCTCTTGGTTATAACATATAATTTTGCATCTGGTATTCTATGAAATTCTCAGGCCATGTCTGTTTTGTCCCTAAATTTATTGCTCACCTTGGGTTCCATTTGAATCACTTATCTGCATGCAGCTGGTCCTGGTTAGGAGGTGTTAGCTGTCTGTTAGATGAATTCTAAGAGTGATGTACTAGGCTAACGTAACCCAAATGGCTTTATAATTATGTCTCTACCTGCTCTCTGCAGCCACCTACTTTTTCTAGGGTAGGGTAATGGAAATTATTTCAAGAAAAAGTCTGATTTAAGTAACTCAACTAAGGTTATTTCTCTTGAGAAAAGGACAGTTAACTGACTATTCTCAGAAATTAAATAAGGGGTTCCTGATCCCTATTAAGTTATTTTAATTTAGCAATACCTTTACCAACAAAGAGGAGGTGTTCCAGTCAACTCCAATGAGATTCAGTGTATCTGCTGCTTTTGGAATACAAAGGACTGAACTGTCTGAATCCCCTCACAACTGTACTCAGAATTTCCTCTAATGTTCAGCTGACATAGAAAATCTGAATACAGTACACAAAAGGTAGTTTTAGGGTGTCTCTAAATAATGAAGGAAAGTGTGAGTTGTTTGGAAGCCAAGTGTTCACACGTCTCAAAATATGAATTGCTTTCTTGCTGCATTAACATCTCTCTTATCTCTTCCCTCTCCAAGCTTTATTCTCCTGGCATTTTTAACTCATATAGGACCAAATGATAGAAAGGGCCCACACAACCACACCACATCCTGCAGGCACTGCAAAGAGTGGTGCTAGCCCCGCGGGGCCCCTAGGAGGTCTTTTCCAGCCATAGCAGCACCCCATTCCTGCTCCTGAGCTGTAGCTACCCTCCAAACCTTGCCCAAAACACTAGAACAGTCCCAGGGAGACCAGACCCTTCATCTCACCCTATCCAACTTTTTCAAAAGCAACACTGTTTTTTGGTGTTTTTTTTCCCAACCAGAGTATATATTACCTAAAGTACCCCAATAGCAATATTTATTTCTTTTTCCATTCCTAGCACTAACAAAAATAGCCCCTCCAAAAATTTGAAAGCAAAAGTTTACTTCCATCACAATTCTCCTTCCACCAAGACAGCAAATATTACACAGCACCAGACCACACCCCCCAAATCAAAACAGTGGCACCAGCTTCCTAAACAGAGGGGAGAAACCAATTTTCACAGTGGCAGCCAACATGTGAAAATACTTTTACTGCAAAATTGAAGAGTGTCGTTCAGCAAATACATGCTGGAATGCTAATGGGAGTAATTATATAGGTGGTTATACAAACACTGAACTCATGCTTCAATTTGGCAGAAGTATAAACACTTCTAGGATAGTTCGCAAGGTTCAATTACCCAGATCTGCTGATTAATTTCCTTTACATCTGAAAGACTTCCCCCAAAGTCAGCCATTTTCCATTGGAAAAGTCACAGCTAGAAAGTTCCACGTAGGCAAGAAAAGACAGCATTTGTACTAAACTGACTCACCATTTTTAAATGAGCATCTTACCAGTAGCTGACCTGTATAGACATGATAATTCTCTTGTGTCCTATAATTTAATTCAAATAAAACTTTACGGTTGAAAAATTCGCTTATTTGAATAATATCCGATGAGATCGAAGATGTACCAAGCACTATTCTGAGATGCTGGGAATACAGCAGTGAACAAAATAGGCAAAAATCCCTACCCTCAGGAGGCTTATATTCTAGCAGGAAGGAAACCATCCACCATCACATAAATAAGTATCTAATAGGGCATGTTAGATACTGATCAAAGTGTGATGGAGAAAAAGAATGCAAGTAAGGAGAATGGATGGGGGTGGGGGTGTTGCAATCTCAAATATCAGCGAAGACTACAGGGAAAAGGCAATATTGTGACTGTACAGAGACCTGAAGAAAGTGAGGGAGCAAGCCAAGCCAGGTGGAGCTCAGGAAAGTTCTCCAGACAGAAGGAACAATTAATTCAAAAACCCTGAAAGAGGAGAATGTCCTGGGGAATTCAATGATAAACAAAAATCTCCATTTTGTTAATTGTTTCATAATCTTTTAAAAACTGTATCCCACAGAGAGCTTTCAAAAGACTTCATTGTTTTCCAGTATTGGAGTTTTCTCTTAAATATACAGTGCCTACCATGATTCATGTATGTGTTTTGCTTTCCCACCACCCTACGTGCAGTGACAGTGTCTAGTTTGCAGAAAGATAAATTCCAAGGGCTCAGGGAACTTCTGTGTTTAGCAGCCCAAGCACAGCCTTTGATATGCTTCAAGTCAGAGATGCCTATATATGGACTCAAGAAATGGTGTGCAAGGATCAAGACTTTCATCCCCTACACTGTAACCATCCTCATCAGTTAGACTGCTCAGGTGTCAAAGTGGTGAGAGGTCAAGCACAGAAAACTCCAAAAATGGCAATAAGCCCAAAATAGAGCTGGAGGGAAAAAATACCCAATCTCTGTCCTTCCAAAATAATAATGCGACCCAATCTTCTTTCTTAAAGGTTACAATTTGAAAAAAAAGAAAAGGAAAAAAGCATAAGAAACCTTATTTTGAATACATATTTCTCAAAATCCTTATTTTGAAAAGAAGAGAACAGTATACATAAAAGAACAGAATGTGAGTTTCTAGAGCCTGGAGGAAAGTCAAGTCTGGAGTGAAAGAAGCCAAGGCTGGGAATCAGGCATATCTGGGCTTCCTGCCTAGATCACTATCTGAGCGGCGTTGGGTATGCCTTCACTTTTCAGAGGCTTCACCTCCTCATCTATGGATGAGAATTCATAATCCCTACAGTGTAAGATTTTTGCAAAGATTGTAAACAGTGAGTTTAAAGTAGCCAGCACGTAAAAGGGCCTATCTCAAAAGGTTACTGATATATAATTCCATTTATAAAGCATGCTTTAAATGACAAAATCACAGAGATGAAGAACAGACTAGTGGTTGTCAGGGTTGGGGCGAGAGAAAGAAAGAGAGTTGGTTATGATTATAGAAGGCATGTAGAAGGAACCCTTGCAATGGGACTGTTCTGTATCGTGACTGCGGTGGTGGGGTCACATGGATTTTCACATATGATGCAACTGCACAGAACTAAACACATGCATTCATGAGTGCATGTAAACCCATAAAATGTAAATAAGGTTGAAGATTATATCAATGTTAATTTCTTGATTGTAACATTTTAATATTATGCAACATGTTATCACTGGAGGAAACTGGGTGAAAAGTATACAGGATCTCTGTGTTACTTCCTACAACTACATATGAATCTAGAATTACCTCAAATAACTGTTTTATAAAGTCTCATTACCTTAAAAAAAAGTGCCCGGCACTTTACAAATGCTCTGTAAGGGGCACATTGAGCAAGTTATCCTCTGATCTATAAACCAGAACTACAGGTTCTACTTCCTGCTTTAGATTCCATACCTGAGTGAGCACACAAGAGAGCAGTCATACAAGAGAGGTTTATCAAACCACCGTCGTTAGAGCCAGCCTTTCAAACCTCACTAATAAACACTCTTTCTGAAACCAATGAAGAAACTTTATTGACAAGAATCCATTGATCACAATATGTAAAGACTATTCTGTCTCTGAATAATAAACACATGCATACTAATATAAAAGAGTCCTCTAAAAAGAGGACAAAAATACTTTCATGGTCTAGAGCAGCATTTTCCAAAGTGTTCACCAGTCCAAAGGAACACCAGCCCCGAGATGCTAAAAAAAAAAAAAAAAAAAAAAAATTAAAACTAAAACAAAATAAAAGATCGTGCTCAAGTAAATTTGGGAAATGTCACATAGACTGTCCCTTTCTGGCTCCAGTAGAAAAGAAAATTCCCATCCAATTTCACTGAACCTATCTTTCTTCAAACTTACTTGTTCACAAAATCATTATACCTGAAAAATACTCCCAAGGTCTAGAATTTAAAAAGGCATTCTACATCTGCCAGTTACTCACTACCCCAATTTCTTCACACCTTACAAATTTTAAAAGAGAAATGGATGGTTTTCCTATAGCTAATGTAGTAGTTTTAACTGCATGCAGTTGGCCTTCAATACATGTTTGCTGAATTAGAGTCAATGCCAAGTACAATTCCAGGATGACAATTCAGGGGGTAGAAGAAATGGCTTTTGATTTAAATCTCTCACTTAGTAAGAAAAGTGCTCCTTTCTGGAAGTTTCTCAGAAACTTTTAGGTGCAAAGGTTTTCTATTATGCCAGTGGTCTCCTCCTGTGTCAGCCATTCACAACTAAAATAGCAGTTTACAACGTAATATGATTGATTGGGAGGAATAAACTCACGGGAATAAGCTCGTGACTAAAAATATCCCTACTCAAAACTATAGGTCCTGAAACTCCTTTAGCAGGATGTAGAGCCTTCCATACCAAAATAAGAAAACAAGCTCTAACTGCAATTCTCCCTGGGAGAGGTAACGAGTTAAATTTAAGTCATTTCATGAAGGCGACTTAAAGTCATATAAATGAATTTCAAATGTCAAAGAATTTGCTGAGTTCAGGCTTTGATGGGGGCAGGAGGAATAATGTGAAGACCATGGATCCTGGGGAGGAGAGGAGGGAGAAGATAAAAAAGGAGAGGCAGAAATGATCAAAAACAAGCTTCACTTCATTCACTGGCCCGTCCAGGCCAAAGACACTGCTTTACAATCACACATTTCCATTTATAGGAATAACCCATATTCCAACTTACAGAAGCATAAACTAACTGAAAAGTAAAAGAAAGAAATTAATCAGGATACTTTTAAAAGAAAGAAATTAATCAGAATAATAAATAGGAAAAAATTAGGGATTTTTTAACAAATACACAAAAATTTGAGGAATACACACTTCAAAATTAGCTCAACTACAGCCATCTTCTCTGTAAAGATCTGGAAAAAAAAAAATTCTCATGAATTCCTGAGGTACTGAAAAAAAAGTCTCAGTCACTAGAGGATAACACAGTGAACTCACTGAGCACTCCAAAGTCACACTTATGCATTTTAGGAACATTTCCAACACGTCTGAAAACAGGTTTCGGATAAAACCGCTATTTAACCAGAGAGCCTTGCTTCCCAAGCATTCCAGTGCTTCAAGGTTGCCATGTAAAACTGAGCAATGGGATAGACATTCCGTTCCAGTTAATAATCCTAAAATCACATGAATACGGCTACAGGCATATCCATTCCTTATATCAATAAGGTTAGGTCTAATCATATGAACTAAGATGTCAGTGGATAGATGTCACTCTGTTCCTCCACTCTTCTTTCTCACTGGTCCTGCACTGCAAGTCCAAATTCCTCCTCTTGGCTACAATAATTGGAGCAGCTTTTGTCTTGGCTATCTCAGACTCCTCTCGCTGGCCCAGAATATATGACAGAGAAAAAATTAAGTATTTTGGTGAAAAAAGTATTTAATGGTAATTGAGCTGAATTTGCTAAACCAGTGCCCATGGTTTAGCAGAGAACCCAATGAGCTTCCAGAACTCAGGGCCCCCACTGACTAAACAAATTGGAGATCGAGTCATTAAAAAAATTCTAAATCTGCCTGCCGAGCACGTGAAACCCCCTAACAATGCTCTGTGAAAGTTTTCTTACAAGGAGCTCACGGTATTACTCTTATTTCAAAGAAAGTCAGTCTGTCTCTTCCCCTCCGTCTTTTCCTCCCCCACTTATAATACACAGGAAATAGTGCCTTTCCTGAATTCCTTTTAACATTGAGGGAAGGAGGGAAAGCTTGAGTACTCTTATTCCTAATCCAATGTTCTATTAACAGGATTTTAAATGCTGTGCAGTTTTTAAATTAACTAAGTGGGAAGACAGCGAACAATGACTGCATTGTGGGCTCCTGCCCCCACCCCTCAGGAGGCTGAATGATGCTTCTCTGGGGGCCCCATTTAGACCTGCAACGTGACAGGCCCTGCCTAACTGCAGAAGAAGTTCTCCCTTTTACTCCTGTAACATGCCCAAGTTAATTTAGGTCAATAATGCCATGTGCAAAAGCAAGTTCATTTTTTTTCACTTTAAAAAAAAGTGCTTTTGTTTTTTGTAAGAGAATAAACAATTCAGTCAGACTTGGCCAAACCCTCAATTTACACAGTGGGAAACACCAGGGCAATTGGCCCAAATATCCCTAAGAGAAGAGCCAGACTCAAGGCTTCAGAAATGAGAAAAGAAGCCTCTAGGTGGCTTCCTGGTCCCCACTATGCACAGTAGGGCACACAGTGAAGGGAAGGCAATCCCAGTATCAGAGGAAAAAATGAGTATGCCACTGGAGCGGAAGCCTGCTGGGTCATCAGTGACTCCTCGCAAATTCCGAACACACATCCACACCCCTGAAACGCTAGACTTAGCCAACAGGCTGTGTGCCTGCTCCAAGTCTCCCTCTGCTGAGCACCCGGCCAGCTCAATGGCTGATGCTTCTGCCTTCCTAGCGCCAGTGGTAAATCTGCCAGGAGGTCCCAGGAAGAAAGAGCCTCAGTGAGCTCAGGGAAGCTAGCAGCCTGCCTGTCACGCAGTTCTCAAACACCAGCTCACTGATGGCAGATTAAAGGCTACCAGCAGCAGGCCTGAAATGGTGTTAGCTCAAATAAGGAAGTCCAAGCCCTTCCGGCTTCCCCTTCTGGCCAGCATGGGACAGGCTTTGCCCCAGCGGCATTCATATCCTTCTGCCCAGCAGCAGGGAACCAAGAGAGCGCCTTACCTGTACAGCACCCAGGAAGCCTGTGAGCACTGTGCCCAGCACCCATCCTCACAGAAAAGGACATACCATGATCCCAACAATAGATGCACACACAGCACAGAACAAATCACACGTAGCATGACTGGGAGAAACAATCAGTATTCTTGGCTACGGCGACCATATATTAAAACTGCCACCCTAAGAGATTTCTACAGCACGATGCCTGTATATATGAATTGCATGCGACTAACACATGATTGCTATCCCCATCTTGGTCCCTACTATGCCATTATATTTCTTAAATTGCTTATATACTAAATTCTAATGTTTTGTAGTGCATTTCTTGGCATTATTTCTCAGATATACATGGTACACGTTGCTACTGTTTGCTAGGAGACCAGCCTTGAACAATTATGGATTCTCATATAAGCAGCTAGTGACTTACACTTTCTTCAGGGATACATCACTTCCTTGTAATGAGATGACTCTGTCTGCCCCATCTTTATATAGCCAATGATATGCTTTACAAGTTTTATAATGACTAAGTATAATCGGTAAAATGTTATTTGATTGATTTTCTAATTTTTACTCTTATTTATTTATACCATATGCTCCAGGAAAGAGAAAACCCTATATTTTTACATATAACCTTAAAGTAATACCTCTTCTACTTTCATATTCCCACTTTGCTTCTATTATCCATTTAACATGACCAGAAATGAAAGTATAAGAATTATAATGCTTCACCCAGAAATGAAATCCATCTTTTACTCCATGGAAGAACAATTACAGACAATATAAACAGTTTTCTATGCTTTGAAGGCAAAAGCCAAGACTCAACAGAAGTTGTGTTCACAATTAGTTCAGAAATGGTTGGTCCACATATAGCATTGACTAAGTGGTTTTTTTTTTTTTAACTAACATTAATTTTTATTACCAAAAAGTTTTTTTTTTTTAATGAATGTAAGGTACTTCTGTGCTATTCCTTATAGGGCCAAACCCAGTGAACAAAACAAGATGGCCCAAGTTTGGGGGCTAAAATCTTACAACCAGCTCAGTTTAACTAAAAAGATTCACCCTGACCTGGCATAAATCTCAAAGTGTGTGACTGCAAAGTCTGAGATGATCACAGCTAGAAATCTGAAGCATTCATAACATTTCATCAAAAACAGTGTGCCTGTCAGACTACATTAGTCCATCCTTAGTGAGTAAAGTGAAATACTTGCGCCTTAACTTCATTTACCACCTACTTCTTAGAAAGGTACTTCCTTCAACTTAAGGGAGTACTTTCAGTTTCTTATTTCATTAACCAAGAAGTCAAGGAAGCCCAAGTCAAACGTAAGGGAGCCGAGGTCACGGGCCTCAGAGAGTAACACGTGCAAAGATGTGATGTGATCTCGTGGGAGCGGGGGTTGATCAGGAAGAAATAGACCGGCAACCCAATGCACTCTTGTTGGAAATTTGGAAACAGTTGTATCCGGAACAGCAATTCTGGCGAAACCTAAAGGAGAAGTCTGGGAAAGTGCAACCAGTGTCCCTCCAGGACTTCATGCGGCCGCTTGAGTCCGACTCCTTTCAGCTTGATTGGGGGGGTGAGGGGGGTCAAGGTACCCCGTCAGAGGGGACTAGCGGGGACCAGAGGCCCCACATCTAACTGTCCATACATTGGTCCCCTTCTAATGTACAGAGGGTTTTGGCCCAAGTTGACACTGGGACAGACTGCAATCTTATTTATGGGAACCCAGAACTATTCCTCGGACCAGCAATCTGCATTGATGGCTACGAGGGAAAGACTGTGACGGTAAAAGCTGTTTCCTTACCACTGGGTTTAGGAAGGCTTGCCCCCGTACCCACACGGTACATGTCTCCCCTGTTACAGAATACATTCTAGAGGTGGACGTGCTACATGGCCTCAGTTTACAGACATTGGAGAGTTCCATCTCCGGACACGGGTGGTGACAGCAGTGATACACGGGTTACTCACTACCCTCCTCAAATGTAGCTGCAGCCCTGGCGCGTGGTTACAGTGCGACAGTACCACCTGCCAGGAGGAGATTGGTTGTATAATTTTAGATTGGAGAAGGCACATATTGTGAGGCCGACATAGTCCCTTTAACTCCCCCAGTATGGCCTGTCAAGAAGCCAGATGGAACCTGGTGAATGACTGTGGAGGGAGGGCGTTAAATAAGGTGATGCCACCTTTGCACCTGCAGTACCTTCAGTTCATGATTCGATGGATCATCTGTCCGCCTGGGAACTTATGTAGTGGACTTGGCAAATGCTTTTTTCTCCATTGACATTGCACCTGAGTGTCAAGAGCAGTTTGCTTTTACTTGGGATGGGAGACAGTGGACTTTTCAAATCCTTCCACAAGGCCGAGAATCTGCCATGGGCTCTTAGCCCAGGACTTGGCACAGTGGGATAACCCGTATTCTGTGATCTTGTTTCACTATGTTGATGACATATTACTAACTTCTCATTCTCTTTCAGATTTAGAGCAAGCAGCTCCCTCTCTTCTCCGCCACCTGAAGTCCCATAGCTGGGTGGTGAACGAGGAAAAGGTCCAAGGCCCTAGCTTATCTGTCAAGTTTTTGGGTGTTGTGTGGTCAGGTAAGACAAAGGTCATACCTGAGGCAATTACTGATAAAATACAAGCATTTCCCCAGCCGACCAAGGTCCCCCAACTGCAGACATATCTGGGCCTGCTGGGGCATTGACGGGTATTTGTACCCCATTTAGCACAAATGGCAAGGCCCTTGTATAACATGATAAAATAGGGAGCCTCGTGGGATTGGACAGAGGCTATAAGCAAGGCTTTGTTGCCACAAAACGGGCAGTGCAGCAGGCACAGGCTCTGCAAGTAGTAGACCCTGGTCACCCATTTGAACTTGATGTTCACCCAAGAGGGGTACGGTTGGGGCCTCTGGCAACGGCAGGAGCGTCTCCGGTCACCAGTGGGATTTTGTTCCCAATTGTGGAAAGGAGTGAAAGTCCGCTACTCTCTAATAGAGAAACAGCTGGCTGTTATGTACGCAGCCCTAGTGGCCACAGAAGCCATCACAGGGACGGCACGGGTGTTGGTTTGAACAACCCATCCCATCCAGGGGTGGGTCCGTACGTGGACCCAGGGACCCAAAACGGGGGTGGCACAGACCACCACCCTCGCCAAGTGGGGTGCCTACTTGAAGCAACGTAGCACCCTTAGTTCAAGCCCTTTGAGCACAGAGCTACAACAGGTCCTAGGGCCTGTGGAGCTTGTAGGCCAGGCTGAGCCAAGTGCTCTGCCTAAGGGGGAGGACTTGGAGCCCTTGCCCTACAAAGAAGGACAGCCCCCAGTACCTGAAGATGCCTGGTATACTGATGGCTCTAGCCGGGGAGCTGCAGCCGTTTAGACGGTTATTGGTGTGCAGCCCAAAACAGACACCATTTGGTTTGATACTGGGGTGGGCCAGAGTAGCCAGTGGGCTGAGCTACGGGCTGTGTGGATGATAATCAGCCATGAGCCTGGGCCCTTAGTTATTTGTACTGACAGCTGGGCGGTGTTCCGGGGCCTAATGTTGTGGCTCCCTACATGGAAACACCAAAACTGGTTGGTAGGACACCGTCCACTGTGGGGTCAAGCCATGTGGCAGGACCTCTGGGACCTAGGGCAGAGAAAGGAGGTGACCCTAACACATGTCACAGGTTACTCTCCCTTAGTGTCCCCAGGTAATAATGAAGCAGATGACCTGGCACGGATCCGATGATTAGAAGGGCTCCTGCCACTGATGTGGCCCATTGGCTGCATAGGAAATTGCAGCACGCTGGAAGCCGAACCATGTGGCAGGTGAGCAGACGCTGGGGTCTGCCCTTGAAATGGCAGGAGATAGCAGATGCCTGCTGTGACTATGCCGTCTGTGCCCAGGACAGCCCCCAAAGGCGGAGGCTCCCCTGGGAGACACAGCAGATTACGCGAGGGAGGGTGCCCCTCACTCGCTGGCAAGTGGACCCCTGCCTAAGGCCCACAAATCGATGTATGCGTTCACAGCAGTGAACACTGCTACGGGGTCGATGTTTGCTTGGCTATGTCCGGCTGTGGATCAGCAGCATACAGTGGTCGCTCTTACATGACTGTGCGTCCTCTATGGATGCCCCCAAGTCACTGAAAGTGACAGGCTACTCATTTTACCTGGCAAGATGTAGAGCACTGGGCTGCCAAGATGGACGTGCAATGGTTGTTTCATACCCCATACAATCCACAAGCAGCTGGCATGAATGAACTCTACAACGGCCTTTTGAAGCGAGGCCTCCAGGTGTCAAAACACCCTCCCACAATGCGCGACTGGGCCTTGTGTCTGTGGGACACATAGAGAATCCTGAGGGACGCATTGAGAATCCTGAATGAGAGACCAAGGAAGGGAGTGCCCGCACCACTAGATGTTTTGCTACATTGAAAGGCCACTCCCATTCAGTTACAGGTTACCACAAGTGAGACTCTGTTAAAGCCAGGCTATGGCAGAAATGGAAACATTTTGCCACCAGCACCCACATGCTTGAAAGCAGGGGAACGGCAGCAATGGACTTGGCCCTGGCAGGTCAAAAGCACCCCCTGTCGGCAGTTGGGCCTGATAGCCCCATGGGGGGCTGGTTTGACCCATGATTTGCAAGTGATGCCAGGGGTGGTGGCCGAGTGGCCACCTCAAGTGACTGTGGTATACGGAGGTCCCGATGCCAGGATGATTTTGCGGGGAACTTATGTGCTCTCGCTATGGCCTATTATGGGGTCCCCTGTTCTGTTACATGATGATACTATGCAAGGGACCCCAAGCATTGCCATAAAGGTCTGGTACCACAAACCAGGAAAGGTGCTGGTGGCAGCAACTCTCCTTTCCCAGGACAAAAAGCTGGCATGTATCCTCCCAGATGGAAGGTATTTGCCATTGTTGGTTCCTATGACTACTATTTATTTCCACCCGTAGGTACCTATGGGCCAATACGACACAGGGCCCCTGGCGGAAGATAGATTGTGAGACAAGACCCTGGAGGGGTGGAGTGTGGAGACAGAGTCCCAGAGAGCAGTTTCCAGGCTCTCGGCCGCACGTGGAAACGTGCTGGCTTAGTTATTAGATAGCCATCCCCTGTGGCTGGTTGGCCATCAGCTGTTACCAATTAGCCACTAGCCACTAATATAACTGCCATGGCTATACTGGCAATGGGGTGGTCGGTTGACAGAGAAGGGGACGGCGGATTATATTGCGGATCATGTGGATCCTGCTTCCTATATCTCCAACCCAGCCGCCAACGAAAATATAGTGGTATGTATGAACCCCCATCCATGGCTCCGTTGTTGTTCCTTTTTGGCCTCACCATATCCTGCATTCTTGTGTGGGGAGCGGGAGCTGAGACCCTGCATTACTCCTTATCTACCACCCCCCACACCCTTACCCTCTGATAACCACGAAACTACTTATTGTCTGTGTTTATGAGTTTTTGTTTCTTTGTCTTGTTCCTTTGTTTTCAGTTTTATATCCCACATATCAGTGAAATCATATGGTTCTCGACTTTTTCTGTCGGATTTATTTTGCTTAGCACCCACCCAATTCTCCAATTTAACCTAACTTATTCTAGAGAAGAGTCCTCCTGGGCAAAATTCATCCAATAACTGATGTTCCTCAAACCTCACAGGCAACTACAAAAGTAATACAACAGCGCCTATTAAATCTCAGGACACAGCCTCCATCCCACCAGACAGGTAATCCCATTAAAACAGTAATTCTAAAGTAAGGACAAACCCACCTGCACAGGTAAGAGTTGGAAGTAAAGAAAAGGCTGCAGTTAAAAGGTCCCTGGAGAAGATTCTGTTTTCCCTCCATCATGTCCTAAAGCCTACATAAACAGCATCCTTTGAAAAGCAGGGCAACTGGACAGACCACAGATTGCCAGAGTGCCTGCCTGGTAAACACAACTTAATGACTAATTCATGAATTTAAGAAACCAAACAAAAGTCTAGTAGCAAAAAGCCTAATTAACTCAAAATTAAACAACACCCAACACCTGTGATTCAGCCCCAGCAAGACAAGGGCCTGGCTGCCAGAGGGCAGTAAAAAATAAGGGAGCTACCATATGGGGTATTCAAGAGAGAGAAATGCCAGGAAGAACAGTCGTGTCCATCTTTCCATGCTGGGACCTTGTGCTAAACTCAGAATATTTCCAGCTGAGTTATCTGGTGAAGTCTGTACGCTATCAACTGAGAATCCTTGCTGCCCCAAACATTCCTACGCTTTAAACCAAATCTCTGGTTTTTCAAATCCCAACTTGACTTCCGGATAGGGAGCTTGTAAAGACCATAAGACAACTGCAGTAACTCGCTGAATGGCTGGTCCAACAGTCAGAGAGAAAACAGTCTGGCCAGAGGAGCCTCTTTCCTGCACAATAAGCCTCAGTAGGAGCATTCTGTATGAAGGGGACAAGCAGCAGGGCAAAAAGTAAATGAACAAGTATCAATAAAGACATATCTCAGCAGACAAGATGAAAAAGTTCTGGAGATCTGTGGCACAACGATGCAAATATACTTAACACTACTGAATTGTATACTGAAAAATGGTTTGAATAGCAAATTTCATTCGTTTTTTCTTTACCATAATTTTTTTTTTAATTTAAAGATATTCAGCAGGAAAAGCATCCCACACTGTACAGAAAGCCGAGGAGGAAAAGACGAGTCCAGATGATAGCAGGCATTTACTCGGAAAGGTTTTGGGGGCCTTATCTGTGGGTAGACAGAAAAAGGTTACCTAGAGGAAGGCAGTATTCCTGGCATCTTGTCCAAAACGTGGAGGACAGAACAGGGGCACTCAAGGCAATGAAAGTTCCTTCCCTACTCATTCAAAAGCATTTAAGATAATCCGTACCAATTCTGAAGTCCTACATAGGAAATCAAAGGGTTAGGGGTTGCAGAGGTGACATTCTCTTACTGCCTTTGGACTCTGACTCTGAAGACTGGTCCAAAATGAGTGTTATGTTCTAGATCTACATCCCTCCAGAATATGGAAGAACGTGTCTGTCAGCAGACCTGCTGACTTGATCTGGATGACTTTCCATGGACGTGTCAGTGTATGGGAGAGATGGCCCAGGAAAATCCCTGCCAAGCTTAAAGATATGTCCATGACTAGAAGCTTCAGAGGTTCAAAAGAAAGGGAGAACTTTTGAATAATTGAAGATATGCAATATGAGCCTCTCCCCCTAAGCAATGAATTATGTCACTGGGAATGTTGGAGTAGACCTTCCCAACTCAAGTTTCTGTGGTATATTGATTAGGAATGTGTTTGGACTCAAATAAGAGAAAACCCAGACACTTTTTATCTTTTCACTCCGCCATCCTTACTTAATGTGTTCACTTTTATCTTCAGGTTTGTTATGTGCAGGCTCAAGGCCATGCTGAAAGCAAAAGCTGAACACAGGCAGGGACATCTCCTGTCTCAGGAAAACGCAACTTTCACAGAAAGCCTTAGTGGATTTTCACTTATATTTAACTGGCCAGAATGTACCATACAGCTATCTCTGGACCAGGCTTTCTCAGCCTCAGCCCTATAGACATTTGGGGCTTGATAATTCTTTGTTGTGCAGGACTGGCCTATGCATGACAGGATGTGTAGCAGCAGCCCTGGCCTCTACCCACAGATGTCACCCCACCCCAACTATGACCATCAAGAATGTCCCCAAACATTGCCCAGGGTCCCCGGGAGGGTGAACTGCCCCTGGCTGAGAACCACTCTTAGACTAATCACCACTCTGTATGCTAAGAGGAAGAGGCTGGTAATGGGGCAGTCAGCCCACCAACAGTGCCTGCCCCAAATGCTCTACACCTATTTCTTAAATGTTTTCTCATGAGTGCATTCACTACTGTGCTAAGTATTAAGGAACATTTAGAAGAAACACATGAAATGCCCCCACCTTGGGAGTACTGACAAAGTTTGAAAAATCAAGTTCGATGCATGAGAAACAATCAGGAAAAAAATGTCATGTAAGGGCTTAAACCATAGAGACAAGTCAGACATCCTCCAGTTGGTTCAGATCAGAGGGAATAAAACCACATAAGAGTGTAGCTTGGAGTTCTTAATGAAAATGTCACTTCCAAGATGGAACTTGCATTTGAAGACTAGGAATTCTCAGGCAAGTGACAGGAGAGAAGAAAAATAAACAGAGATCACAGAATGAGCAAGGTTAAAAGCTCAGGAACTACTCTGAAACAGACCTGGGTTCTGAGAGCCTGAGAATAAGCAAGTCATTTGGCCCTTCCTGCATCTATTTCCTAGGGTTGTTGAGAGAGTCAACTGAGAGGAAATCAATTATAAGAGCATCTGGCAAACAGTGAGCAATCAGTTGTTAGTTTCTACTATTATTGTTTTATAATATGTTATTTAATATAATTCAGGAGGAGAAGCCATCGGTCATAAATCAGAGGATTCCTGTTAGAGAGTGGCTGTCACATCCTGAGCAGAACAACCAGGTGGGTAGGGTTAGGCTCCAGAGGGCCTTGATAACTGGCCGCACAGGCAAGATGGCAAGAGGATCACCATAAAAGCACCATCCACACCTACTAAGACCTGGTGGCACGAGAGTTAACTGGAACCCGTGGGTGATTTCCAGTGAATATTGTGGCCGGTGGCCATGGTCAGGGTAGACATAAACCTTCCCACGTTATAAAGGAGTTTTAGCTTGCAAAGCATTTCTACACATACTATCTGAGTAATTTGCATGTAACAAGCCTGTCCTTCGATAATAGAGAGCTACTCTAGCAAGGAGAAGTTCTATTAATCATTTGAAAAGTCACTGCCAAGCAAAGTCACTCTGTGGGGAGAAGTGGGAGATACCAGACTTGCCTTCTAATTGAGCAAGAGACATGGATGTGAGCCAGAGAATGAGTAATGTGGTATCTTTAATAGGTTTAAGGGAAAATAGATAAGCTTTTAAAAAAAACGTTTCCAATCTATGCATTCTTAACTTGAAGTAGGCCTCCCATGGTCCTTCTGTGTCTCGAACTCCAAGCTTCTGGGTCCTGATTCTTTTATGACCAAAGGAGAAGGGATAAAGAACACAAACCACCAGATCCTCCTGGAACCATTCCTCTATTCAGGACTTCTCTAGAAGTTAACTAGCACAGACGTTCCCCAGGGTTCCCCAGGGTTATTCATTGAACTGAGTGTAAGACGTTCCCCAGTCTTCCACTCAGTCCAATAAATTCCACAGGGCACAAAATAATAGTTTGAAGATGTGAAAAACTTAGCCTTACCTTAAAGAAAAAAAAAAATCACAAAGTACCCCTGCGTGTGCCTGAAAATGACAAAGGGAGGGCAAGATGAGGAGCAGGTGAGTATTTCCCACCACATAGTTCTGGTCACTGTGCTCTCCTCATCCTCATCCTCATTCTGTCCAGTTCCTGTTAACTGGTATCATTTACGTAGTAATGTATTAATCACTTTATATTGTACCCATGATACATTCTTCCAGATTCTTTAAAAATTCAAGGTGTCTAATACTTTCTAAAACAGAGTATCTGTCATACAGTCCACTACTGGGTTTCAATGAATGTTGAGCATAACAGAGGAAAGACTGGTCTGCTTAAAATAAAAAGCCTGTGCTATTTAAGTAGTGAACGGAAAAAATCCATTTATGTTTGCTAGTAAAGCCAATATCCCATTACATAAGCAAATGTGCCTTTTCCTGATTTGGGGGGACGGCCTTCTTCCTAGTACACATAACTAATAAAAGATATTTTTTCATACTACCAGGAAAGATAATTAAAGCAAAAGCAAAAAATCATTTACTGTACTGTGTCCCCAATATTACATTGGACATTTTACATGTGTTATTTCCCTAATTTTCACATAATAGGGTGACTCACCATTGTCCGTATTTTACAGGACAGGGCTCTGAGGTTCAGGGGGGTTAAATAATTGACCCAACATCAAGTAGAAGAGATTGAATTCCAACCAACATCTGTCTGACCACCCAGTCCTATGCTCTAACCACTGTTACTACAGCCCCACATCACCAATACAGCTAAATAAGCGAGACAGCAACTTCTCATCCATCTAAATGCACCAAATACACTACAGTGAGTAGTTAATGTAAAGTTTACTAAAGCCAAGCGCTGTGAAAACAATTTACCATCCTGTCCATATTTGTTCTTTGTATTTTACCAAGGCTCGGAGGACAGGCTGCTCACCCTCACTCACCATCAAATACAGCAGAATCTAGAGTCACTCTGTTGAACAGAAATATGATGGGGTCACGGATGGAAATTTAAATTTTCTTGTAGCCACAGTTTTAAAAAGTTAAAAAAGATGAAATTAACAATTTATTTTCTTTTACTTCATTTATCCAAAATATTATCATTGAAATATGTCATCAATATAAGTTATTGAGACATTCTCCATTCTTTCTTTCACAGTAATCCTCGGAAATCGGTATGTTTGACACTCACAGCACATCTCAGTTCAGACTAGCACACCTCAAGTGCTCAGCAGCCACCTATGACCAGCAGCTACCATACCAGGCACATAGATCTAGACCCTTAGAGCTCCACATACATACAACGCCCCTTTAGTAACTGGCCCCATTGTTTCCATATAATCTGGAAAGGAAGTGCTCTTGTCTTATTTCTATACTTACACACTCCTGGACTGAGATTACAGAGACACCAACCAGAGATGCCTGAAATCCCAACACTGTCACTTCTATTTAATTCTTTAAGTGTGTACTTTGAGTTGTGTTCTAACAAAAATACCCCTGAAAGGAGCAATACGCTAAGCTAATATCCAACATTAAGCCTCAGGCTACATAAAGGGAACTGACAGCACATCCAGGAGGAGAGGATGGGGCACCATAGACAAAATGAGATGGCTGACTCTGATCCTGTCACAAGTCCATATCCCAAATTCCCTTTTCCTCAACAACTTAGAGGAGTTATTAAAATAACTCCTTGTCAAGAAAAACTATTGTCAAGAAACGCCAAAAGGAAACCACTGGAATTTCCCTGATTTCCAACCTAATACCCTAAGGCAAACACTGCAAACTCAAATGCCCACAGGGCCCAGGGCAGGCCTGCAATGAGCCTGCATCTGTCTAGAGGGCACAGCCTTGACTCCAGCCCTGAGACCAGGCCAGGTGGGAAGGTAGCCCCAGGGCTGCCAGGTCATCTGATTTCTAGAGAGAAGTTGCAAATCTGGATATTCAGGTTCATTGCCTGATTTTTAACCATTAGCAACTCATGTAATGTTTTAGATAACCATGTACAACCAAACAGGAAGTGACTACAAACCAGATGCCATCTTGGGGAATGAGTGTGCAAACTCTGATATTTGTGGGACAAAGTAAAGTTGCACAAAGACTAAGTGTGGGATGATCTTGAGGGGATTTTATACTGGGTCCTCCTCCCATCATCCTTGCTGCCCTCCAGATGAACCAAAACCACACCTTGCAAATCTCCCTCTGAGACCAAGAGGAGCATAGAAAGCATAGACAGGGCAGACTTGATGCACCTTCATCTATACAATGAGGAGCTGGTTTAGGCTACACTAGCATCAGGAGGGGCACAATCTGAAGCAAACTAGAATGCTCTTGCCCATAGAGAAGGGACAGACACTTCTCAGGGCCACATGAACGTCCCAGTCAGTAAACAGACCTGGGGCAGCAGGAACTACCAATTTCTTAAAAAGAAGCCCAAAATATAGATTTTTCTGGAAAACCTCCTCGTAGTTAAATGTTGGCAACTAATTCAAATCATATTTCCAACACCATGTGAGCCAGATCCAGCCCATAGGGCCACCCCTCTGTAGCCACTGGATCAGAACATCTCCAAAGTCACACTGAGCCCCAGCACTCTGGCTACTTTCAACCTGGAGCTTCTCCCAACTTCACTAGCCGATGAACTTAACCCACTTCCTCCACCCAGGTACGCTAGGAGAGAGGTGCCACTGACTGCAGAAGACGAGGAGACAGGAAACTAAATGAGACATGGTATCCTAGATTGCATCCTGGAACAAAAGGACAATAGTGGAAAAACTGACAGAAATCCAAATAAAGGCAATAATTTAATAGTATTGTGCCAATACTAATTTCTTGGCTTTGATAAATTTACCAGTTAGGTAAGCTGTTAACATTAGGGAAAGCTAGGTAAAGGGGATATGGGAACTCTCTGACCTCTTAGCCACTCTTCCATAAATCTAAAATAATTTCCAAATAAAATTTAAAAAAAACTCATAAAACTATACCCCCCCCCAAAAAATGTTAATTTTATAGTATGCACATTTCTAAAATGAAAATTTTTAAAAACTTGCTAGTAAGCAGAAGCATGAATTACCCTGAATCTTCACTCTGGTAGCCTAAGAAGCCAGAAAAGACTAGAACTAAGAGAAACCAAAAGGTACCAGAATAGATCATGTCCTTTCCTTTATAGTGTATGTGCAAAAACCAGTGGGGCATGGAATTAGTGGCCTTTCAGTAAAATATCAAATGGCTGAATTTAGGTAATTATGATTAATGTGACTTGAACCGAGAAAGTTCCAAACACTCAACAGCTTTTTGGCCTTAGAATATAAATGAGCTTGCAATTGGAGGACTGGAGACATTATAACCCAAATAAGAGAGACAGAACTGAAGTAATAAATACAAAAGCTTTGGCACGGAATAACACAAACTGCACAACCACCGTCAATACCTCTTGGAAATGAGATTATTAACATAAATGATATACCGTCTTTTTCTATTACCCAGCCTTTGAAACAGCAGGTTAGGGTGCAACATCCTTACATCATCACATTGCCCACCAGTCCCTTTAAATCTTCTTTGTTTTTGTAATAAGAAGAGATGCATATAAATAGATAAACTGACATATTTCCAAATGTATGTAGAGAGCTGTACCATGAACAAACTCAAATGAAACAGAATGAAAAGATATAGGAACTCTTTTTCTATTTGTCTTCTTCTGGCATTCCTATTATTATGGTCTTAAATCAATTTGACATACACAGTAAATATATGTAATAGAAAACATGAAATAAAATAATTAGCTTTATTAGTGCTTTGTGGGAAAGATTTACAATATCTTTAAGCCTAAAGAATGCCCAGAGCAAGAAGTGGTCATTCTTCTGTTGAACAAATATGTGGCTCTACCATGAAGCAACCTGTTTTCTCAGCCCTGGTGATAAGCAATGAGCAGAACAAAGACCCTGGCTTTGTGGAGCTTCGACTCTCTCTTGTAGGAGAGAGAAGAGACAAGGAATGAGATAAACAAAATGGATAGTCTGTTAGATTATGCTAAATGCTAAGGAACAATATAATAGAGAAGGGGGGCAGAGTTGTTTAAAGTTAAAATAGGTGGTCAGGGAATCCCTCGCTGAAAAAGTGACCTTTGAGGAAAGACCTGAAGGAAGTGAGGCAATCAGGCATAGGAATCTACAGCAGGACGTGAAAGGGAATTCCAAGTAGCAGGAACAGCAAATGCAAAAGCTCTGCTGTGGAAGCTGACCTAGACTGCTTCAAGGTTGATGCAGTGCAGAAAGCAATGGGAAAAAGTAAGGGTGAAGTCTGAGAGTAGTGGAGGACTAGATCATGTAATGTCATACATCACAGTCATGACGTTGGCTTCTACTCTGAATGAGATAGGAAGAGGAGTGATGTGACCTGAATACCTGTAATAAAAGACTGATGGGGATAAGGTGGAAAGAAGAGAGGCCAGTTATAAGGACACTCCATTAATCCAGGTGAAAAATTATGGTGGCTTGGATGAGGGTGATAGCATGACAGGTGATAAGATGAATTCTAAATGTATTTTGAAGGTAGAGCCCATAGGATTTGCTGAAGGGTATATGAGAGAAAGGTAATTCAAGAATGATACCAAATGTTTTGTCCCAAGTAAATGGAAGAATGAAATACTGTTAAGTGACTTTGAAAGACTGGAGGAGGGAAACAGCAGATTGGAGATTAGTGGAGAGTAAGAATTTCCCTTTGGACACATTATGTTTTCTGCTTGCTTGTTTGTTTTTATTTTTGTTGTTTTAAATTCAAGCAGTTATTTTCATTCCAATATTCCTGAATTTACTTCAAAGAACTGACAGGATACAGCTAAGATCCATTAAGGAAAAGCACTGTCTGCTCTTGGTGTAGTCACTGATTTACCTTTTTCAAAGCCTATCCCCACACCTTACACCCCTGTGTCCCTTCTTCCCCAAACCACTCATGCTTCTCAGCAACATTAACTGTCACAAGATTCAAGCAATTATCAAGGTAATCTTGCCCCCCCAACTGCCTTTTTTCCTCCCCTTTGCCTCTAGAAGTTCCTTGACACCCACATATCTTTGTGCGATCCACCAGAAGCAATCTCCTAGGAGGGATCCCCTAGAAACAATCACCTGGTGAAACAGACATATCACACTCTTGAGAGGTTCCATGGACATGTGATGTCTGCAATGCCTATTCAACACACCCAAGTAGAGATGCCCAGCAGGTGGTCAGGTAAAGGAGCCTGGAGTTCACAGCAGAGATCCAGGCTATAGATATCAATTTACAAGTCTTCATTACAGAGATGATATTTAAAGTGTGGTGTATATAGAAAAGAGATACAGTGCCCTGAGGTACTCTGTTTAGAGCTTGAGGAGATGAGGAACCAGCAAAGGAGACTGAGAAAGACCAGTCAGACAGAAATGAAGAAAACCAGGAGGGATATGTCTAAGCAGTCCAGTCGAGAATGTATTCCAGAAGAATAATTGACTGCGTTAAGTGCTGGTGGTAAAGAGTAGGAGTAGCAGGGACCTACCCGTGGCTGAAGCAATGAAATATCCCTGATGGCCTGATAAGGCCAGTGCCAGTGGCTTAAGAGTAAGAGGTGAAAAGCCTGCTGTAATAGGTTCAGGATGGAAAGGGAGGGGCAATGTTAGACATAATGAATATAGACAACTCATTCACAATGTCCCACTGTAGCAGGAAGAAAAGAAATTTCTGAAGGGGAAACCAGAGTCAAGAGAAAATGCTTTTTATTTAATGAGAAAAATAAGAACTTGTATGCCAGTGGGAATTCAGTGGAGAGAAGAAAACTGATTCTATAGGAGAAAGAAGGGAAATTTAATGGAGAATGTCCTTGAGAAGGTCTGTGGAGGTGGAGATAGGATGCCGTGTCCAAGGTGCCAGGAGCTCAGGCACAGACACAACAGGTGGTAGGTGTGGTGGGAGCACATGGAAGTTCTCCGATAATTTCTGGTTTGTTAGTAAAAAAGGAAGTGGCTGAGAGTAGGGGAAAATTGATATTTGAAGAGCAAATGTAAAATATGCAATAGCTGCCTAAGGGAGGGAGGGAAGGAATGGACCTAAGAAACATGATACGCCTGCTCACATCAAGGGGCCCACTTGGGTTTGTGGTCATTAACTTAAAGTGAGACAATCAATATGGTGGTGTGGTTGCGACCAGGCACATTCATTAGGGTGCATGGGGGCAAGTGCAGAGTAAAATTTCACATCATCCAAAGAGAAAAATAAGGCAAAAATGAAACTTCTTGGTCATGAGTTAAGAGATGCTAGAAAACTTACCAGTAATAATAATAAGTACAATAAAGAAAGATTTCAGGCCTCACTAGAAAAAGGAAAGAACATAAGCACTTGCCACATGCCAAGCACATTCTTTCCACCTATTCCTTATAACATTACCATTTCTTCGGGTAAGCAGTGTAAGGAGTGATCAAGAGTGAGTGGCACAGGTGGGACTTGAACCCAGGTAATGCCAGCCCCACACCTGTGCTGCCTCCTAGACTCTCGATGACTGGGGATGCAGGAAAGCTGCAGTCTGATAAAAGCATAGGTGAGTGTCCAATCTACCTGTCACCAAGCACTGACTGACTGGGAAAGTCACTCTCTCTTCCTCTCTCAGTTTTCTCATCTGGAAATTAGATTAAATGGCACATCACAGATGGAAATAGCCTCATCAAAGATCCAAAAATTCTCTGGTCTAATTCCATAGACACTAAATAGTGTTTGGAGGAAGAGGTCAGAGGAAACCTTAACAGTCTGATCACTATCTGCTGTTTTCATTCTGTGGACACCCCTCCAGGCCAGTCTCAGCCCTCTCACACCTGAATTCTTCCAAACGCACTTACTAGCAAATGAAGAAACTCACTGCAATGTCAGACAACTAAACTTTGTCCCCACTTAACATCCTTTCTCTGACTCTGTAGACTCATTCAGAACAAGCCTGGAAACACAGTAAGCTCTAAATATTTAAAGGTATCGGCTTCTTTTAAGCAGAGCTTCCAGACCATTTCCACACCAAGGCACACACCTGCCCTCTCCCACACTCCCAGCATTACTCCTGTTCTCCAGGTTTCCTCAAATAATGGACACAGTTGAACTATCTCCATTCCAAATGGTCTCAGGGCCTGGGAAGGAGTTTCTGTTAGGCTAAGATGCTTAAATTCATTTAGAAAAACTAACTCTTTCTTACTACTTCCCAAACATATTTTTAATGTTCTAGGTTTTTAAATACGTATATAAAAGACGCACAACAGGAGTTGGAGGGTTATAATGTATTACTACACACACCTCCATCAGGTCCATTCAGATGCAGCTATTTTCTTTTCTTCTGGCTCTGGACACTTCTTTTAACAACTTATTATTGTCCATAGCTTCTTCTGCAAGTCTCAGATGTCTCTAGAATCAGACTGCCTGGATTCATATCACAGTTCAGCTACTTAACTATCTATCTATGTGACCTTCAGCCATACCTAAAGCTCAGTACCTCAATTTGCTCACCTGTAAAACAGCAATAATAATAGTACCCACCTCATAAAGTTTGAGTGAGGTTAAACAAGAATTTTCAGAACACTGCCCAACAGAGTGTGTGAATGTTAGCTATTGTTACAAGCCTTGACTGTCAGCCTCTACCTTTGGTGCACTTCCTTTAGAGATCTAAGTTCATTATTAAACTGCCACATTGTCACACTCCTTTCGGCTCATAGTTTCCCTTATCTTCTCGGATGGAATCATTTACAAATATGTGGTCAGAATTAAAATATCTGAGAGTTTCCTAATTTTCCTGACTTCTGGACTCTGATCTATCACTTAGACATTCTTAGCAGTTTTTAAAACAATAGCTTCCTTGACAGTCTTCCCCAACTTCCATTTTTTGGGAGGTTAATTGTGATGACCCCCCAACCTGGGGGGGTCATCTGGATGTCTCCTCGTAATGAGTGGTCCATGCTCTTCTAATCCATCCAATCTCTGACCAGTGTGACCAATGCCCCCTGTGGCCAATGGCATACACTTGAAAGACAGAGGGCTGGGGGTTTAGTTTCAACATGAAGCTGTGGAAAAAAGCTACACTAATTGACCTATCTGGGAATTAAACCTCTGGTCTTTGGCCTCTTTTAAGTATCAAACCCTAAACAAATGAGCTAATTAATTCTTGGCCTCCAGCCAAAACCAGTACCTTGTAATGGATTGTTCCTAGTCACTTGTAAAGTCTTAACAAGTGGGGGATTTGTCACATAATGACTATTCTATATGTCAAAATGTCAAAATATATTTATGTCAAAATGTTGTGACATAAACACTGGTTCAAAAATAGCAATCTTTTCAAAAGACATTAAATTATACACTGAACACTGAAGATTTTAATGGAAATTGACTTCAGAAGTAACAAGAAACCCTCTGCTTCTTCTTTACCATATAGCTTGAAAAATAAATGACACTCCTATGGAGGGTCTGCCCACCTGGGTTAACTGGGGAGAGTCTGATTCAGACACTCAAATTTCCATTTTAGTTCTATTTAGAAATGGTCTCTGACTATGGTAAGGCTAAAGAAAATATCTTAAACATGTAAGTAATGAACTTATAAGGGGGAGGAAGTAACAGACACCAAATAGATAATGATGTTGACAGTTTCCTTGATTCCAATGATAATACAGGCAAAATGGGCATGACACTGGAATCCTGGAAAGTGGAAAAGGGCATCTACAGTCAATTCTTTCTTAATAAAATCACCATTACCTCCACCATTTACTGATCATATGCCAGTAAATGACTATGTTCAGTGTTTTATGCCGTCCCTCATTATCTTTGTAAAAATCCCTATGGCATAGATTACTGAGGTTTAATAAGTGTGGCTGAGGTGAGGTGCACAGAGCAAGGCCAGGACTCCAATTCTAAAGCATCTGGCCGCTCACTTCCCAGACCAGGACAGCCCAATTCTGGTGGAAATTTCCATTTGGTGGTTTTGCTAGTACTGGATGCCATGGCCAAAAAGGCCATAGATTTGCCTATGGCCAAAATGCTAGGAGTTGCTACTCCACTCCAGGAAGGTTATCAGAAATATCTACTACCTGACTATCCACCACGCAAGAAGGAATGCTGAAAACTGGGCAGACTCCCTGACAGGAATCATAGTAAGCCCAGAAAAGGATCAGGCAGGACACATAAAAGGGTAAGGGTTTCCTTCTAAATTTATGCTATATAAAGAAGATAACCTTGTGGCAAGGAAGACTCTGGTAGCCTCTCCATAAATCCCACTGGAGAGTAGTTGAGGGAGGTAGAGGTGGGGAAACTTAATCTCACCTTCATATGCTGGCTAGAAACCAGATGGTCATCTAAAAAGGCCAGGACTCACATACTCTTTAAGACTTCCCAAGAGGGGGTCAAACAACTACGAATAGGAACCACTTTCCTTCCCGAGATCAGGCTGAGAGACTGTGTGTGTGTGTGCACACATGGGGGAGTGGGCAGGGCACCCCTATCTGTAACACATGTAGCAACTTGATTTTCACCTCCATTAGTTTCTTGTAGTGGTTTTATTTTATTTTATATTGGTAGAGGGAACACATGATATTGGTAGGGGGACAGGAAAATAAAAATCACAGAAAGAGAATTCTGCTGTTTTTTTGTTTTTGTTTTTTTCATTCATGGAATATAAAAATTCCATCAAAACGAATATACCCTTGACTTCCAATCCCCTTCCACTTAGGTTGGCTGGAAATTCTGTGTCCTCCATTGGTTTTTCCATAGCTTTTCTAGCAAGGATGTGAATTTTGGGAGTTATTCTCTGAATAAACGCTTATTTCCTCCTTTATGACGAAATTGCAACCATGGGAAGATTGGAGGGGACCCAGGAAAAGTGGAGAAGCAGACAAGTGCTGGCTGGTCTAGGCCTAGGAACTATATCGTGCTTGGGTATATATGTTTCCCACCAGGCCAGTAATACTGAGAACTGGCCTTGGATCCTGCAGAAAGAAGGACGATCCTGCTGGTGGGGAAACGTGAAGTTTCTCTGTGGCACCCCAGCAATGGGACAATTTTGCTTGAGTTTGGTATCTCTTAGATGGGAAAATGCAGCGTCCTGGCAAACTTGCAGGTATGGCATCAATTAAACTTCAAGGATTGCATAAACCTGTGTACTATCAACTGAGTGATTGTGCTGATCATGTTGTCGTAATGAACACAAGGCACATTGCATTTTCGGGAAACAAATGGGAACAAAAAGTATATCCTCATATACTGGTTAACCAGGTGAATTTAAACAAGTAACAGCTGCTCAACTTCACCAGAAAGATCCAGTGCTGATTGCTTAAAAAAAAAAATTGCTAACAGAAAACTTTCACAGAAGAACTATGATGCAGAGATTTTATCTTTTCCCAGATGAGGGCGTACCGGAAGATATTAAGAATTTAATGAAAGAACTTCCTCAACCACAGGAAGTACCTAGACATGTAGATGACTACACCCAAGAAGAAACAGAGACTTTCCTAAGAGTGTGGTCTCCACCTAGAGATTACGAGCTATAGAAAAATGAAAATTGCAAAAAATAACAAGACAACTGAAACTTCTTCCTGATAAATTTCTCCTAACCTACAGGACAGAGTGAAACAACTGCTTCATTTTGACGAGAAACTTATAGGTGCTGAAAATTTATGGAGAAAAGTCAGAAAGGGATATTCCTTCAATAGGAAATTGCAATAAAATACATTATTTTATAGGAAAAAATATATACCCTTTAGAGACCCTCTATGGAAGAATTAACGCTTGTGGAGACTTAATGCTGGTGTGAAACGGTAGGATCACACATTAACTTTCAGCTTAAAAAGATATGTGCTGATTCTTTTCATTTTAAATAACGTTCAAAAGACAAGGGAAAAAAAATTTAAAAAGTAAAAAAAAAAGACAAAAACAGCACAACCCAAAAAGCAAAATTTAACTGTGAAATCCTTTCCTAACAGAACAATTCATTCAGCAAAATAGATGTGAAACTCCAAACGATGGCCCACTTATTGGAAAAGTGCCAAATACAAGGATGTCATTACAATAAAATTCTCTGAACTGGCCTTATAAAATAAGAGCAACAATTTATATCTGCTCATAAGTAAGGACATAATGGCAAAACTATTGCCAAAAACATATTCTCCTAATAAAGTCAGCCAAGAAATAGAAAAAGGGCTACTGGTTTTCAGTAAAACATATAAAGACAAAATAGGAAAATCAAGGGAATAAGCACGCATGCTATTTCTATCATATGTATGGAAAATAACGACTGTGATCTGAAAGTCACCATGCAAGACAGCATCTACCCAGGACACAAGTTCTGGTGCAGAACTCAGCAGTGTACAGTCACAGCAAATGGAGTAGTACTCTCCCTTCATGCTCAACACTACTGAACATTTACAGCTGTAGTATCCTTCTTACATACTAAGGCTTTTTGATTAAAGAAATGTTTTTTAATATCTTTACTGAGTCAAAATATTAATCACTAAACGAAAGTTTTCAAAAACTCTTCACTACATCATGTTCACTCTGACCAAACAGCACTCTTTGTTACAAGAACATTTTCTAGTATTTTATTTCACTGAATAACAAAAGAGTCATTCTCTGTGTTGTCCTCATTCTTGCTGGCCTCATTCAGTTCACTTGAAGAGTCTCTGACCACCACCACAATCACCCCTCACACTGTGTTTTCTCTGTAGCACCTTTCAGAGAAAAACTCCACACAGTTCAAACGGCAACGGTGCCATTACAGACATGGGATCTTTCAGAGGAGTTGGCTGGTTACACCACTGTGTAATGATACAATTAACTTGACATTCAACATTTTAGAGTCAGTCTAGATCTCAGTTTCCTTCCAACCTCCTTATAATAGAGGTGAGATCATCAAGGTCAGAAAAAAAGTGTCCCATTACAAACGTGCCCCATTTGTATTGATAATACAAATAAAGAAATAGAAATGTAAAAATAAAGACATTAAGTCTCTTAGTTTATAAATGTTATTTGGATTTTAAATAGCTCTGGAGAAATGATATTTAGTGCAAATATATTGGAGCAAATACTGCAAGCTGAACCACCAACATCTGAATTTTAAAAAAATATATGGGTGACTTCCAGTAAGACAATCATTAACTCATAACTGGAAATGGATAATAAGGAAGTAGAGGAAAGTATATGGATATCTCTACATTTTTTTTAAAGCACAAATAATTGATAAGCATTTGTCTCCTTAAATCTTATGACATCATAAGCAAACCTAATGACTGTCTTTGCAAACAGGCACTTCCCTTTTAGAGAAGGCATACAGTTTATTCAAACATATGTTTTTTTTAATTAAAGTTTATTGGGGTGACAATTGTTAGTAAAGATTTCAGGTGTACAATTCTGTATTATATCATCTATAAATCACATTGTATGTTCACCACCCAGAGTCAGTGCTCCTTCCATCATCATATATTGGATCCCATTTACCCTCATCTACCAACCCCCTCTATCCTTACCCTCTGATAACCACTAAACTACTGTCTGTGTCTATGAGTTCTTGTTTCTCATGTTTGTCTTGTTCTTTTGTTGTTTTTGGTTCATATACCACATATGAGTGAAATCATACGGTTCTCTGCTTTTTCTGTCTGACTTATTTCGCTTAGCATTATAATCTCAAGATCCAACCATGTTGTCACAAATGTTCCTATATCATCTTTTCTTACCGCTGAATAGTATTCCATTGTGTATATATACCACAACATCTTTATCCATTCATCTATCGAAGGACATTTTGGTTGTTTCCATGTCTTGGCCACCGTAAATAAAGCTGCAATGAACACTGGAGCACACTCGCCTTTATGTATAAATGTTTTCAGATTTTTTGGGTAGGTACCCAGGAGAGGGATTGCTGGGTCATATGGTAATTCTATTCATAATGTTTTGAGGAACCTCCACACTGCCTTCCATAGCGGCTGCACCAGTCTCAAAAATGATATTTTTATGTTCAATGTAGATACTGTCTTTTAAAGGACAACTGTGCCAAAACCACAAATCTGTCAGTGAAAGAGCAGAATTTTAAA
Source organism: Rhinolophus ferrumequinum (assembly GCF_004115265.2). Classification (NCBI taxonomy): domain Eukaryota; kingdom Metazoa; phylum Chordata; class Mammalia; order Chiroptera; family Rhinolophidae; genus Rhinolophus; species Rhinolophus ferrumequinum. The sequence goes on from NC_046305.1 coordinate 30,497,283, forward strand.
ATAAAATTCTAAATGGCTCCTGAGTCTGAGGAGGATACAGATATTAAGGTTTATGTCTGTACATTCTTCCTAATGGCACACCTAAAGTAGTGATTGAAATAAATTCTTTTCTGAAACAAAGCAGGGCTTAACTTGATAAGCACTAAAATACATGCTTTGTTTATGGATTATTTTGATTCACTCATTTATGGAAATCACACTTATTGAGTACCATGCACCATGTACTACGAAGGGCTTGAGGGTATAAAAATGGAATATGACTAGTTTTTTACCCTTAATAAAGGCTAATACTAGGTTAAAAATATAAATAATATTAATAAGACTTAAGTATAGGTACTTTGATGAGTGATTTGCATGCATTAACTCTTTTAATGCTAACAACAATCCTAGAAGATAAGTACTACTGTTAATTCCACTTTACAGAGGATAGAGCTGAAGCAGGGTTTAAGTAACTTGTCCAATGTCACACAGCATGGAATTGATATAGCACAGGTTTGAACCCAGGCAATCTGGGACCATAGTCCACACTCCTCCCCATCATGTTGCATTAAGTTGCTGATGGGAGAATGACAAGGAGAAGCTGTGTATGGAAGCTTCCTAGAGAAATACAGGGAGGTGAGTCCTGAAGGATGAACTGGACAAAACGGGGAAAGGGAGGGATTCCAATTAAGGGGTGATGCAACCTAGGAGCATGGAGACATGAAACCGCATATCGTCAGGAGAGTGAGTAGTTCCTAAAGGCAGAACGAAGGATATTGCAACGAGGAGCAGGAGACATAGCTGGAAAGGGAGACAGAGGCCAGCAAACAAAACTTGAAGGGGGCGGGTGGGGGGGAGGTGGTTCTACCTGGGAAAAAGGAAGATGGATGGAAGGAGGGTGGATGAGGAAGCAAGGAGGCAAGTTGGACAGCGTTTGTAATAGCGCAGGAGAGAAGTGATAAGAATCTAAACTGAGGTGGTGGGATGGGCACGTGACAGGCAATTCTAGCAACGGAGCAGAATGGAGACCCTCCCAGAATGAATAATCAAGACGTGCACACCCTTCATATGAAAGATGTGCATATCTTCCATACGAAATGACTTTAACTGCCTGAAGGGGAGGTGGACACTTGGACACAATAAAAAGAAATAGTGCTGGAAAGAACATGAACTCATAACATGGTCAGCTCCACTTTGCCATTCCACAGCAGGGCCACCTGGGACAGTCACATGTCACTAGGTGCTCAGTTCTGTAATCACAGACTGTAAGTCTACTCATATAGACTCTGAATACCATTTCTCAGTTGGAGACATGTCAGAATTAGTAAAATATTTCATCCTATTTCTCTTCTTTATTAGTTTATTTTCAGTAATTATTCACAATCAAGCAAAGCATCAGAAAAATCACAAAGATTAAATATAATAGCACAACCACCATAAAATACATCTTTTCAATAGATTTTGTATTAAAATGGCAATTGCTTAATGGCATTTTCTAGAACACATAATTTCCAGAGACCTCATATCATTTTCATAATTTAACACATCCTGATCATTTAAAGCCAGGCAACCAGAGCTACTATACATTCCTTATCTTATAACAAAATTAAATCAGTGGAACTGCATGCTTTCCAGGATTTTCACATATTAACTGCCTACCTGCACAGAAGCCCTGAGTAATACAAGAACCAGCACTACAAATTACAACACAAATTCCAATTTAAAAAACAAACACACACGTACAGGCCAAGGCATCTAGTCACAGAGAAGCCTTCCTAAGCTTCACAGAAAGAAAAAAGTATAAATACCAGCAAGACAGTGAAATGAATAGAAAAGACAGGAAACTTGAGTTTATCTTTCAGACACGCCCTTACTTGCATGACTTTGTGGAAGTATTTTAAAGTATTCAGGACTCAGTTTCCTCATTCGTAAAGATGTGATATCTGTGTTTCATTTCTTTTTTTTAAACCCATACTCAAATCTGGCAAACACTGCATACTCATTCCCTTGAAGAGGCGTGCAGCACATTCAAAATGAAAGGCTCTGCAAGTTCTGCTGTCAAGAAACCTCTTTCTTTAAACTTGTTCGACCAAAGCTTTCTTTTCACATCTGTGAACCCTGGATCCAAGGGATACAGTGTAGCAAATAGCAGGGAAGGGCCCTTCCACATTTCTCTGATCTTTGCAACATTCTCTACATTGGAAAGGGCCTCCTTCATGTGACTGGAATCCTGGCACAGGCAGCTTTGAGTGTTTACCATCTGATCTCTCCAGCTGAGAGAGAGTGCCTCTCAAAGATCCCAAAGAAAGACTCCTGCTTCAGTTATATGCCCATGCCCTGGACTAATCCCTGTGGCCAGGGGACTAGTGCACAGGGACCAGGAGGCACCAGAAGCATCGGACTTCCTACAGCTGGGGAAGTCAAAGCCACACTAGAACCACAGGGCTATAGAGAGCAAGAGTGTCCCTCAAAGAAGTGTGTGTGTGTGTGTGTGTGTGTGTGTGTGTGTGTGTGTGTGTAGGGGGGGAGGGGCTGCGAGAGGCAGGGGAGGAGAAACAATCTCTATCCTGAGCTCCAAACAACCTAAACGATACCTCAATTTGGATGTGCAATGGATATATCAAATCTAAAAGTCCAAAACGTTTTCAGTTCTCTATCCTTTCCCCCCAACCTGCTCTTGTCTCAGTCTCAGCAAAATATACTACCATATACCACATCCAAATCTGGGAGTCATCCTTAAGTCCTCTTTTTCCCTTACTCCCCACTTCAAGTGTCAGCAAATCCACTTGATTCTACCTTAAAAAATACACACACACACACATATATGGAACCCATCCACATGTCTACAACTTCACCGCCAACACTCCTCCAGGCCACCATGATTTCACACCAGGACAACAACAGTCCATGCACTTCCATTTCTGCCCACTTGTCTTGTTTACCAGTGTCTCAGTGCTCAGCACATGACAACCATGCAATAAATATTTATAAACAAATGGATAAATCAGGAAAAGACTGCTGGGCTCAGCAGACAAATGCGGCAGATGGCCAGTCCAACCCATACCCTGTCTTTTATGATTATTATGACCGAAAAGTTTAGCTCTGAGGTTCCTGGCAACAAAGGCAAAAAGTAAACAAGGATTATTTTAATTAACTGATTTTTTTTTAAGGAAGCATGTGAGTTTATTAAATGAGAAAATTTCATTTTTCCTGGCACAAAATGCTAAAAGCAATTTTATGAGCCATTCATTCAACAAATGTTTACAGGTCCTCAAATAAAGCACCAAATAGGAAAATATACGAACTTGTTCGTCACACTAGGCTTCTCAAGTCAACTTTTGCTAAAGTCAAAGGCAAACATTAAAAATGAAAGTAGTAAAGGCCTTTCTTCAGGGAGGGTCCAACCAAGTAGCTTTCTAGAGATCTCACAACAAAGAGAACTGAAGTCTGGTGACCTGGGGGCCATTCCTGCAGGTCCTGAGGGCACCTGAGGGCAGTGAAGTAGATTGGGAAGAGCCCAAATTGCAAGTCTGAGAGAAGAATGTCATTGGGGCCCTGACTCTGCTGATTAGCTCTGGGGAAGTGTTGCAGGATTTTTAAGCAGAGAATGATATGCTTGGACATGCAGTTTGGACAATTACCCCGGCAGCTGTGCAGACCACAGATCACAGTGTGGCCACAGGCCATGGGCTAGTTAAGAGGCTTCTGAAGTTTTCTAGGAGCAGGACGACAGCCTGAACTAGATTTTAATCAATCTTAGTACCCCTGAAATCTCTTTAGCCTCTAATGGGTGGCCGCATGCGTGAAGCTCTAGTACAGTGGTGGGGCCCTCGGAACATGTATTCCTTATTCAAAATATTTTTCAGAGGGTTATTCCCCCACCTGCTAATGAAGTCCTTGCGTAGTACTGAACATTTGAATTCTGCAGTTTCTACATAAAAATAAACAGAAGAAGAGTTGCTTTGACACCAAGAGGCTGGCAGAGGCCAACAATTAACTAGCCACAGTGTGAGTAGTGGTAATGCTTCATTCCTCAGGGTCTTCATGGGCAAGAGAGAGTGCTGTGTGTCTCCTCCCAGGAAGCTTTCTTCTTCCTGTTGAAAAGTGACTGCACTGAATACTGAAACAATGTTATAATCAAACAAACTTCTTATACAATTTATCTTGATAAACATGATTCACTTCTGCAAACCTTTATCAAAATATGTTAAAACAAGTTGCCTCCTCCCTCCCCTCAAAAAAAAAAAAATCTGAACTATAAACTATAATTTAAGAGCTCAGAAAAATTATAAAATTGATCACCCATCCACAATCTCTCTAAATCTATGATGGAACATCTAAGCCAGTCCTTCACAATGGCAAAGAGCCAGCACCTCAGAGAAGTGTCTCACCTAAGGCTGAAGGTAAATCATGGCATGGGCCATTTCAGGGTCCATCTTCACTTGTCTTCTAAAACCAGAAAGGTTCTTCAGACTTGGCTACAATTTTCCTGGTCTCTCAGCCTCCACTCCTGTCACACTGTCATCCAGTTAACACATTACAGTCAAGATGTAAATCTGATCATGTCTACTCTTCTTCTGGGGCTCCCCAAATGCTTCCGCAGAGCCCTCCATGGCTCGGCCCCTCCAGTTTCCAGGCTGCGTGGCATCCTTTAAGTCCTTTCCCACTTGTCACTGCCTGGCCAACTCTTTACTCAGCCTTCAAGGCTCAAAATGGGCATCCACTTCCCTGGGGATCATCCCTCTGGTCCTGAGTGAGGTCAAGAGCAAGCCTGTCATCCAACAGCACTGCGGGCACCTCTTACCAGGTGATACTGAAATTATCTGTTAACATCTGCATGTTTTCTTTGTCTTACTTGTCTTCATACCCCTGGCAGCACCACAGAGTTTGACACATCATAGGCATCGGATTGGTGTTTACTGACCTAAATGCAAAATGAAACTCTTCTCCCGACCTTCAGTTTCCTGACTTACAACAGTGTACCACAGTGTGCACAAATGGGTTATTTAACCATGGATACCCGGTGCTGAATACAGTTACATGCGTTTCATAAGATCACGATTAAACAACTCACATCAAAGAATGCCTGCTTGGATTAGTAACAGTGAGCTAATGCCCAGACTGGGGATTGAAACTTCCCAAATATCCTCCCATCATTGAAAAATCTGAACTACTCTTTGGGGTAAAAACATCCCATTTCTATTCTCATTGTTTTCCTCAATTCAACTTTTAAAACACACAAACATGCACCTACAACAACTGAAATACTTTCAGTATTTTGAAAAATTCTGTCAGAAACAAGAAGAAATCTGCATTTAGGTATGACTGAAGAGGTAATCCAATCTCTTATTCAACTTCTCCAGAAGGTCCCTATGCATTCCACTTAAAACACATGCTTCCTTTTCCTCCCCTCTTGACATGAACACCAGCAAAGAAGACTTTCCTCACTCTGATTTGCAAGGATAATAAAAACTTCTATCTGTGTCATTTCCTGATCACTTAGGATGAGGGTCAGAGAAAGTAAATATATACAGAGGCCGAGGTGGCATTGTGAAAGAGGCTAGATGGAAAACAACAGCGTTGAGGACAGTGACAAATGGTGGCCAACCCTGGCTTCGTGGTCAATTATAACATTAGGGCACCTTGGGGACTGAGGAGCTGGAGAGAGCTGAAAGGGCTCAGGCACAGCTCTACCCATCCCTGTGAGGCACAAATGTAGCCTAATGTTCTCTGGTCTAAGTGGTCTCTTCAAGAATGGCCAGAATAGAGATTTATGACTGAAATCTCTGAATGTGAAAATGTTGGTAACTAATTTCGTTTAAACACCATATACTTAAAGGATGTTAAAACAGGCTGCAAGCCACTAGCTTGTGGCATCTGCTTTAGGCCTAAGTTACCCATTGTCATTTTAAATGGCCCACTGATTCTTATGAACATTGTCTTCTCCAACATAACTGAAAGACCTTTTGTGACTGGGAATACATCTGACCCTCCTGAGACTGGCACCAATTGTAGAGCCCAAGACTCAATGACCCCTGCTCAGAACAGTTGGATTAAAATGTCCCTGTTAACTAACATGAGTTTTGTCTATAGGTCATCATTCCAGGAGAGTTTTTTTCCCCCCACAATTCAGTTTAATTACCTCAAGCACTGTTTCCACAAGGAGCCCAGGGAGAGGTGATAGCAAACGGAGGCTCTGAGGAAGTGCACCAAAAAGCCCATGGGGCCAAAGACAACTCTGGGAGAAAAAGAGATACCAATCCTCAGTTCCTAGTGGAATCTGAGAGAGAAAGGGAGAGGAGGGTGTGACATCTGAACTCAGGGAAACACAACTTCTGTAAAAAAGAAACAAGGCCTCGCAACGCTATAGGGAAGAAAAAGTAAATAAATTAAATATGCACACACAGGGAAAGAAATGACATCAAAGTACAAAGAAAGCTTTTAATGAAATGCCCAAAAGAGCTCTGGGTCTGTAGCGGCTTTAAGATTCTCAGCACTATGGGGAGGCCAGGTGACTCAGGCGGTTAGAGCTCCATGCTCCTAACTACGAAGGCTGCCGTTTTGATTCCCACATGGGCCAGTGGGCTCTCAGCCACAAGGTTGCCAGTTCAATTCCTCGAGTCCCGCAAGAGATGGTGGGCAGCGCCCCCTGCAACTAAAATTGAATACGGCACCTTGAGCTGAGCTGCCGCTTAGCTCTCGGATGGCTCAGTTGGTTGGAGCGCGTCCTCTCAACCACAAGGCTGCCCGTTTGACTCCCGCAAGCAAGGGCTGTGCCCCCTGCAACTAGCAACGGCAACTGGACCTGGAGCTGAGCTGCACCCTCCACAACTAAGACTCAAAGGACAACAACTTGAAGCTGAATGGCACCCTCCACGACTAAGATTGAAAGGACAACAGCTTGACTTGGAAAAAAGTCCTGGAAGTACACACTGTTCCTCAATAAAGTCTTATTCCCCTTCCCCAATAAAATCTTTAAAAAAAAAGATTCTCAGCACTATCTAGAAAATGCCTATATCAGCAGCCTTTAAGGACCGAAGGTCTAAAGAATCCTTTCTGTTCTATGCAGTGCTTGTCAGTAAAACTAAATGGAAGTTCCTTGCTGTAGTTCAGTCTCCTTTAAAGGATCTCATTAGTGATTTATACCTTTCCGATTAGTCTGCTTACCTTGATGCACACCACTCTTTAATCCCTGTCCCCACACCACCACCCCAGACACACTCTTCCCCACACGAGCTCACCACAGAAGAAAGATTCATTTCAGACTTGAGTTTTAATAGTAGCTTTGTTTATTTGCTCATTTCCTCATCTACCAATGGGGAAATACCACCTACCTCATGGAAGGGATCAGATGGAAATAATAAATCTAAAGACCCTGGCTCAATAATTCAAATGTAAATAGTACTCAAATGTTCATTCCTCTCCCCAAGCCCACATCCTCCCACTCAAGCCCCAATATTTTATAGTCTATGATGCAAAGTGTGAAAAGTAAATTCTTAAATACTGACCATACCCAACAGAAGCTTGAAGAGATACACAAGTTATAAATCTCTTTTCTATTCTTCTTCTTACTAATCAATATAAATATGCTCAGTGTCAGATAACTAAAGCCCTGTCAATTCCAAGAATTTGGACTCAAAAACAACATGAAGCACGTAGTAGCCTGTATCAACAGCCAGTATCATTTTTATTGCAGTCTGTTACATTTGTGGCCAGGAAATCTTTTTTCCTAATCTTGAATATTAGTTTAAATACAGTAATACAAGAAAATATGCCTGGCTGTGGAGGGCCATATTGCTGCTCCTTTTCAGGACTACAAATGCTCATTCAGAGTTTGTACAGAGCAAGGAACAGCCAGAGGGGAGCCAGAGAAATCAATGAAAACTCACTGTTTGGAAAACTTGTAAATATAAAATCGGGGCTGTGTTTCTGTGGTTTCTTCTAATCTAAAATCCCTGAGGCAGATCAAGTTGATCCTTGAATTTTTCTTTCAATTTCACTGAAGAGCCAAAGAAAGTGAGTGTGCAGTTAATGATGCCTATGCTGCAGACCTCAGATTCACCAGCGGCAACTCACAAGTATCAGCAGTTAACCACTCTGTCCTTCCTGAAATATTTCCTTATGACACAACATTTTCCTGGGTCTCCTCTTTTCTCACTGGCTGTTCTTCCTGTTCCTCTGCTGGTTCACGCTCCTCTGGATATAGAGTTCATCCTGGCTTGGTCCTTTGGGCGCACGTTCTTGTTCTCTCTCTCTCTCTCTCTCTCTCCCCCCCCCCACCTCCTTCTCTCCCTCTACCTCTCCCTTTTCCTCTCCCTATCTCTCTCCCTCTCTGTGCTCCCACCCTGGGTGAGAACACATCTATCCTAATGGCTTTAAATTCTCCCTGGACACTGGAAAGGCCCAAACATCTTTCTGGAAACCAACCCTTTTCTCTGGGCTACACACTCATCTTTCCATCAACAGCTCAACATCTTCACTGGGTAGTTGCAAAGACATCACAAACATAATGTGTTCAAAGGTTATGTCCTTTCCCACCCCCATCAGTTTCCCTTATCACACTAAATAAGGCCCTTACCTACACTGTTGCTCAAACTCACCACTGATTCCTTTTTGCTCAACTCCCATGTGCAAGTCCTATCATTTATCTACTACAAACATACCCCAAATCAGTCCACCTCTACCATCCCTGACACCAGTGGTTCTCAAATATTTCTATGCATCAGATTACCTGGAGGGCTTGTTAAGACAGGCTGTTGAGTCCCAAGCCCAGAGTTTCTGATCCAGTGGGTCTGCGATAAGGCTGAGACTGTGTATTACTAGTAAGTTCCCAGGTGACTGTGACACTGCTAGTCCTCAGACCAATCATTGCCCTATACCAAGCCACTTTATCTTACCTCCACTACACAGGAACACCCTAATCACTGGTTTTCCCAGTGTCTCACCTCCCGCAGTTTATCCTGTACTTAAACAGCCTCAGTAATCATTTTAAACATATCCGATTACATTATTTTCCTATTTAAAAATAAAATCCAAATTCCTTAGTTACCACAGTGTTATGTGGTCCAGCAAGACTTCTCCAATTCTTATGCTCTAGCTTCATTGTCTTTTTAGTCCCCCTAAAACCATAAGCTTCTTCAGGGCCTTTGCACATTTTGTAGAATCTGCCTAGAAGCCCTTTCCCCTCACTCTTTACAAGACTGTTCTCTCTTTTCCTTCAGGCCTCATCTTAAATGTCACCACCTCAAAAATGTCTCATCTAACTACCCTACATAGCCCCCTACCCCAAATTCCCTATCATTAGACCCTTTTCAATAGTTTCCAGCTTTGCCACAATTAGACTATGTGTTAATACATTTACTTTGTCTCGCTCACTGCCTGGATGGCCAGCCAAGCGATACCTGTCATATCTGCAGTATACCAAGCCCAGTGCCTGCTACCCAGTACACACTCAGGAAATTTCTATTGTATAAATGGACGGACCAATGAATGAATAAACTTTGTAGTAGAAGAAGGCAATGACTTCAAATTTCTAGCTAACATAAACAAACCAACTTCCAAGATTAGTTGAATCAGTCTTGTTAAGAAGTAAATTATCTTCCAAACAAGTCAAAACAATACCATGTAAGAGCTGTGAGGAGGGGTGAAAATGCCACTGAACACAAATTATTTCCACAAAAACAGACCCACAAGCAGAACCCTGAAATCTGGAACTGGATTGTCTTTTCCAGTACTTTTTTAAAAAGATAATTATGTATCGGCCTTTGCACCAGATGACACTTTTACAAATATCTCCAGATTAAACAGCTCATGGTATATGACAATATGTCAACACACTCATAGAATATATATTTCTGCCTCACATAATGGCAAATATTCAAGTAATTCTCCACCACACAGATAACTGAAACCTATCCCACGGCACAGCTCAGGGAATTGGTCTCCACAGATACACAGCAATAAATCAGGCAAATTAACACAAAGCTCATCAGAATCTGTATCCTAACCCCCAAAATAGTGTCTGATCATCTCTGATCCCTGATAAAAGGCCTATCCCATGCTTGTTCATTAAGCAAATATTTATTGAGCAAGGAATAAGTCAAAGAATACTATTAAAGGCATTTGCAACAATGTTCTATAATCACACTGCGACTAGTATATTTCTCCTAAAAGGAAAGTCTGTTATCACTTTTACTGCTTAAAATCCTCCAACAGCTTCCAGTGGCCCTCAAGAAAATCTCTACATTCTTTAGTAGGGCACATGAGACCTTCCAGATGTTTATCCCAGCTGCGGTTTATGCTTCCACCTACATTTCTCACCACTCCCCACATTCTTACCTCTTGCAATCCTGTAACTAATTTTTTTCCCCTCAGATCAGGGCTCCTTGCCTAGCAAACCCTCCACTGGCCATTATCCTAATTTAATTCTCATTTTTCCTCAAAACTTAGTTTTGTGTAGTAAATTTGGACCAAATGCCACTCTCTGGGTTTACCTACACCATAGCTCTTCTTAGACTTGATGGAAATAGTTCACTTACTTGCTTTCTCTTTGACTGCACTATGACATCCCTGAGGGTCAGATCTGAGCCATATTCATTTCCTATCCCAGGGCCTCTCACAGTGCCTAATGCAAGCAGGGTTCAAAAGAAAATAACAACCAAGCGGCAGAAATCACACAAATGTCCATCGACGGATGTATCAACAAAGAAAACATGATCCACACATACAATGGAATATCATTCATCCTTAAACAAGAAAGTCCTGTCACATACTACAACATGGATGAACCTTGAGGATATTATACTAAATGAAATAAGTTATCTCAAAAAGACAAATAATGATTCTGCTTATATGAGACATCTAAAGTAGTAAAAAAAAGTCTTAGAAACAGAACTTAGAATGGTAGTTGCCAAGCACTGAGGGGACAGGGAAAGAGGAGTTGCTGTTCAGTGGATATACAGTTTCAGTTTTGCAACATGAAAAAGTTCTGGAAACCTGTTGCACAACAATATGTATATACATTAACAATACTGAACTATACCCTTAAAAATTATAAAAATGGTAACTTATGTTGTCTTTTTATAATAATCATAATTTAAAAAAGAATGAATGTAACAGGAGAAAGAGACTTTTTTTTTTTGGAAAGAGACTATAAAAGTCAACAACTGAGGGCTAAGCAAAAATACTGCATTTTCCAGAAAAGTAAATTTTATAGAGAAATTTCTATTTTCCTATTATTTATAAAGCTAGAACTAATGTTGCCACAAAGGCATACGGCTCCAAAACAAACCAAGAGGAAAACATCTGGTGAGTTAAGGGGCCCCAAGGCGCTGTGTGGCCCCTTGTGACCCCTGCCCCCAGCCCCATCCCCCTTCCTTCGCTCCTCCCCTCAGCCCCAGCCACCTTCTATGGGTTCACCTGTACTTCCTGGATCAGGCCACATACACCTCCACTTGAGCACCTACACTAACACTTGTGCCCTTATCTGGAATGCTTTCTCCCTCACTTCAGAGGTCTCCATTAAATGTCCCAAACTTCCCCAACTATCACACCTAAAATAGCACTCCACCGCCAGACTCTGAGTCTTATCCTCCTGGCTCTGTTAGTAACAGATACTTTTTATGTTTATGTAACTGTTCACTGGCCATCTTCCCACTAGAATTGCTTGCTGCTATATTTCCAACACCTAGAAAGGGCTTGGCTCACAGGAAGTACTCAAATGTTTATTAAATAAATGACAACAAGATAGTCAGCCCTGTACACATATAATATGAGAAACCATGACTCGCGGGATTGCTGCACCATGTTCAACCATTCTGCAAAAATTTGCTGTAACTCTTGATCAGGAACTTACTTCTTGTTTTCTTCTGACCAGGGTATCTACTAAGAGATCTTTGCTCCAACAGTTCCTCTACCAACAGACATATGTGTTTGAGCCAAAAAAAAAAAAAAAAGAAGAATGTATTGAATCTCGAGGTACCAGACTCTTCAACATAATTAGTACCTTAAATTAGGAATGCCATGACACTGGTCAGGGCGTCCCCAGCTCTGTAAGTAACAGGGAGAGGATCTCCCTTCAGGGATGACCCAAGTCTCCTCCACCCTCTGTGGCAGCTATAGACTGGGGAAGGTGTTCCCACAGGCCTGTTCCCTAGTGAGGCATTAAATAGGATAACTTCCATGATTCATGATTACCTGGAGTTTTATCTGAGCCATGGGCTTGCAAACTGGGGATCTAAAGACCTAGAATGCCAGACAGACAGTCATGTCTTCTTTCTGTTTTCTCTGTGTATTTTTCCTTCTGCCATAATGGTCAATTCCTACAATTGATCACTGGTCTTCCATCTTTCTGTTCTGGGCTAGAAAACCAAAGTGCCCGAAATCCTAAACCATCTTTTAACCTCTTATAATACGATCAGTTATACGTGAAAAGTATAGATAGGGGGAGAGGGGGATGAAACAAGAGAGTGAGCAACCTGGGCTTTTTAGCAGTGAGGATGTGAGATGAATGCAATAGTCCCAACCTCGAAACGTTTGATTAGGTGAATATCCATAAACGAGCTGTCACAAAAACTGGACAAAATAACCAGAAAGTACTTCTATGATTTTAAAAGTGTGAATAATAAATGTTATTTTGTTACTTGCAAACATTCACAGAAGTCAGAGCAAGAAGACAGCCAAGTAAAGCTCAGGACAGACGACAAAGCAGCAGACTCCTCTGATGAATAAACCAGGATGATTCACAATTAGTCTAATTAGCTTACTCCGCATATACCGTGTTTCCCCGAAAATAAGACTGAGTATAACATTAATTTTTGCTCCAAAAGACACATTAGGGCTTATGTTCAGGGGACGTCATCCTGAAAAATGTTAGGGCTTATTTTCCTGTTAGGTCTTATTTTCGAAGAAACATGGTAGCTAAGGCTTCTGTAGGGCTAGAACAGAACCCCTTAAAAGGAGTCTATGTTCTCAGCTGTTACAAGCACAGCAACTCCTTCCCATTTGATTCACCTTCCAACATCTACACTAAGTAGCTTCATTTATGGATAAAGAACTAATGGAAGTCAACGACTCCAGCCTCAGATAAACACAATTTTTTACAATTTTTGTATTCATTAAGGCTTTACTAAGTATGAGGTTTGTCCAGATCCCATTTCAGGTCAAAAGAAAAAGTATTTCAGCCTTCTCTGATGGCACCTGTGTCCCTGTTGAGGACCTCACAAACCAGGTAAACAACAGCCTTCAGGAGATGGGACTGGATTCTCTGCGCCATGAAAGCTGGCCTGACATCTGGGCACTCCAGGGCAGCCGTGTGTTACAAATGCCACCCCCTAACTGGACTGCCAGGCAGAGCATCCTGGGTGGCTACCTTGAAAACACTTCCTTATGCTTCAGACCCAAGACTTAACTGCAGGTCAACAAGTAGTATTAGAACAAAGAATGAGATGGGTCTTGCTTGGGAAATTCAAGTCCACCCCACCCCAAGTGGTTTGGTAGAAGAAGAAAGGGAACAAGAACAGGTTAGGTGCCTTCTACAGCCACTTCACATTCCCACAGTACGATTTATAACAAACAGCTCAAAAAGGATTTTAAAAAAAATTAATTCGACATACAAATGGCCAATAGACATACGAAAAAATGTTCAACATCACTAATCATCAGAGAAATGAAAATCAAAACCACAGTGAGATATCACCTCACACCTGTTAGAATGGCTATCATCAACAAGACAAATAGTAACAAGTGTTGGAGAGGCTGTGGAGAAAAAGGAACCTTCATACACTGTTGGTGGGAACGCAGATCGGTGCAGCCGCTATGGAAGGCACTGTGGAGGTTCCTCAAAAAATTAAGAATAGGATTACCATTTGACCCAGGGATTCCTCTCCTGGGTACCTACCCAAAAAATCTGAAAACATTTATCTGTAAAGATATATGTGCTCTGATGTTCACTGCAGGTTTATTTACGGTGGCCAAGACATGGAAACAATCAAAGTGTCCTTCAATAGATGATTGGATAAAGAAGATGTGGTATATATACAGAATGGAATACTATTCTGCCATAAGATGAAATAGTGCCATTTGCAACAACATGGATGGATCTTGAGATTATTATGCTGAGCGAAATAAGTCAGACAGAAAAAGTAGAGAACCATATGATTTCACTGATATGTGGGCTATAAAACTGAAAACAACAAAAGAACAAGACAAACAAATGAAGAAACAAAAACTCATAGACACAGACAATAGTTTAGTGGTTACCAGAGGGTAAGGGGGGAGGGGGTGTTAGATGAGGGTAAAGGGAATCAAATATATGGTGATGGAAGGAGAATGACTCTGAGTGGTGAACACACAATGTGATATATAGATGATGTAATACAGAATTGTACACCTGAAATCTGTTACTTTACTAACAACTGTCACCCCGATAAACTTTAATTAAAAAAAAATTAATTCTGCTGGCCCACGCTTTTATCAGGTTCCCCAGATACGAGAAAACACCAAAATCTGAAGAGTACTGTCTTAAGGCAATATCAAGGCCTGATAATCAGAGTCATAGTCTTCCCTTTTCTTTACTCTCTGCACCAAACCAATAGCCCAGATCAGTCGATTTTGTCACCAGAAGGCCTTTCACATCTCCCCATTCCTCCTTTCCAATGTCACTGCAGACGCTCCAGTCTGAGACCACTAGACAGTTGCCAAGGTACCACCCTGCTGCTACCTTTCCAACCCACTGTGTACACACTTGCCAGAGCCATATTTCCCACAGACTTCTTTCTCCTGCCCAAATCCTCCACACTTTTCAGTTCAGACAGAACTGCATTACACACTGCTTTGTCTGACACATACCAAGCCCAGAGTCCTGCAAGTGGAAGACCAGCAAGGGAGAGTTCACAAAGCAGAAACAAATAGATGCTTCCTGGTTTCTTTAATATTGATTCCCTCACTACTTCCACAGGGGATCTGAGATGACTTAAAATAAAATGCAGATTCTAAAAAACAAACTATTAAAACAAGACTTAGAAGACAAGGAGGAAAAGATGAAAGGAGAATTAGAAGCCCTAAGTAAAAGGGAAGATTCTAGTACAGAGAAAACAAAACTTCCAGGAGCTTTCTGGAACACAAGAATATGGAAATAATATTATGAGTTATAGCTCTCATTATCTAATAAAAGGGAGCATATAGAAGAAAACAGTCCTAACTCAACTTTGAGAGGAGCTTGTCCCACGGGCAATATGAATGAGAGAAAGTAAAATGATCGGTCTCCTCAATGACAGTTTTTAGTTTTTAAATGGCAGAAACAGTCTTCAAACCTTCCCCCTCTGCCTACTAAGAAATCTTACCCTTAGAAAAACCCCTCCAGGACAGAGGGAATGCACCTCCAGGTGCACTGCTAACCTAACATGATTCAAGGGTAGCACCACGATGAAGATTTAATAATTAGCCCTTTGGAATATGATCTCATCCAGAATCATTGAGACAATTCAAAACTGAGGTCCTGTCAGTACCTGCGGGGCATGCTGTGCACACACCAGAGGACAGTGAGGACTGTTGATGCTGGCACGGACAGTGTTTCCTGACAAATGCAAAGAGCCTGAGTGTGTGGGGCCACCCCTCTTTCCTCTACCTGACGTCTCAGTGGGAAGCCAGTGCTCCCTGTAGAATTTTAACCTGTTTTAATCACTCATTAATTACGGCTACTTTCAAGTCTATCTCTCGGGTTGTTAGAAGCACTTCTCAGCTTCTGACATTCTCAGTTTAATGTCATCCACAAACCTCATCAGTACCAGCATCACTACTAACGACATTGAAAGATTTCAGCTGTGACCAAGTCTTAACATGCAGCCTTTAAAAAAAGGCGGAGGTGGGGGGGAATAAAGTACAGCAGAATAATGCACAGTGTTTCCTAAAGACTATATGCATATGATCACCTGCAGACTTTGCTAGAATGCAGGTCAGGGAGGGGCTGGGTCTGCCCTTCTGAGGAGCTCCCCAATGATGCAATAAAGTTGATCCATGGACCACATTTTGGGTAGCAAGAGGCTACACAGTATCTGTTTCTTTTTCTTTTAATTCCGTTGTATCTAATTCTGAATGAGCACAGTGAAAGGAAAATTAAGTTCAGAATACTGCTGAATTAGATCCTAGCATCACCAATTTAAGGGAAGTGGCACCTTCATTTGACAAAGGTGTTAAAGTAAGAATGGATTTTGTCAGAGAATAAGAGATTCTGATACCTGAGATGGAATTAACTAAGGTCCCTTGAGAGAAACACACAGAAAATGGGGGGGAAGGGAGGCGGGGGCGGGGAGAGGCTAGAGAAAAAAAAGGAAAGAACTTGTACAAAGGAGGCTGGTACCCTTCACCACATGGTGGGTATTTGGGGAGGCCGTAGGGTGGACAGTGGAGGGGGCAACAGAGTGCAAACTGCTGGCTCTGCAGGGGAATGTTTATAACTGGGGAGCACCCACCATTCTCAAATGGGTAGCAATGAATGACAAGAGGTAGGAGTATACCTACCAAAACAAAGGAGAAACGCTGAGGCTGAATTGGTGTCAAGAGAAAATCTCACTGCACCACAGGGTTCTGAGGCCTAGGCAGAGTGGATGAGGAAATTTTCCTTATCACTGCTTTAAGGAAATGAGCTCTGAAGGCCACCTATCATTTCTTCACCTGTAAAATGGAGATTTGGTTTCTTCACCTGTAAAACGGAGATAATAACAGGACCCACCTCACACAGTTACTGTTGAGAACTAAAATAATTATTACTTCATATGGTACTGCATATACCAATCCTTTAATAAACTGGAGCTATTCATTTTTCTTTTTGTCCTTTATTCAACAAAGCAGTGGCACACACTCTCTGAAGTACCGTTTCTCCATAACATTCTGAGTCAGTGATGCTTTTCAGCCCCTCTAAGACTTTGCTGCTATTTTCTGATTCTAAATCATATCAGTTCTTACAGCAAAATCTTAAATCCGTAGGCAAAATCTAACCATCATAAATATAGGAGTTATTTTAGGCAGTTATATACAGTACATCCATCTGTATCATAGCCAGTTCTTGCAATAAAGTCAAGTGCATGCTTGATTGTTGATTGGATGTAAAAGAGTCCATTAAGGAAACAGTTGGACACAACAGGAAACAACATGGATATACCAGAGATATTGTCAGGGAAGCGTAGCAAAACTTAGGTTGACTACTATAATTGTGAGTACACACATACACACATTTAAAAAAAAAAAAAAAAAAAAGCTGGCTTTAAAATTCAGGCAGAAAAAGACCTAACAGTTCAGAATGCCTCTGGAATTCTTCACCGTCCTTAATCTAGCATATTTCTCTCTACGTTCAAATATCTGAACTACTGTAATTAGAAAAAGATCAACTGAAAAGAAAACATAGAATTGACGTATAATTTAAAAATCTCTTTAGACTCAATGGTTTTCATTCTCTCTTCCCCTCCAAGTTTCACCCAGGCCTACTTTAGCAAAATTCCTCCCATGTTTTACATCCTTTGGTTTCTTGGGCCCGTTCCAAGTGGTGAAAGAAATCATTGATAGGGGAGAACTGGCCAACCTCCAGAAAAGCAAGCCCTAAACACATTTACTTTAAAGTTCAAGACAACTATTTTTAAATACACTACTTCTGGTTTCTCCCAAATAACCTTAAAAAAAAAAAAAAAAAAAAAAAAACTACTTTCCCTGGGCAAAGTTCTAAAGATATTAAAAATACACACAAGCAGGTCTTTGTCCTCACTCCCTGTTAGCTGGACTGCTAACTGGTGAACTATGGGCCCTGGGCAAAGGGTCCTGTCCCTTTGTGCAAGCCACGGCTTACCCCAACAGCCTCTCTAATTGGAAACATCATCCATCCAGATAGGTGTTAGGCCAGGTGCCCTTTCTATCCACTATACCTACAGCCTTATAGACCCAACTATACACTGGCACTAAAAATATAAAATGATTAGGGAAGAAACTTGGCCAAGGAAAGAATAAGCCTCAGGGAAACAAGTCACTCCCCGGGAGCCAGGTCTGTGGGAAAGTTTCTGTGTCCCAGAGGAAGGCCATCCCCCAAGACAGGCTATAGTTCTGGCACAGGAAGGGTGGAGGAGGAAAGGACACTTCTCTCACTCGGGGCAAATATTTAGGTCACCCAATTTGGAAATATAAGTGCAGTTTGTTTTCTCTTAAATTAATCATTCCCACACTTAAGAAGATAACTAACTGTATTCCCAAGCAAAAAAGAAAAATTAACTGCAAACTGAAAATATGGGAGGTAAACCCAGCTCATAGACAGTCTTTCTCAGAGTTCTCGCAGGCCAATTTGAGAAGACATTTCTTTGAGTTCATCACTTGCTGTGATCACTAAAGGAAACAAGCATAATTAAATGAAAAACCTCACAAAATCCCTTTGCAGTTAAGAAAGCGAAACAAGGGTTTCTTCTCTCCAGTCATTCCTCTCCCCTGGCTTTTTTTCACTGAGTCATGCAAAGGAAGTTTCAGGCCCTGGCAGGAACAGAGGTGGGACATTAGAGAGATCTGCCAGCTGTTTCCTTAAATAATGCAAATCTCCTTACAACCTGGCAACATTTCAAACAACTATACTCAGTAATTTCTTAGGGAAAACAAGACCAAAGTAATGTGAAAAAGGGTAGGGATGGAAATTGCAAAAGATATCCCAATAATAAGACTGAATGACACCCCCTCAAAAAAATATATAAACTCTAAAAAAGAAGTTTCCACATCAGACTATTAATCACCCAAGCAAGTAAATATCTTCAATTAAAGAGATTTATCACACATTTGAGGAAAAAAGTGTTAGGAATTAAAATTAAAATTCCACATTCATTTATGGGTGTGGCCTTCAGTTTACATTTTTACATTTATGAACTTTTGTATTTTTTAAAGCTTATGTTTTGCAATCATCCTGGCTATTTTCCCAGGAGAAAAGGAAAAATTGGTAGAGTAAGAGGAAGAAGAATACCTAAAATTTGGAAATCATCTCTGGTATCTTAACCACTGAACAGCTCTCTGGTCTTGTCTTGGAAGACATATACTCTGATACTAAGCAGTCAAACAAAATTTCAGTATGTTAACTACAAACAGGAAGCCCAGCCTTTGGTGAGGCTCCTGTAAGGGCACTATAAATCTGGTCCTTTGAAATTTATTTGGGTCATACCTAAAATGAGAGGGGGTGAGAGGTAACAACAGGATGGGACTGAGGGAAAGTTTTTTACCCTTCATTTGCCTTGACAAAACGTCTTCTTATTTTTAAAGCACATAACTTAGAATTTATATAATCACTAATAACTAGATTTTAAGTTCTCCGGGCATGGGACAATGCATTGCTGTTGTTGTTGTACTGTCCCCAGCAGAGACACAGCACATGACTAAAACACAGTATATACCTGGATATTCAAAGTACTCCATTGACCAAGAGGCAAATAAGGCACCAGTAGTTTGACAGGCAGCTAATGTCTCCTAGAACAAAATCAGTGACTGGAAGCAAGTGTGGGGGTAGGAAGGGAATGTCTTCAAACCACCTTGAGGCAACTTTTCAGAATGCACACTCCCGCCCCTCTTTCCCCTCTTCCTCCTCCCCAACCCCATTTGAGACTCATTGGTCTAAGTGTGCCATTGTTTCTGGTGGTTGTGTGTCCCACCTCTCAGGTTTTTGCCTGGGGGTGGGGTGGTGATGGCTAATGATTTACAGCTTCACTACCCATATAATCTTGGCATCTCCTGTAAGATGAAAGGAGGGGCAGGCCCCCCTTCCAGCCTGATGGGTTGGGTGGGGACTTTGGTTTAACAGCTCTTACAGACCTTCATCTAATGCCCTGCTTTTCAGCTCTGTATCCTATACCCACTGCTGTAGGATCTGGGCTTCCAATGCCTGGGCCCTTCCATGGGGTTCTATGAGGCTAACTGGTCACTTCTCACTGGCCTCCCACTCTAAGACCCGAGAGTCGAGCTGCCTCTACTCTAAAGTCTGTGATCCTCTCCTTCCAACAATCTGGTTTCAGCTCTTAGTCCCCTCTCCTACTCTCCTGTTTTTGTGAGGACTGAATCTTTTTTTATTCCTTTGCTTTCTCATTTTAGAGATGTTTTGGAAGGACAAGAGATAGTCTTTGTTCAATACACCATGTTTTACCAGAAATCATTGATTGCTTCTTTACTTATATGTCTCCCCTGACAGATTCCAAAGTCCAAAAGAACAGGGATCATACAAATCTGACTTATAATTTGCCCCAGAATCTAGCACAGTCAAGGCACATGGTTGATATTTTAATGTTTGTTGCATAAATGAATAATTTTAAAAGCATAAAGATCACAGAACTTTAAGATCTCAAAAGGTCCTCAGATTTCTAGGTTATCCTCTTTTCTAGCACTGTCTCTCTCCACCTTCTAATAGGGCCATATTTAACCCTTTAGATTAATAATCGAATCTCTTTTCAAAAATTCCTGGAGCAGTGGCTTTCATACTTTTCTGACTGCAACCTAGAGTACAGAATATGTTTTACACGACACTTCACCATATGCTTACTAACAAAAATAAATGTACGTAACTATCTTTACCCTTACCACGTGGGATGCTCTCCCGTACTTACTACTCTATTTTAGTTCAGCTCTCAAAAAAGGTATTGTGGGATTCACTAAACTGATTTCACAACCTGCTAGTGGGTCATAACCTACAGTTTGAAAAACTTTTGTATTCATCCTTTCAATTCTAGCTAGCACATTGCATCCTCAGGGAAAGTCCTCCCTGTCTTTCTAAATTAGGACTACATGTTCCTCCTTAATGCTCTCATAATATCTGATCCTTCCATATTCTGTGATATAATGGCCTCAGTCTGTGGAACAGGCAGGAGATCTAGGGGATCCAAGACAACTGAACACGTTTGTGCAAAAACTTGTACACATGTTCATAGCAGCAGTATGCACAATAGCCAAAAGGTAGAAACAACCACATGCCTGTCAACAGATGAATGGATAAACAAGAGATGGTATATCCATACAATGGAATAGTATTCAGCCAGGAAAACGGTGCTGACGTACACTATAACATAGATTAACCTTGAAAGCATTATGTTCATTATGTTCATAATGAAATAAACCAGACATGAAAGGTCACATACAATTCCTTTTATGTGAAATATGCAGAAAAGGCCAATCCATAGAGACAGAAAGTATATTAGTGGTTGCCAGGGGTTGAAGGGAGGATCAGGGGTGAGAACTAAAAGGTATGGCATTTGGGGGTAATAAGACTCTAGAATTGGTTGTGGTGATGGATGTACAACTCTGAATATGCTAATAACCAGTAAATGGTACATTTTAAATGGGTATACTGCACGGCATATGAGTATACCTTTAATAAAAAAGTTTAAAAAGAGAGAGAGATCCTGGGAGAGACATGGGAAGCAGCCTAAATAGCAGGCAGCAGGAGCAGAATTTGTCTTACTTACCCTTTACCCCCAGCTTCTAGCATAAGGACAGACACGTAGCAGGGTTTCCATGAGTATTTGTTGAATTAATAACTCACTCTCAGATGAGACCCAGATGGGTTTTCTCAGTCAGGTAGATGCTTTCACCTCGGGGCAGCATGAGGTTAACCACTCAAAGAAGGAAATGGGCTTCGTTTTTATTAAATGACCGTCTACCTTCCCCTACAAGATAATCCAGATCCCAATATCCCTGATGATTATAAACTGAAGGGTTTTTTTAGAGAGAGAAGCATTGTTTTTTACTGTCACATTGTTTCAAAACAAAAAACAAAAAACCAGTCGGCCCCACAGAACTTCCCATGAAATCCATAAATAAAAGCCTTCCCCACCACCACCACCGTGAGAAATGAGGCTCCGCAGCTGACTACAACCTCAAACTGCCTATTTTAAGCTTAATTCCTGCAAAAATATAGTTTGGGCTCAGCTATAGACAACAGTTGACCACCGAAAGTAACTAGAAATAAGGGATCATGAAAACTAGTTAGTGCTACTTTTGTTGATAAAAATATGTTTTTTATATTCATGTCAAATGTGTAGCTTAATCAGCACAGAGCCATTTTTTCAGCCTGAGCATAAATTGTTGGCTACCTCATTTAAGGTCTTATCCAGGTCTGTTTAAAAGCCCACATCCACAGCTAACTCACTATAACAACACAAGCTTGCTATAAATAAGTGGCTAATACTCTTGACCTAAGAGGTGAAAATTCTGGCTGTCTATTAAAAGTAAAACCAACAGGGGCCAGCCCGGTGGCTCAGGCGGTTAGAGCTCCATGCTCCTAACTCGGAAGGCTGACGGTTTGATTCCCACTTGGGCCAGTGGGCTCTCAGCCACAAGGTTACCAGTTCAATTCTTCGAGTCCCGCAAGGGATGGTGGGCAGCGCCCCCTGCAACTAAGATTGAACACAGCACCTTGAGCTGAGCTGCCTCCCAGATGGCTCAGTTGGTTGGAGCGCATCCTCTCAACCACAATGTTGCCGGTTTCGACTCCCGCAAGGGATAGTGGGCTGTGCCCCCTGCAACTAAAATTGAACATGGCACCATGGCACCTTAAGCTGAGCTGCTGCTGAGCTCCCGGATGGCTCAGTTGGTTGGAGCGCATCCTCTCAACCACAAGGTTGCCGGTTTTGCCTCCCGCAAAGGATGGTGGGCTGTGCCCCCTGCAACTAGCAACGGCAACTGGACCTGGAGCTGAGCTGCACCCTCCACAACTAAGACTCAAAGGACAACAACTTGAAGCTGAATGGCACCCTCTACGACAAGATTGAAAGAAGAACAACTTGACTTGGAAAAAAGTCCTGGAAGTACACACTGTTCCCCAATAAAGTCCTGTTCCTCTTCCCCAATAAAATCTTTAAAAAAAAAATGTAAACCAACAGCCACTAAAACTCACTTTTACCCATCCCCACCTCTCAAAAAAAGGCTTTAAACTTCAACTATAGATGCGTATAGAGTGACCAAAGGAAAAGCAATGCCTAACAAAATAAGAACATGACACAGAACCACCCCAACAATATTTATTCTCTTCCCATATCATTTGGGTTCCCAATGGAAGCTGTCCCCAACATCCAAATACTTTGCTGTTTTACCACCTTCTTCCTTAACATTATTTTTAAGAGCAGGAATACTCCCCATTCTGCCACCAAGAGAAAGTAACAAATAATTTCAGATCATAACTCTGGCAAAACAAAACCTGGAAACAAACAATTCCAACGTGTTTCCTGTAAACTGATCTCTTTTTTAAAATGGCATTTTAGAATATGGTGCACATCCAATCAATGTATCAAACAAACACTTATTGCTATATAAAGCACAAAAAAGGTGGCTATGGATGGAAAAATGCAGATCAAGTCAAGGAACTTCTATGAAGTGGGAAACACCGGCAGGTGCCCTGTGACATTCAAAGCAGATGTATAAATTCCATTACATAACATAAGTACGTAATCAAAGTACTAACAATACACTCTATTCACATTTCTAATTTAAACTTCCAAATGGTTGATAAATATTTGAGACACTTCATACAAGCACAGATAGTACCACCTAGTGTTAACATGGCCAGGGCACTGCAGAAAACAGTTTGGTGGCTCCTCAAAAAGTTAAACACTGAATTACCATGATGCAGAAATTTCACTCCTGGGTGAACCCAAAAGAACTGAAAGCAGGGATTTGTACATCAGTGTTCACAGTATTATTCACAATAGGCAAAATTTGGAAACAACGCAAGTGTCCATCAATGATGAATGGATAAAGAAAATATGGTACGTACATACAATGGAATATTATTCAGCCATACTAAGGAATGGTGTTCCAGTACATGCTACAATGTACTTTGTACCTTGAAATAAACCTTGAAAACATTATGCTCCGTGAAACAAGCCAGACACTAAAGGAAAAATATTGTACGATTCTACTTATATGAAGTACCTAAAAAAACCTGCAACAGGTAGTCCTACAGGCCAGGGACCATCACAATGCCTACACAGTCCAGATGATGACAATGATCTTCAAGTTCCCATGAGAGAAACAAGGTATTGCTTTATTTTGTGCACTATCAGCTAAGCAACAGAGACCACCCACAAAAAAATCTTTAGAATAAGAAATTATCAACAGCCTCTACTGTATTCAAGTCACTAAATAAAATTTAAGGGTCCAAAATTGAGAAGAACAGTAATTCTTGCAGTGGCAGGCAACGTTAGAGAAGCAGGCATGGCAACTAACAGCCTCATCAACTTGCCACTTGTTTTTACTACTGAACAAAATTAATGTCGTTTAATACAATGATAATACTTGGAGGAAGGCTCCCCCTGGAAAAAAACAAAAAAAGAGAAACCTAGGAAATTATCTCACTTTTTGAAAAGCAAAGAAATAAGGACTAAGAAAGGAGAAAATGCTTCAGGAATTAACTGAAACAGCTGGGTCCTTTTTTCTAAAATACTAAAAGTTCTACTTCCCGCTGATTCGCTCAATATTTCTGGAGCCTTTTCCATGCCCACACTATTAACTAAAAGCACAGATTCAGGACATTTTCAAAAGCATTAGCACTAACCCTCAGCCTCCTGATTCCCAAGTTCCCACAATGACAGAGGCTCTTAAAGATCTTGCATCTTCCCCCAACCAGACAGACAGACAGACAGACAGGCCCATTGTTTTCTGCCACCAGGACGACAAGTAGAGGCTTTGGCTTGGAGTAAGATTCAAAAGTACCAAAATCTAACATTTGCTAATAAACACATTCAAAAAAGCTTCTCACATCTCTACTGAAACTCAAAGTCACAAACCCACCAGGGGCCAAAGAGCCAGACTTTCTAATATGGTTTTAACCTCATCAAAGTGACACAGTGCGTTCAATCCTAAAACACGAAGCCAATTCATACAGTCAGTGTGAGACTCAGTGGTTCTCAGCAATGCTTTGTCCTGGACTCACTAATAGAAGTTTTAAGTTTTGAATAGTAAAATTGCGATATTTAACATGCACTAACATAAATTATTTGACATATGAGGAGTAAGAACTCTGAAACCTAGAATCTGTGATGAAAGGCAGCATTTTCCTACTTAAATGTCCTCTAGGACATCCCACATAAGAGGTCAAGCAATCTATACTTGAACTTTTCCAGCTTCAAGGAACTCAATCCCACCTTCCACTCCACCCACAAATCAGCACAGCTCTAACTGTTGAGGAGATTCTTCTGAGTTTCAAGACAATCCTCAGTCCCTGGTAATTTTATCTATGGCCCCTGGTTTGGACCACAGATAATAAATGCACATCCTCTTTTATGTGACAGCCACTCCCATATGTAAGAGCTGCTCTGCTCTGTGGGGAAGGCAGCCTTATGATACAAACTGAACATAAGCTGCAAGGTTAATATATTCTTAAAAACTTTCCTCACCCCCTTTCTCAATTCTGTTTTAAAGCAGAGTGGTCTGAAACTACCTTAAACATTTATAATAAGTAGACTGATATGTGACCTGACTTCTGTATCTTAAACCAAACCCAGTGGAGGAGATCCCTGGAAAGAGGGCACCTTTCTTGACTTTATTCCAGTCAATTCCCAAGCCACTGCCTTCTTCCTTCCAAACACAGCTCCTTTACACACAGATGGTGTGCAATAATTATTTATTTAATGAAATATTTCAATAATCTTCCTAAAAGGAGGATGGATAATATGTCTTCTTGACATAATTTTTTCCAAGTGACTAATTTGTAAAGCTTCAGAAGCAGACAGGACAAAAACCCAAAGGGATATACAAATTGTAATTTATAGTTCTTTTGTGTAAAAGATGAAACACTGACATAAGTTGTTAGCTTTTCTCTGAGCTCCTTAGAATACCGGTGTCCAATGAGATGTTAATGGTGCTTCATAAAATGTACAATGTATATGAAGAATGCTGAAAGCTCTGGGGATAGAGAACTGGAGAAACCTATTTAAGTTTGGGAAATGCAGGGTCACAGGTACCTACTCCCAGCACATCTGTTCATATCTTGGGAGCAGGATCTATTCCCCAATTTGGGAAACACTGGCTTAGAGCTACATAAAATTTCTTGTGGTTTATATGCTTAAAAGGGTTGCTAGGGGGAACCAACAGGAAATGAGATGCTCTCTTGGGTTTTTCCAAAGACTGTAGGTGAAATTTTAGGTGACAGTTTTATTTGGTTAAAAATAACAAAATAAAACCACACATTATAATTTTATCACACAAAAGACATTAAGTGTTATCTCTGAAAGCCTAAGAAAATAAATCTTTTCACCAACTCAACATGAACAACTCTGTCAATGGAAAGAAGGACTATCCTTCCGGCAAAGGAGAAAATGAGTAACCAGCTAAAAGTTGAAACTCCATCCAATTTCTCTCCCAGGTAAATGATGAAACCAAGCCTTCACAAACAGGAAATAAATCACTCTCTCTGAAACGACATGTAGAAAGGCAAACAGAAGTGACTCATTTACACAAGGATTCACATCCCTGAGACAGTAGTACAATACTGCACAGTAACACAACAGTGAGACATTATCACCTTTCTCCTTAAGCATCCCTGATCTCCTGGGTAGAAACTGGGTGTAATGAGGAGCAGCGCTCAGATGAAGTGCTCAGGGAGCACCTCGTAGCTTTGACTGCACTAATTATTCTGACCAAAGCAGAGTCAAGTCTAAGTGTTTGCAGCTGCCCACTCTCCCTCCCTCACTGGCTCACTGGTATTGATCCGAGCATCCTGCACAAAGTTAAATCAAAGATGGGTTATGTCAGATAAGGCCACTGAGTAACTTTATCAGGCCCCTGAGAAAACCACTGTGGTCTTGAGATTTGTACTCCAGGCCTGCATCATTTACTACACATCATTTACTGCGTACACTATGAAAAGATCACTATTAGAAGTAGGGGGCTTGATACAAAAGTACAATAAGGAAATGGTCCTGGGCTCTAAAATAGTTTATAGCCTCCTCAGGGATAGAGCCTAAGAATAAGAGCATCCTGATTATGCTCTTGGTCAGGCCATGAGTCTTTTAAACTGGCCTTGAAAACAAGCACTGGCCTACATTCCCAGAATCTGTTATCCTGATGGAACTCAGCCAACTATCTGAGCAACAAGTTAAAAAACATTCTGTGGGGTGACTTGTGTGACAGAACCCAGTAGATTAGCTGCATGAAGGTACTTGTATTCTTTCCCAGATTTGAATAGTAAAGAGAGAGAGGAATGGATGCCTGGAAGGATAAGAGAGGTACTAACAAATTGGATAGGGTCAATAAAAATAATTCAAACTGGAAAAAAATTCTTTACACCACCGAATTTTTAGAAAATAATTCACAAGGCTGATTTGAACTCTACTGCCTGTATTCCCAATGTTTTTTAAAAAGTAACTCTGAGCACCTCCCTCAAAAGAGATGGTACTGAGAGGCCTTAACGGGGGTGGGGGGGTGGGGGTAGGAAGATTAAGAGAAAATGTTACTGGGGTCAAAGCAATAGGTCCTGGGATAAATATGGTGAGCTGGCCTCTTTGGTCTGATTTTAGGAAGTGAAGCAAGGTCTGAGATTTTTCTGAAACATGCCCTGTGCAGGCTTCTTTTAGGAAAGTCAACATAACATGCGGAAATGATCAGCTTCCATCTCCCATCTTTCCCATAATGCTGACTTCAACGTACATCAGGATCCTGGGTGGAAAGTGTTTTTAAATACAAGGTCTGACAATTAAATTTGCGAACTTATCCTAGAAAAAGTGCTACATACCTCATTGCTGAATATCACCATGGTCACTGTGGGGACAGAGTCCCAGAGAGCAGTTTCCAGGCTCTCAGCCTCGCATGGGGAGGTGCTGGCTTGGGTGGTGAGTGACCATCAACTGTGATTGGTTGGCCATCAGCTGTAGCCGGTTGGCCGATTGGCTACTGATGTAACTGCGGGGCTGCGTTGATTGGTTGGGTGGCAGGCAGAGAAGTGAATGGCGGACTGCAGATCGTGTGGCTACTACTGCGTGTGTCTCGACCAGCCGCCAGAGAGAATATAGTGGTATGACTCCCCTATCTATGGCTCCGTGGGTGTTCTTTTTGGCCTAGCCATATCCTGCGTTCTTAGGTAGGGAGCAGGACCAGAGGCCCCGCAGGCCGCCCCGCACAACAGTCACCTTCAAAGTACTCCCCTTGGGAAGCTATGCACCGACGCCAGCATCTAGTCCACCCTTCAAAGTAATTTTGGAACTCTTTTTCTGGAATGGCTTTCAAAGCTGTCATCGTATTACCCTTGATGTCGTGAATGCCATCAAAATGTCTTCCTTTCAATATTTCCTTTATCTTCAGATAAAGAAAGAAGTCATTGGGGGCTAGATCAGGTGAGTAGGGAGGGCGTCCCAATACAGTTATTTGTTTACTGGCTAAAAACTCCCTCACAGACAGTGCCATATGAGCTGGTGCACTGTCATGATGCAAGAGCCATGAATTGGTGGTGAAAAGTTCAGGTCATCCAACTTTTTCACGCAGCCTTTTCAGCATTTCCAAATACTAAACTTGGTTAACTGTCCAGTTGGTACAACTTCATAATAAATAATCCCTTTGATATCAAAAAAAGTTAGCAACATCGTTTTCACTCTTGATTTGGACTGATGGAACTTTTTTGATCGTGGAGAATTGGCTGACTTCCTAACTGTGCACTTTGACGCTTTGTTTCAGGGTCATGTTGGTACACCCATGTTTCATTACCAGTGATAACACGGCCCAAAACATCGTCTCGCCTCTCCAAAAGGTCTTGGCAAACTTTGACTCTCCTTTGCTTTTGTCCATTACTGAGCCCCTTCGGGATCATTTTTGCACATACCTTTCTCATGCCAAGATTTTCAGTTAAGATTTTCCTAACTATTTCTCTATCAATGTTTACTTGGTCTGCTATGCTTCTCACGGCCGATTATTCTGACACACAATTCGACAAATTTTTGCAATGTTTTCGTCAGTTCTGCTCATTACTGGTCGCCCTGACCTCTCTTCATCAGTGATGCGTTCTCTCCCCTCAGAAAAATATTTAATCCATTTGTACACTGCTGTTTTCTTCATGGCATTATCCCCATAAACTTGGACTAATATGTCCCTGATTTCACTTCCACTCTTGGCAAGTTTAACAAGAAATTTAATGTTTGTTAAGAAACTGTGGTACATTTATACAATGGAGTATTACGCAGCCATAAAGAAGAAAGAAATCTTACCATTTGCAACAACATGGATGGACCTAGAGAACATTATGTTAAGCGAAATAAGTCAGACAGAGAAAGATAAGTACCATATGATCTCACTTATTTGCGGGTTCTAAAGAAAAGAATAAGTGAATGAACTAATCAGAAACAGTTTTGGAGACAAAGAGGAAAAACTGAGGGTTGCTAGATGGGCGGGAGGGGTGGGGGGTGGGGGGAGGGTGAGGGGATTGGAGGGCAGTTGGTGACTACAGGATGGCCCCGGGTTTGAAAACTAATCTGGGGAACGTAATTTGGTGGTTACCAGAGGGTAAGGGGGTTGGGGGGTGGGGGATGAGGGTGAGGGGGATCAAATGTATGGTGATGGAAGGGGAGCTGACTCTGGGTGGTGAACACACAGTGTGATTTATGGATGATGTGATACAGAATTGCACACCTGAAATCTATGTAATTTTACTAACAATTGTCACCCCAATAAATTAAAAAAAAAAAAAAAGAAATTTAATGTTTGTTCATTGCTCTCATTCAAGCTCAGACATTCTTGCAATGGCACACAAAAACATGCAACAACAATAATGAATGCCACTCAGCAAGACACCACCACACGTCAACACGACCACAGCTGTGAGACACTGATACAGCAAGGTTATGAAAGCTTACTGAGCTATTTGTACAGTGCTGCCAATGTACAAGTTAAGCACATGGTGGCAAGTTCACAAACATAATTGTTGTACCTCGTTAAGAGGCAGGAGTTGCCCTGTGATTCTGAGGCACAGCCAAGCTGAGAATCTCCACGTTAAGGAAACAGCTGGCCATGGAACCTGTCTGCAGGGACCTCTGGTCATCTCATATAAGGATATGTTTGTTGGGCTCCTCCAGGTGACAAGGAACAGCCAATAGCCTAAGCTCATGATGGTCCAATGTGAGGACACCTAGCGAACTGAGAGAGGCAAGCAAGCAAGACAGGAAACCCTGTCAGCAGTTGCCCAGTGGATATTGTAGAAAACTGATAAATACTGTTCCTATATCTATTAAAGTTTCATTCACTCAACTAGACTTTGGGAGTCACCATTTCTAAAGCAACCATCCAGTGCTCTGTCACACTCTTCCTGCGTCTACTGTTCCAGCCACAACTGGCTCAGTAATAGCCTCTTCATGCTCCATGGCTGCTTACACAGGGCTTGCCTCATGCCTCTGCTTTCTTCTTGTTTCTGTGTCTCTATATCTCAAACTCCCATGAGGAAGAATCTGTCCAATACAGATCTGCCCTGTGAGCCAGAGCTGTGAGGTAGAGGCTGTTGGTTGGCCTGTAGAGACCCACGGGGCTGGAGAGATGGGGGCGAGGGGGTCAGGGCCAGGCACAACTACCCCTAGTTCAATCACCAGGCCCAGGTGTGGGGTTGCTGGTACCAAGTACAGAAAGGCTGAGGAAAGGAACCCCTCCAAAAGAAGCTGTGGACAAGCAGGTTCTCAGAGGGGCCAATATGACCAACAGACACATAGCATGACTTACCTAGCAAAAGTCATTTTCCCAAGCAGATTTCAAAGTTCTGTATGTGGTGGGTGATGATAATTTCTCAGTAAGGCTTAAGAGTGTCTAATTGGTGCTTACTTGAGAATCTAACTCAGTGTTTCTCAAATTTCGATGTGCATCAGAATCACCTAAAAGGCTGGTTAAAACAGATCACTGGGCACTGCACCCTGAGTGGGTGATTCAGTAGCTCTGGATAGGACCCTAAGAATTTGCATTTCTAACAAGTTCCCAGGTGACACTAAACTTTCTGTTCTAATTAAGAACCACTGGTCAAACCGATTAGGTATCTTAACGCAAACTTCTGTTTGGTGCCTTCTGGTATTTTTGTTATATATGAATATATATAGGTATCTACATAATTCAAAAATAAGTATTTTAAAATGCATCCTTTTGATTTTGTGGTAAATTAACCATACCTATATTATAAAACTGCAAATCTTCATATTTACCTATAACTATACAAGCTAAATATGACTAGGTATACATTGCTCTCTGACATTTTGGGACCCACTGATCTAAACCAGTGGCTCTTAACTGGGGACAATTCTGGAACTTGGAGAACACCTGACAATGTCTGCAGACATTTTTAATTATTACAACTGGGAGAAAGGGGTGATACTGCCAGCATTTGGTGGGTAGACACTAGGGATGCTGCTTGACATCCTTTAAAGCACAGGCAACCTCTACAACACAGAATTATTTGGGGGACCTCCCATAAGATTGTCAGCTAATTTCTCAACAGAAACTCTGCAAGCCAGAAGGGAAGGACACGAAATATTCAAAGTGATGAAAAGCAAGGACCTACAACCAAAACTACTCTATCCAGCAAGGCTATCGTGTAAAATTGTAGGAGAGATAAAGAGCTTCCCAGGCAAGAAAAAGCTAAAGGAGTTCATCACCACCAAATCAGTATTACAAGAAATGTTAAAGGGACTTCTGTAAGAAGAAAGGAAAAAATAAAACACATAAATATGAATAATAAAATGGCAATAACTATGTATTGATCAATAATCACTTTAAACATAAATGGATTAAATGCTCCAATCAAAAGACATAGGGTAACTGAATGGATAAGAAAACAAGACCCATACACATGGTGTCTACAAGAGATCCACTTCAGATCAAAAGACACACACAGACTGAAAGTAAAGGGATGGAAAAAGATATTTCATGTAAATGGAAACGAAAAAAAAAAAAAAAAGCTGAGGTAGCAATACTTATACCTGAAAAAATAGACTTTAAAACAAAGGCTATATATAAGAAACAAAGAGGGACATTACATAATGATAAAGAGATCAATCCAACAAGAGGAAATAACTCTAGTAAACATCTGTGCACCCAACACAGGAGCACGTAAATATATAAAACTAATATTGACTGACATAAAGGGACATCGACAGTAGCACAATCATTATAAGGGACTTTAACGTTTAACACCCCCGTGACACCAATGGACAGATCTTCCAGACAGAAAATCAACACGGAAACATGCCTTAAATGACACACCAGACCAGATGGATTTAATTGACATTTTAGAGCATTTCACCCCAAAGCAGCAAAACACCCTCTTTTCAAGTGTATATGGAAGATTTTCCAAGATAGACCACGTATTATGGCACAAACCAAGTCTCCATAAATTTAAGAAAAAACAAAATAAAGACTTATTTGATCCAAAATGTCAATAGTGCTGATACTGAGAAACCCTGATCTACAGATTGTTTAGAAGTTGAGGATCCAGCCTGCCCAGGAATCCTCAAGTGTGGAAAAGCACAGCTTCACGAACCAATGAACCCCAATGGGCCGCTCGTCACAAAACAAAAGCAACCATAACGGAAATCCAAAGGGAAGTGTGGACTGAGTGAGGCTCAACTGAGTGAGGCTTGGAGAGCACACAGCAGTGCCCCGAGGAAGCCAGCATTGCCCTGCAGTGTGAGTAGAAGCCAGCTACTAGTTTTTGGTTTTTTTTGAAATCTGACTAACCTGGAAGTGAAAGAGGGGCTCGAGCATATTTCTGAATACATCCAGATTTGCAGTGAAAAGGAAATGAAAAGATACCCAAGGTAAAAATTGTTGAGACACAGTTCTCAACAATGTCCTTAAACACTTTCTTAGAGATTTTTCAAAAGCAATGCACCCTCTTTGAGAGCAGCAGAGTGCAAAACTCCTAAACCCATTTCTGTAGATAGCCGATACTGGTTTAAAATGGCTCTGAGCAGGAAAAAAACATCGAAACAAGTATCTCACAGAGGGCCAGGAAAAGATGCAACCTTGAGGTAATTCTTTTAGAATATGTATATAAAATATACCCGAATAATCTGTGGCTATGGATACATAATAAGATTCTTATAATCAGAGCATTTAGCACCACTGCAAAATCCCTCACAACAGTAACAATGCTAAGATTTACTGATGACTTACTATATGCCAGACACTATTGAAAATATTTTATGCATAATATCTTCATTTAACTTCCCAAACAAACCTATGAGGTAGGTTCTATTAGTATGCCTATTTTACAGATGACAAAAGTGAGACACAGAGAGGTTAAGTCATTTGCCCAAGGTTAGACAGCAACATTCAGCAGTTCCAGGATTCAAACCCAGACTGATCGAATAACGCAGAGAAAGCTGCTAAAAGACAGGGAACTATAAAATGTCTGTGAAGACATTAAAAAAATAAAAGCCATCCCCGAATTGAAAGCCAACTATACCACAGGCATCACCCTCCAGAATATTAAAACGTACAGCCCAACTCTGACGGACAGAGAACTGGTTATTTCCAGAGAACACAGTGCCAGACAGAAAGGAATTGCATGTGAAGGCTACCTGCACATTCAGCACTGATAGTACATGCCCTGCGTCACAGACAACCCGCACATGTCAGATGTAAAGACAGATGCCACTTTCATTATCTCCACAGCAAAAACACACAAATGGGACAATGCTTAAGAAACTCTAAGTGACAAAGTGCTAATAGTAGCTTCTCCTGTGCTCCAGATGTTCTGCTAACAAACAACACTGGACAGGAAAGACTGGACCAACTTCCTACATCCTTGTCAAGAAAGAGATAAATACTGAATGGAGACAACCCAGCACATTCACCACAGAGACCATTTAGAGGAGTGTAAATTGACAGAGGGATAAGGGCTGCTTAAACTCCAACAGTTTTTCTAGAGAGGTAACTGTTGAAAAGGAAACCTCTCAGAACTTCACCGTTAATTCACAGAGGAATTTTGTGGGGACAAAGCTTCTGATGAGGAGCAGGCCCGAGAGATGTTAATGGAGTATCCACACAAACAAGGCAAGTACTAGGCAGTGTAGTTCTGATTTTCATCAGCACACAGAGTGCCTGGGATTCACGGAACAACACTGCACAAAAGGTGTCCCCAAACTGCAACATTTTTGCTATCCCAAGAACACAGGCAAAGAATAGACACTGACCCACAGCAATTTAAAACTAAAGGAGCTGGGATACACCCAGTGCCAAACTGGCCTGCCCATGACTGAAAAGGAAAGCAATCACACAGGCTTCTCTCCAGATCTGTTTCCTTCTGATGCCCTGGAAGTAAGATATCATCTTTGTTTGGTTGCTAGGGACAACTAATTTGGGACAGCAGGATTCAGAAAACCGAAAATGCCGACCAATAACACCTTACCAACCAGCCCAGATTTCCATTTGCTAAATTTCAGATTAGAGTCAACACAAGAGTGTCACTGGGCTGGGGAGTCTGGAATCAAACAGCAGAGAGACTGTCTTGAAAGAGCCTTGCAAGGCTTCAGAAATCTCAGGAACTTCCCGACATCTGGTTTCTCTCATTTGTCCTTGTCTATTCCACAAAGTGACAAGGAATGTGGAAATGGAAGGGGTCCTATGAGCTTGTTTGCTGAAGCAGCATGGGGGTCCCTGGGGAATCTCCTCCTACTGGCCAGTCTTGGAAGGGAAGACAATCATGAGCAGCATGGTACACACAGCAGTCTGAAAGGACAATGCAGGCTTAGTACTCGAGGGACTCCTCAAGGAAGAAGGACTCCATCAGGGGTTGCTCCTAGGAGAGCTGGCCAAGTCCTCATTACCTGGACATGCCCCTCACAGGTTGGGGAAGACAGGGAAAGGGTGAGGAAATGAGGAAGCGAAGTGGGAACAGAAAGAAGGAGCCACTACAGTGGAGGGGGGAAGGACCATGCTACTGAAGAGATTTCGTGGCAGCTACACAGGTGAAGTAAGCTGCTTTCAGAACTGTCTTGGAAGAAAAGTAACGTTCCCTTTCATTTGATACTAAAATATCTTCGAAGACACAGGACTAGCTGTACATGTTTATTAGCTTAGGGGTCTTCTCAACCCGTAAGCTAATAATGAAATTTTGCCTAATGAAAGTGTCATGTGCCTTATCATTTTCAAATCTGCTCAGCAACCATTCATCAGCGCATTCAAGGACCCAAAGTTATCAAGTCCCACGATAAAAGCAAAGATCAAAGACCAAAATCATGTAGCTAGGGTCAAGCGAAGGAAAAGGCTATGGGTGATCCAGCAGCAGAAGCCAATCAGAAGGTGATAAAGAGCAGTAACTCTGGAATTCCACTTGTAGTCACCAGTAACCACAAGAGTCACAGGACCTTTCCATGCCTGCAAACAGTCTGTAGCAGACAGCACATCCACACAGGACGACCTGTGAAGGGCCCTAAGTTGCAAGAAAAAAGTTTGCCTAGGGAGACAGGGTCCAAGGAGGACTGGCCTAAGAAATACAAGGACTTTAACAAAGAGAACAAGCCATTCTGCTAAGTAGGTTTTTTAAAAAGACAATAAAATTGATGAGCTAGGGGAATTATTCTCTATTGAGACTTCCCGAATAACAATCAGGTGAAAAATGCATCCTTTAGAAACCCTGTCAGACAACAATTC
The DNA here is from genome assembly GCF_004115265.2 of Rhinolophus ferrumequinum. Taxonomy (NCBI): domain Eukaryota; kingdom Metazoa; phylum Chordata; class Mammalia; order Chiroptera; family Rhinolophidae; genus Rhinolophus; species Rhinolophus ferrumequinum. The sequence goes on from NC_046305.1 coordinate 30,532,866, forward strand.
CACTTCCAGGAATTTATCCAAGAGAAATAAATATGAGGATGTGCACATTTATAAGGCAAAATATTGGAAGCAACTTGAATATTTCACAATAAGTGTCGGATAAATTATGATATATAATCTATAATGGATTAATGGAGTACCATGCAGAAATTCAAAACATAGCTATATATATTATTGCAACAGAAGTCTTTGACCTCAAAAATTAAATTTTAAAAGTAGAATACAAAATAGTATTTATGATTCCATTTTAAAATATATATTTTATGTATGTTAGCATAGAAAAATATGGAAAACACATATTTTTTCCAAATACATCTGAATTAATAGGACTACATTTTGCTTTCTTACATTTTATAATTTTTCAGTAATGCAAATAGCACAGATACTTTCAAATTTTAAAAAAAACAAACAAGAAAACTTTCAAGTGCTTTCTTCAACAGCACATATACTAAAAATGGAAAGATACAGAAAAGACTAGCGTGGCCTCTGCACAATGATGGCACAAAAATTCATGAAGTATTCCATATGAAAGAAAGAAAGAAAGAAAGGAAGGAAGGAAGGAAGGAAGGAAGGAAGGAAGGAAGGGCTTTTCCAATGCTCACGCAACATGGCACTGTTCACCTGTTCAATTGGTTTTCTACACAGTCTGGAGGAAGGATTCTGTGATACCACACACCACATCCCCCCTTCAAGAGGCACTACCCAAAGGAGCCCATTAAATACTCTGAGAAAGTCTTCTTAATTCAGTTTAACAGGGTTTGCCAAACATCTGTGATCACAAAACACCTACAGTTTTAAAGGCTAAATGACAAAGTAGGATGATTCCAAACCAAGGTGAAAAGTCTGGAAGCAGAGTCCAAAGAGTGCAGGAAGTGAGCATAATTGTCCTGAAAACTAAATGACCATGTAAACTAGCTTCAAATACTTGAATCGCACTCAATGGGGAGGAGGGAGCAAAACTCTTCTGTGACCTTCAGTAAACGCCACACTGGAATGAATGCAGAAAAGTTACTGAGAAGCCAATTCCAGCCCAAACTAAGAAAGGGCTTTCTGAGACTTTTGCTTTTCCCACCATGAAAATAGTGAAGCAAAAAGTGGATACACAACTACCAGGGATGTTATAGAAGAAACTGCCCATGGGCTAGAGTGCATGGTTAGATGGCCACCAAAAGTCCCAGGCCAAATTCTCTGGGCAACAAGCAAGAAGGGCAAGATCTGCACAATTTCCCCAGAGTCAGCTTAAGTCAGTTTGTCCAAACCACGTCCCATCTGGAGGACATGCCTACCAATCCTAGTTAATGTCCATCAATGTTCTGAGACCCCTGGGCCTAGGAAACAGCAGAAATACACAGTTGTCTCCCTAGCAGAGACTAAACACATTCATCTCTAACCTTTGTCACAGGCTGGAAATACTCTAAGTACAGTTCAGGTTATTTGTACATCCCTGTTTCAACCTCTAAGAGGACCTGCTGTGCACCTACCCACATCTAGACAGACCAACACACATGTGAGCCAAAGGTCAAGAGACGATGTTTTCAAAAAGAAAAACTCTCTTGGGCCGGCCCAGTGGCTAAGGCGGTTGGAGCTCCGTGCTCCTAACGCCGAAGGCTGCCGGTTTGATTCCCACATGAGCCAGCGCCAGATGGCTCAGTTGGTTGGAGCGCGGGCTCTCAACCACAAGGTTGCCGGTTCGACTCCAGCAAGGGATGGTGAGCTGCACCCCTGCAAATAACAACAGCAACTGGACCTGGAGCTGAGCTGCGCCCTCCACAACTAAGATTGAAAGAACAACTTGACTTGGAAAAAGTCCTGGAAGTACACACTGTTCCCCAATAAAGTCCTGTTCCCCTTCCTCAAATTAAAAAAAAAGAAAAACTCTCTTCCCAAAGACAAAGATGAGGAAAAGGACACAGTGGGTGAAAGTGTTTTATTAAGACACACACACCTCAACCCCAAGCATCATTCCTTTCCCTCCTTTATTTTACCCTTCTTTTCTCAAATTTTGGGGGAAGTGAGAGGGAGGTGGGGGAGAGAGAGAGAGAGAGAGAGAGAGAGAGACAAACAGGGCACCATAACAGAGATTTAGACAACAATATGCCATATATATATATATAATTCTTGTATTCTATTAAAAAAACAAGCATTTTATAAAGGGGCGGAAGATTAGGAGAGAAAAAAATCTTCTACCCTTAATTTTGCATTTGTCAATCTACTTTAACAATAACTATTAAGAGTGTTACCAACGAAATGAAACATAAAGGTGCTACAGTAACCTTTTCTCTGTAACTGTTTTATAACTACAAAAAAAAAAAAAGAGTCCTCCCTGTTCATTCCATATTTTGGTTAGATACCTTGGCTCCTTGATGTCCTCAATGCCCCTTTCACAACACTCCCTGTCTTCCCCTCCTCCCCAGAGCCGCTAAATCCCCAAGGCTGGAAAAGAGTATCTTTTCAAGAACAATGAAAAGTTACACCAGGTCTGGTATATGTTCAACAGCTTCTTGCCCAAAGTCATTTGACCCTCCTATCTTAACTACAGAAAAAACTGGGGCAGTTGAAGAGTAGAATGTAAACGCAGCTCAAGTAACAAGTTCAAGTTGGCCAGAACTGCCTCCTGGAAATATATGCCCAGAGCCAGAGACTGCCTCCAACCCCTACCCAACATCAGTGGGAGCTGACTCCAGGTTTTGAGTTGGGGTAAATTCTGAAGCACTCAAATATGAATTTATTTTGAATTTCCCTGAACTTCTGCCAGGACCCTTGGCAACAGCGGGTGCTCTCTGATACCCACTCCTGCAAGATCGTTTCAGTGTTGTTGCTATTTTCTAAGCTCAATTTTCTAAGTCATGTAACTTCACCCAGGTGCTTTGAAAATTACCTATGCACTGAATTGTAAGTGATCCTTAAAAGCTGAGACTCCTAGTAGTACCACAAAGAGAACTATTCAAATTACCCCACAACTGGTACAAGAGCCTCTCACAGAAGGAAGGAAGCCCAAAGGACAGAACAATGATTTTCCAACAGTGTTACTCAGAAGCCACTGCAATCTATAGACATCTGACATAAATTTCATTCTTACATCAATTTTAACTACTGGAATAAAACACGAACAAATGATTTGCTGTGTTAACAGCAAATTTAACATAATGGAGATCAACAATAAGGGGAGCTGTGTTGTCATAATAACCCACTTTTGTACAGAACTCAGAATAAAGCTTCTACAGCCACCTCCACATAGAAAGCATCCTTAGATTGCAAAACTGTTTTTAAAACAGTGATATTTGTATCATTTAACTGGTGAATGGGTAGTGTCTCTATCCTGTGTAGCCAAAATAAAATCCAATCTCCCTTCTATTTCTAATTCATGTTCATCAAAACAGCCTCACTGAAATCACTGCTTGGGTTTATACCATTGGGCTTTAACTATAAGCTTGCCAAATATATTCTTAAAATATCACCACTTTATGAGTTCCATGGAAAATTATGTTTTAAAAGAGTACTACCAGTTTAAAAAAAAAAATGTGTATGAAAACCATTGGTCAAGCTGATATCACCAAAAAGTAGCTACAAAACAGATTCCAGAGTGGATATTTGTCTGAGAAAGAAACAACGCCACAGGCTGTGCTGCTGAGTCAATTTAGTTAATAGAGATTGGGGAATTATGAAAAGATTAAACAGACTGGTCATGTGAAATGAACATGGCCTGGTGTAAAAGAACAATGCTGTCCATATCAGAGAATATCTGAGATTTAAAGTAAGCCATGATTCAATGTGTCAAATGCTTACAAAACTTAGGTCAAAGTCCCTTTGTCGTGTTTTTTTTTAAACAAACAGGTAGTAAGTAGTAGAGTTTATATTTTGAGTTAACAAAAGACAGCACTGCCACCAAAATATTTTAAGATATGTTACCAAAAAAAAATTCTTTTATTTTTCAACATTTTCAAAGTTTAGTTATTGCAATCAAGCATAATTAAGATGCTTAAAAGTGATAAATAGTCAGACAAAAGAAAATACGTTAAAAAGATTACAGGTTAACTTTTCAAAAGAAAACAAACAAAAAATGCAGCTCAGGTAACAAGTTCAAGTTGGCCAGGACTGTCTCCTGGAAATATATGCCCAGAGCCAGAGCCAGGTAAACAAACTGAAACAGTTAAATTTGTGTGCCCTTTCCCCTACCTGCTCAGTCTAACAAGAAAGGAGGTCCTGCTTCTGGCCCATTTTATGAGGGATCTGGAAGAACACAGGGTTGGCAAAGACGACATAACCCAAATTCCAAAATAAAACAGAATAAACAAAGCTGAGACCTGGAACAGACCTTCCACATACTCCAGAGCCACCATCCTGGGAGAGAGGAGGTCATATTCCTGCCCCCAGACAAGCAATGGCACAAGCATGGTGGGAAGTCAACAGGAATCTTGCTTCCTCCTAACAATGTTCTTCTTTCAACCATTAGTCCTTACAGAAAGTCCAAGCAATACCAAATGCTGCCAAGGATTTGGACAGACTGGATCCCTCATATATTGCTGGCAGGACTACACAGTGTACAGCCATTCTGGAAAATAGTTGACAGCTTTTTAGGAAACTAAACAGGTAATCCCAATGAAAACCTACAATTGCACTCTGTGGCGTTGATAAAGGAGACATGAAGACTTATGTTCACACAAAAGTCTGTAACCAAATGCTCATATCCGTTTTATTCCTAATAGACTAAAAGTGGAAACGGACTGCAGGTCTACCATGAGTGAGTGGGAACACAGACTGTGGCACATCCACACATGGAATGTGGCATACATTGTGTGATTACACTAATATCATATTCTTGAAGAAACAAAATTATAGAAATGGAGAACAGACTAGTAGCTACCAGGAGTGAGAGAAGTGCCAGGTGCATGTGGCTGTGAAAGGCAATATGAGGGACTCCTGTGGTGATGCAAACAAGATCAATGTCAGCATCCTGGCTGTGACACTGAACAATAATTTTGGAAGATAGGGGAAACTAAATAAAGGGTAAAAGGATATTTCTGTAGTATTTCTTATAAATTATGCCTATAAATCTACAATTATCTAAAAATGAAAAGTTTAATTTAAAAAGAATACATAAATTAAAATACATTTTTAAAAGTGCCAGGTACTGCAAAAATTGAGTGAAGATTCAATTAGCAAATGGGAGAATGGAATAAGAGTCTAGGAAACACAGAAGCACTTCCTAATGACATCCCCTAAACAATAGAGAAAGGTAAGACAGCAACAGATGACATGTTGCCAGTGTGGGGCCTCCAATGCTGCCCACCACTTAGATAAAAACTACAGAGCTAAAGGGCCGTTCTTAGGAGAATACTCCTAATGATGGGTAGCCTGTTCCGGCCTGGTCCAGCTTCCCTTGAAACTGTCCCAAGAGATACCAGCCTGGGCCTGTTCCATCCCAATTTCCCAACCTATGGTCATTAGGGTCTCTGGACATATAAGTTTGGGAAAGACAGCATCCTTTACCTCTTTCTTAGAAATGTACAATGCATACAAGTGTTTTAAAGGCTCTGAAAAGCCATGTAGAAAGAAGCCGGTTTATCTTTAACACCCTGGCTGACAAACTTATTTGACCCTAGAACACTCTTCCTCCGAGAACCCAAGCATTTCTGATTTCATTTGACCGAAGCATACCTTAGGGATTCTAGATCTAGTCAGGTGCGCCCCATCCTGCTAAACAGGTGCCACAAACTACTAATAAACCTTCTTGGCCTCATGGTGAACTGAGCTCAAACTCTCAATGAAGGCAGTGGATACTTAGGCATCAGAAAGATTGGCATTTTCCATGCCACTGAAAAAACAACACAGGGCCCCTTGGTCCCCTTCGCTTTATCTGTTGGGTGTTTATCACGTGCTAGGCACTGTGCTAAGCTGCATGTAAATATATCCCCATTAATCTTAAAAGCAACCACTTACAAATAGACACTGTTAAAACGTCTGTTTCATTAGAGAAAGGAATTGAGGCTTAACATTGTCATAAAGTGGCTGGGCCACAGTGTGAACCAGGTGTGGCACCAAAGTCCAAGTTCTTAACCACTGACCTCTACTACCTCCTTAGAGAAGAGAGGATAGAGTTCATGTGAATGTTATTAGAAACAGGTGGGAAAAAGACAGACCTGTCTACCCAGTCCCAACTTTCATCTGATATGTCAATTGCAACGGAAGAAATCAGCTCTATGCCTGTCATTTTCCACTGTGCACACCTTGCTCCAGCCGTAGTGGTATGTTTCCCTAACATGCTAAGGTCCCTCTGGCTTCCAGGTATATTCTGTTCTGTTTGTCCAGAACGTGTCTCTATCCCTTGGCTAACTCTGACTCATCTATCGAGTATCAGCTTATATCTCCCTTCTTCTGGAAGTCTTCCCTGACTCTCAGGCCTGAGTTAGGGCCCATTTGTGTTGTCACAGCCCCAATCACCCTGCTCAGACCACACCTCAAAGCACTGCCTGTTGACATGTTTACCTCCCAGTAGACTGTGAGCTCTGAGTCCCATGAAGGTAGAATCTATGTGCATCTTGTACGTACCATTTGTCTGGCACACAGTAGACATTCAATAAGTATGGAACAAGTTAATATATAAATCAATCAAACCAAATCAAATAAACACAGGGAGTACTGATCCTTCTAAGATCCACATCTCCCCGATCATTGCAGGAATGACTGCCTATCTCCAGACTCTTGATATTGCAATAAACAAGCTATTTAAGGACGATTTGCGCATGGAAATCAATGACTACATTGAAAATAGAATGGAGAGAAATCAGTGTGGAAACTTGGTGAAGCCTAGCCTGCAGAGGTCGTGACTTGGGTGAAGAATTCATGAGATAAAATCACTGACAGCTGTGTTGCCAATGCACTACGAGCAGGCTACATGGACAAGATATGCTCATTTAAGGAGAGCTCTGTTGCTGGACATGAGAGATTGGGGCCAATGGTTCTACAGGAAATGGAGTCGCAAGAAATTCAAGCCGGAATTTGGGGTTTGGAGAGTTATGATGATGTTCCAGAAGAAAATGACATGACTGTATTTGAATAAATGTAGATTTCTGTACATGAATAAATGAATAAATGTAGATTGTCGTACAAGAAAAAAATAAGACATCCCCTGAAAATAAGCCCTAATGCATCTTTTAGAGAAAAATTAATATAAGACCAGTCTTATTTTTGGGGAAATATGGTATTTAGTGGACTGACAGCCAAAAGAAAGTCAGAAATGCAAATTATAAAGAGATCCTCCAATGTTTTAAGTAATTGAATTTCTCAAAATTCAGAAACTCCAAAATCAACAACTTAAAGAAGGTTAATTCATAGACCATCTTGCTGAAATTTGAAGCTTGTCAGACCTTGAATATTTCTATTAATAATTCCTGCCCATGCAAGTAAGGAAAAGTCAAAACAAGTTTACGCTAAGCTACTAGAAACTGCTCAGATTCCAGATTTGGGGAGATAATTGCTTAAATTCAAATACACTTATAATCTGGGTACAACCTTGATCGACTCCAACTAATGTTAAGATGAACCAGATAAAAAAGAAAAAATTCTTGACATTAAGTACTAATCACAACTATTTTTAAATGGTGCTAACCTAATTTCATTATATTGGACATTTAAATTTGTCTTTGAAATTTAACTTTGCAAATTTTACTCATGACATGAGTTTATTTTTAGTGTGATGAACAGCATCCATACAAAATAACATCATGTACTGGGTTAGACTGTTGTGGCAAACAGTACTTGGCATTTAAGTTGTATAAAAATGGGTCCACCTTGTGAATATTTCATGTAAAAGAACAAATGACAGAAACAAAATTTCACCTTTCTACATGACCACCTCCAAAAAATACCAGAATCCTATAACTGAACAACACTAAGTAAAATGTATTTTAAGGAAACTTACTCTTTGTTAAAGCCAAATAAAACAGAATGATGGCACCACTCATTTCTACTATGGATGACCTTAATTGTGCAGTCTATATGAACACGTTTTGTTGCAGCCCAAAAGTCACTCAAGCTTTCCCATTTCAATTTCTCTGCCATCCTGACTTGTACACACAGAGCACAGAGAAACAGAAGTCATCTATCACCAGCATAATCCTTACATCTACAGGGGAAGGCAGGCAGATATTTTTAAAGATTTTCAAGACATATGTTATCAGAAAGATACTTCAAATTCTGTACCAACTTCAACTGAAGAAACACATTAAAAAACATCCTCTTTCAATGACATATACTTGAGATTTGTTTTAAAATACTCCAAGAAAAAGAATAAAAACAAACCTGTGGAGAAATAGATAAAATAGTATTGGTGAAACACCAAATTGTTGTTGAAGCTAGATAAAAAGGTTCAGTATACTAGTCTCTACTATTACCTATGTATAAAAATTCCCAATGATAAGAAGATAAACAGAGTATTCTCTCCAACAAAAATAAAAACAAGACGAATTCATCAAAGCTTAAATTTAGGTTTGTCACAATCTCACCCAAGAAACCACTAAAATACCACAAAAAGCTTTTCACCTCTCTGAAGGTATAACTCAGTCATGGACAACTACCTAAAACTCTGTACCCAGCAAGGTTCAATCCTTCAGCCCCCGCAGCAACTCCTCTCACAAACTGGATGGAACCCCACGTCCAATCTCAGCACCCGCAGATGCTGCCTCTAGCAGGCATTTCCCTCTGAAACACCAAAAAAACAATGTTAAAGGACAAATGTTTTCTTCACATTCCCAGCTCATCACCCGCAAGATGGACTCGGATATAACATTTGAGAAAAATTAATCAAATAATTAAACTGACATGAGATGAATTTTTCTATATTCTTCCCTAAATCCTTAGAAATAAGATCACAAATCAGCCACAACAAAGATAATAAATAAGGTCAATTAAACATCAAACTTTGATTAATATGAAAACAAGCTCTAGGAGATGACCTGAACTTGGGCAACTATTACAACTTTAAGAAATATAAATGTAAAAACTTCAATTTCTAAAATTTATTCTACTTTTAACTGTCAATGAATAAATACTCTAATTAATCTAGGACAAAATGATCATCAGAACTTTTGAGCAAAATATAAAACAGAACAAGTGCTGTATGAAAATTAAGCAATCAAAATAATGGAAGGGAAAAATACTTTCATTTCTAACCATTTTCTTAAAAAATTATAATACTTACCAGCACCTTGTTCTCAACTTTGTCTCCCTTAACTTCCAACTTTACTTTCTTCTTCACTGTAATTTTTATCTTTCTGCCAATAACATCCTTTATGTTTTCTGCAAGAAGGGTATAGTTTCATTATAATCTTTTATTAAGAAGAAAAAAAGCATTGGGGTGGAGAGAACATTTAAAGGAGTATTTCTGGTTGTGTTTATTGTTGTTTGTCCTTTTTTTATTATTTGCTTGTTTTAACAAGACTGATAGTTACCATTCACCAAGTGTTTAATGAACACCTACTTTGTGCCTTGTACTGTGTGCTCAAATATAAAAGCCTATGACATAATACCAGTCCATATAAGGCATGACATAATCTTGCTGGGTAAACAGGACGCACACACAAGAAAAGAAAACGGGGGGACTGTCAGGCAGTATCATGGAGCACTACATTGCATGCAGACCATAAGCACAACAGGAATTCACAAACTCATTTGGATGGTCACCTCAGGCCCTCAGGGCCATATAAACATTATCATTCTCTGTGAGTGCCTTGACATGAAGATTAGGATATAGAGCAAAGACCCGGAACTGGACTGAACAATGTAACCAGGGCAAAGTGCTCCTGGCCATCTGTTCTTCCAAATTCATCACAGCACAACACCCCAAAGAGTGGTCAAAGACAATGGAACAAGAGGATTGAGAGACATAGGAAGAGCTGAACTTTTGGCTGGTGGCAGGAAGGTGTTCCTGGGAATCCCATTTCCTGGGAATCCCATAAGGACCCCAAACTAGACAGGTCCGAAACCAAACTCATCATCTTCCTCCTCCTCCTCTCACCACTATCTTCAACTTCTTTCTTTCAGACAGTCAGTCACCTATCTGAGAACTCCCTCCTAAACAACTCCTGATCCCTGGGCTTGACCCTACATTCAGGGCCTCAGAATCTCTCACCAAGACAGAACTCTCTCGCCCCCGGAATCTCTCACCAAGACAAAGTCCAGGACCTTCAACCTAGTATCAGCCCCTGTCCCCTCCATAACCAAAAGTGACCCTTCCAAAACCACAGGTCTGACTGACCATGTCACTCTTGGTCTATGAGTAGCAGTCATTTGGAAATGAACCCAAATCTTGTAGCATGTCATTCAAGGTCTTTCGCATTTTTTCAACTTAACTTCTCAGCACACACCTAAAGACGCAATCATCCTTGTCATCTCCACCTTCTACAGCCCTAGGATTTTGCAAATATTATTCTTTCCTAGTATGTCCTTTCCCTATTCTCTTCCTGGCTACATCTGAAATAGACTTGAGAATATATACACATGGAAAGAAACTGGAAAGTTATATATCAAAAGGTTAAAAGTAACTATCTTAGAGTGGTAATATGTGTGACATATTCTTCTCATTCTTCTCTGCAATTAAATTTTTTTAATAGCCTGTATTACTTTCATAATCAGAAAAAAATACAGTATGTTTTCAAATGCCTTGGGGGATTACCTTAAGGGAATATACTGAGATTTTCACATGTTTGCCATTTTGGATTGATCAGAGAGGAACTCTTGTGAGCACTTGAAATTAGAGAGAAAAGCAGGTGCACGAATTTCCCCTATCCCAGCTGAATTAGACCATTTAAAGGCCCAGAAAAATCAGATTGGGCATATCTCAAAAGCATGTGTCACTTAGTTGAAAGACGTGAGATGGACAAGACTCGATAAACATAAAAATCCCATTTCTAGATAAGGGTTAAATTCAACTTTAAAAATATACCAAAGTACTTATTTTTAAAAAACATCAATAAACCAGTTGTCTCATTTCCACTCCATCCTTCACCACCCTTTCTCTTGAGTCTTAGTTACCTATACTTTTCACTACCAGGGTCAGGACAACTAATTGAAAAATCTGCTACCCTCTTTAGTTATCCTTATCCCCTGGCCAGCTAAGCAAGCCCTCCCCTAAACTCTTTCTCAGGACCTCTAGAGGCAGCTCAGAGCTCTGGGTCCGTTTCCTCTTCCAGGCAGTGTTGGAAAGGTCTCAGCCTCCCAGAACCGGATGGACCACTCACTCCAACCAGCAAAAGCAGCTGATACTTACCTGAGGTGCCGACTCCACAGGGTTGAGGAGGGAGGAGGCCGGCAGTAGGAGGGGGGTGGCGGGAGCTACTTCACACCCTTAATTCAGGTAAATAACTGGTTGTTTTTTCTTTTCAATTCAACAAAAGCAGAAGCTTCTATACAAACCTAGCAACAGCTTCTTTCCATCAAGATTCACTTGCTGAGTTAAGAATCACTAAAGGAGGAGCACGTAGTACAAACTTCTGCAAAGTATTGTGGCTAAAAGGAGGAACAGGGGGCAAATTCCCCAGATGCCGATGAAAGGGCGGTGAGAACTACTTCCTCTTGCTGTCAGCACCATTCAACATCATCTTACCTCGCTGTAGGCATTGTAGTGTGCCAAGGCAGGGACAGTAAGGAATATACATCACTGGGGCTCAAAACACGAGCGCAAAGACACGCATACCTTGTTACAACACGCTACACACACAGGCTTAAACGCTGCGTTTTCAGAACACTGTCCATCTTAACCCTCCAAAAAATTAAGTTAAACCCCCAAGGCATAAAATCCAGGCCCCCACCCTCTTCCAAAAAAGTAACGTCAAGGGACTCAAACAATGGGTCACCTGGCATAAGGTACCCCACACTGGTTCCCTAAGAGATCTGGGGTGGGGAGAATAGGTAGGATAATTATTACTAAAATAAGGCTTTTATTATTAACCCTCAATTTCCTGGCCCGACTTTGCGTCAGTCCTGTAACCCTTTCGCTCCCAGCTCGCTAAGCGCAGCCACGCCTTGCCAAGGTCAGTCCTTAGTACACCAGCATTTCCCCTCCCCAAATCTTCATGTCAGCGGGGCACCTCTTGTCTAGGATTGGGGGGCGGGACGTGGAGGTGACCTACAGCGCGCTCGCAGGCGTCCGGTGCTGGACTTCCCCGGACTTCCCCGAGTTGGGGGCAGTGGACCGGACGCTGTAAAGGTTCTCCTTGCCTACAGAACTCCCGATACCCAAGGCAGCCATCTCCTTCCGCCAACCTTGACGTCTTGATCACCGCGGGAGGCGGCGGGCGCCTGATTCCCGCCTCCCCATCCCCCCCCGCCCCCGGCCTCTCCCGACTAGGCTTTCCAGGCAGTCAGACTAGAGCAAACTTCCCGGCGCCCCCGGAACCCGCCCAACCGCAGTTCGACCCGGGGCGCAAGACTGCGGGACTCCGGCCCGGGTGGGCAGCGCGGCGGAGGCCATGAGCGCAGACGCGGGGGAAAAACCACTCGCGCGGCTCTTACCTGTCAGCTCGCGGGGCACCTCAGCGCTCTCCTCGGCCATGGCTCCTCCGTGCGGGAACCGCAGGTACCACTCTGATCCACGGCCCCGCCCTCTTCGAACCTCTCGGTGTTTAGCTGCAAAAGCGGCGCGCAAATGAAAGGAGGCGAGAAGGCCCAGCGGAGAGACAGTTTCGCCGCGCCTCTCCCCCACCTAAATAAATAAATAGTTGCAAATCCACGGTGGGCTTGCTGCTGCTGCTACATGACGCCTCCTAGCAGCTCCCGCGGCCGACGGACTGACGGACAGCTGGCAGGACCCTGCTTCGGCTCCGGAGGCTGCTCGGGCCGCGGGAACTCCTCCCGATCCGCCAAGCTCCTATGGCCCTAGACGCCCGCGGAAGGCGTGGGAGCGGCGAGGAGAGCGTCCAGCCGTGCGGCTAGGGCTGGGGCTTCTGGCGCTCCCGCAGCTCCGTTGGGCGGGGCAGCTCCTCCTCCTTTCCTTCTCTCTATTCCTTCCTCCTCCCTTTTCCCCTCCCCCCTCCTCCTCCCCTCTCCTCCTGAGACTCCTCCCCACCTCGCGAGAGTGGCCCGTGCACTATCCCTGGCGGCCTCGGCGCTCGGGCACTCGTTCCTCGCGCTGGACGCACACCGGTGAGACAGTGCCAGGGCCGTGGCGGCGGTGCGCTCAGCCCCTCGTGGGAGCCTACCTCCCCAAGCACCTAAGCGTCTGGAGATGGAGCGCGCGAGCCCGGGAGCCCTCTGCTGGCTGCAAGGGAGGAGAGCAGAGTGCAGGGGCCGCCCACGGGCGTAGGGCCAGGGGATGGGAGGCTACAAATTAATGCAGATTCTGCAGACCCGTCTGCACGGAAAACGAGTTTTTCTGGGACTCTTTTACGCACTCTCCTTGTTCAGCCCTCCCTGTGACATGTTGTCGTTTCATCAGTGTTATTAGTTTCCCATGTCTAGCGAGCAGGCTACCGTATAAGACCGGTCTTATTTTCGGGGAAACACGATAGACGAAACCTGTAAACACCAATCATATATTGAGAAGAGACGGTGTTCAGCCGGCGCTCCGCAGTCGCCGCGTGTGATCACAGACATTCGAATAATGAAAGTGCCTGTCACTCGCGGGGAACCTCCTTTAATCCCAGGGCTATTCCAGCAGTGAGCATATTCACCGAAGCCGGAATCAACTTGCTGACCGGACTAATCCTACTTGGCCAACTCCCTCCGACTGCCCTGGGCTCCACCTCAGAGAGAATTTCAGGGCCAGGAACACCTGTGAGTGCCTTAATTGCTGCCTTATTTCCCAGCGGCTGAGAATATAGAATCAGGTTGCGTTTTTAAAGGACAAAAAGGGGAGGGAGAGAAGGAAAAGGGATCCCCGCCTTGAGTGTCAAGTTTTTCACTGCTGTCGACCTTGGATCCCAAAAATAATTTTCAGCCTCTCAGCCAGGCATTACCATCAGGGCATTTAGCAATCTGGCTCCTTCTCACCCTTCTAACCTCTCCCACTCCCCGCTCTTAACCTCCACACTCTCTCCAAGACTATTTGCTATTTGTTTCTCCCTGCCCAGTCAGGTTATCTGGTTCTTATTTGTGTTTCAACCCCAGCCTAATGTGTACTTTCTTTGTGAAGATTGTCCAGGATTTTTCAGATCATTGTGGTGCCTCTATTCAAAACTGCTAGAATATATTGCCTGAAACACTCTTTTGTAAACCCAACCCAAACCTTGCTTTATTGCCTGTGTATTTGTCTAGGCTTACTAGTTAACTCTTGCATTGTTCCCGGAATTTGGGTTTCTCTGTGCAAGAAGGCAGTGCGAGGGCAGGACTTTATTTCAGACTTTTGAACCTCCTTAACAGACTTGTGCAAAATAGGTAAACATTTATTAACTAATTGGTTTTAGAGCTTTGGACCTCAGATTCCCTACTGTTTATCTCAGAAGTTGTCAATTTCTTTAAGCTAGACTTTCTTTTATGCATTAAATATATTTTTATGCAAAAAATGGAAATATCTCAAAACTATTTTCCATTCAACTGTGTGTGTTAAGGAGGATTTTATGGCACATCCCAGTGAAGTTTCAGAAATAGCCCTGAAGTTTCCAAACTATGTGGTAACTCCTGAAAACAAAGACATTCCTTTTTTCCTGGGGCCTGGGGTTGTGAAAAAAATAAAGGAAAGGCTTTATGGCAGTCCTGTAATTCAGTGCTCCTTGGCATCTTTTAAAGAAAGCTGGGATTTCAATAAAAGAATCTTTTTTTTTTTTTTTTCCCCACTGGAGCACGGTCCTGACTGGCTCCTATGCCTCTGAAAGCATGGATTCAAAGGAATCTCCTATCAATGCTCAAAAATGACTGACTGACCTGGGCGATCAAATTAATTTACTTCTTGAGTGCAAAACTCAAACATGTTTCAGAATAGCTGTAGAGAACTCCAAAGAGCACTGCATATAATGCTGTAAAACCAACATGCAGTAAACATCCTCTACACAGTACAGCCATGGTGCCAACTTGGAGAATGCATTTCAAATTCCGAAATGTGTGCTTGTTTACTGAAATCCGCCAGCCCCTCCATGCTGCTGACTTTCCTCAGCATATATGTCCTCCAACTTCCAAATCTTGAAGTTCATCCCTACCTATACAGTCCTGATTAAGACTGGTTAAACCACTATACAAAACTGATTGCCACTATATGTGTGATTAGCTATAGCTTCATCTAATAAATATTTATACATGTTTAAGCATTACAACTAGCACTGATAAACTCAAACCTGTTAGAAAGGAAGAAAACAATGAATTTTCAGAGAATCCCTCTTATACCTGAATTTTTTAAATGTTAAACACAGTTGCAATAAATGTAACATACCAAGGAACAAAATTATTTTGGAAAATTATGCATGGACTTTTATTTTTAGTTCCTAGGCACATATGTTCATACTATATATAGTATGCCCCACATAGTGATATTTCGGTCAACCATGGACTGCATATATGATCGTAGTCCCGTTAAGTAATAATGGAGCTAAAAATTCCTATTACCTAGTGACATTGTAGTCATTGTAATGTCACAGTGCAATGCATTAATCACATGCTTTTGGCAATGCTGGTATAAGCAAATCCCCTGGGCTGCCACTCATATAAAAGTATGAGTGGCATACTTCTAGGAGCCTTCTAGGAGCCATACATTTATGTACAGTACATAATACTTGATGATAATAAACAACTATGTTACTGGTTTATGTATTTACTATACTATACTTTTTATCATTGTTTTAGAATGTATTCTTTCTACTTATAAAAAAGTTTACTATAAACAATGTGCCATGTCAAGCTGACAGCAGCCTCATGTATCGTATGTTTACCGTGTCTCTTGATTGCTCTTTTCTCTTGTGCTGGATTTAATCTCATGTTGTTTTGTACAGTGACATGCTGCACAGGCTTGTAGCCTAGGAACAACAGGCTATACCATATAACCTAAGTAGATAGTGGGCTATACTAGGCTCATATAAGCTTATTCTATGATGTTTGCACAACAACGAAATCACCTAATAACACATTTCTCATAATGTAGCCTCTGTTGTTAAGTGGTACATGACTGTATATGGAAATTCTTTGTACTTTCTGCTCAATTTTTCTTTAAATCCAAAACTGCTTTAAAAAGTAGTTTATTAATTTATATTGAAAAATGTATAAAGCCACAAGGACAAAGAAGATAGACAGTAGCAAACAAGAAAATTCAACATTTCAGAAACTGGGAAAGCCAATGGAGGAATGGTAACTGACTTAACAGGCCAGAGAAAGACAACTTCTGAGCCAGAGGGGAGAAAGCAAATAAAATGCAGGCTAATTTCTATAGCAGAACCCAAGAAAAATCTCAGGAACTACAAACAAATGATCTCTGAATGCAGAAGTGCAGAATGAGAGGACAAAGAACAGGAGGATTGGTAAAGACTTTAAAAGGAAAAGTTGCACACTCCATAGAGTCCCTTCTCTACCTCGCATAGCTAGTGAACTATCCCCTCCCCCGCCCCTCCAAGGATAACTGCCTGGAGGTTTACTCTTTGGAGAGATTGAACAAAAAGGACCTAGTCTTGGAATAGAAGAGAGTAAATGTGAGAAGTTACATCATACTTAAAAGGGAAATTTAGAGAAACTCTTCCTCCTAAAGAGAAAGCCTAATAACTTCTTTCTCTGCTTGGTTCTCAGATGTCAAGCAGCCAAGTTGATAATCCCAGGCATCAGACTGAAGAATTCTTCTCCTAGGTCATTGCTTGTCCTTAAAAGAAATACTCATGGAGGTTCCAGTCCCATGGATGGCAGAGTAGGTAAACGCTGTGATTACCTTCTTGACCAGATCAAAATTACAACTAAACTACAAAACAATCATCATAGAGAATTGCCTAAAATCTTGCTGAACTGAAACCGTACAACTAAGGACATGAAGAAGAAGTGACCTTAAGACTGGTAGGAGGGGCAGAGATAGAACAGGCTGGTCCTATACCTGCATGTCACCATTAAAAATTGTAAGGGCTATCTTGGCTGTGGAGGTTCCCCCACCAGAAGAGCAACAGGTCCCAGCCTCACCCCAGCCCAGGGTTCCAGTGCCGTGGAGAAAAGTCTGCATAATTTCTGGTTGTGAAAACTAGTGGAGAATCTGACCGAGTGAGATAGAGAGCAGCTTCACTCACAGGCACTCCTGTTAAAGGGGCCACACCACACTTACACACTGATGGAATCACTGGCTCTGAGCTCCAGCACTGGGGCAGCAGCTGGAGAGTCACTGCAGACATATGTGGGGGAAGGGGGAACTGAGTCATCTGGCTTCGGGTTGGGGGCTGGAGGGGCAGCTTTCTCCTGGATGGAGGAGCTGGCAGAGGCCATTGTTTCTTTGTTGAGCCCTCCCCTTTCCCTGTGCACAGATACAGGCATCCATCACCTCCGAGTCTCCATCAAGCTGGTTATCACCATTATTTGCCATACCCTGGTGATTCGAGAACCCGCCCTGCCCAACTTTCGGGCACACCAAAGCTGCTTCCAGTGGCTTTTCTGTACAAACCACCTACCTTAGCTCATGCTATAGACTTTCCTAGGGTCTCTCAAAGGTTTGCGGAACCCAGACAAATAACATCTGGTTTGAGCATGTCCTATACCTCTGGCTGAGCAGCCCTAAGCCAGCACTAGCAGTAGCCAGCCTTGGTTCACAGTTTGGCCTCTTCAGGCACTTCCAAACACAGGACGAGTGAGCCATCTACAGATTTCTTTGTGGCTCCTGCTGGGTGGCCCCGGGTGGGGCACAGTCTGCAACTGAACTTGACCTACAGTGGATCCCCAAGGCGGTCCTGGGGCTGGTGCCCCCAGTGACCAGCTTCAAAATGAGCTGGAACATCACCCATCTGCCTTCAAGAACAACACACTCAAGATGCGGATTGGGCAGGCACCAGAGCCCTGCTGAGGCAGATCCTACACCACAATTCCTCCATTGTAGTCACAGCCAGTACTCATAAAAAATGAGCCCTAGGGTCAACCCCTCCCACTGATGTGCAAATAGCAACCTAAGCTCAACTATAAGAGGACAGCATGTACAACCCACACAAGGGACACACCTAGAGTGCATGGCTCAAGTGACCAGGAAGACTGCACCACTGAGCCCCACAGTACACCTACAACATAAGGCCACTCTTCTAAGACCAGGAAGCATAGCAGCCCTACCTATTAAACAGAAACAAACACAGGCAGGCAGTCAAAATTGGGAGACAAAGAAACATGTTACAAATAAAAGAACAGAACAAAGCTCCAGAAAAAGAACTAAACAAAATGGAGACAAGCAATCAAATAGATGCAGAATTCAAAACACTGGCTATAAAGATGCTCAATGATTCCAGGGAGAACCTCAACAAAGAGATAGGAAACATAAAAACTGAGGTAGAAAACGTGAAAAAGAACCAGTTAGAAATAAACAATACAATAATACACATGAAGAATACATTAGAGACAATCAACAGTAGATTAGATGATGCAGAGGATCAAACCCGTGATGTAGAAGATAAGGTAGCAGAAAACACCCAATCAGAAGAGCAAAAAGAAAAAAGAATCCAAAATATTGAGGAGCGTTTAAGGGACCTCTGGGACAACATTAAGTGTAACAGCGTTCACATTATGGGAGTAAGGAGAAGAGAGAGAGCAAGGAATTGAAAACCCATTTGAAGAAATAATGACAGAAAACTTTCCTAACCTGGCAAAAGATATCTATTTATATACAAGCCCAGGAAGCACAGACAGTCCCAAACAAGATGAACCCAAGAGACCCACACCAAGACAAATCATAATTAGAATGCCAAAAATTAAAGACAAAGAGAGAATCTTAAAAGCAAAAAGAGAGAAGCAGTTAGTTACCTTCAAGGGAGCCCCCAAAAGACTGTCAAATGATTTCTCAACAGAAACTTTGCAGGTCAGAAGGGGTTGGCACAAAATATTCAAAGTGATGAAAAGTAAGCACCTATAACCAAGATTACTCTACCCAGCAAAGCTACCATGTTTCCCAAAAAAAAGACCTAGCCAGACCATCAGCTCTAATGCATCTTTTGGAGCAAAAATTAATATAAGAATCAAACTTGTTTTAATATAAGACCAGGACTTTATAATAACATAGCATAACATAACATAGTATAATATAACACTGGGTCTTATATTATATTATATAATATAATATAAGACCCAGTAATATAAGACCCAGTCTTATATTAATTTTTGCTCCAAAAGACACATTAGAGCTGATGATCCAGCTAGGTCTTATTTTCGGGGAAACACAGTATCAGTTAGAATCAAAGGACAGATAAAGAGCTTTCCAGACAAGAAAAAGCTAAAAGAGTTCATCACCACCAAACCAGTATTACAAGGAATGTTTAATGGACGTATTTAAAATTTAAAAAAAAAGGAAAGAAAGAAGAAGAAAAAAATATATATAATAAAATGCAATAACTGTATATCTATCAGTAGTTACTTTAAATGTAAACAGATTAAATGTTCCAATCAAAAGACATAGGGTGGCTAAATGGATAAAACAAGACCCTTACATATGCTGTCCATAAGAGACTCACTTCAGTTTGAAAGACATGAGAAGACTGAAAGTAAAGTGATGGGGAAAAAAGAGTTCATGAAAATGGAAATGAAAAAAAAGTCTGGAGTGGCAATACTTGTACCAGAAAAAAATGGACTTTAAAACAAAAGCTAGAGATGCCATCATAGAAATGGCAGCATGAGGTGAGCCTCTTGAAATCTCTCCTGGAATTCACAACAAATTTAACAACTATAAGTCCACAAAGAAGTCCCTGCACAGCAGACAGGCAAGACTAAGAAACATGCAACTGAAATCATCTAAAGGTGGGCAAATTGGGCGAGCATGAAAGGAGGGAAGGGGGGAGTGCAGAGACGTGGGCTGGCGGGGACAGGACACAGACCCAAGCTCAGAGCTTCAAGATCCCTGCATTCTGGAGCTACTGCAGTTACAGGAGAAGGACGAATTTGGACTTCTAGCGCTCCCCTTATGACCCATAGGACCACCTGAGTGATCAGCATATAACACCACTGAACCCAATACTCATGGCAGAGACCCCGAAGCAAAGACTGAGGAAAGGGTGAAAATGGAGGTTCAAGCTCTCACTGCCAAGCAGAGGATGGAAGACTTAGGCACGGAGCCTAGCCAACTCCTCCCTACCCTCCCAGAGCTTGCCCCACCCCCAACCTCCCAATGTTGGAACGGAACAGTAGTACTGTCACATCACAAAAGCAGAATATTTACAGTTCTGAAAACTGCAGCCTGCGCCACGGACTCGCAGCCTAACTAGTTTCAGTGAAGGGTAGGAAACCCTGGTTAAAGGACGGGCTGTGCTGGTGGTCACCACCATTGCTCACAGCCACCTCTCACAACCCATCCTGTCACTGCTCCCACCTATCTGGGCAGTTTCCTGCAGGAGTAAACAAAGCCATTGAAACACAATGCGGTGAATCTGATGCAGGGAGAGCTTCTAAACTTCAGAAGCTTTCCACATCCCCCAACTGAAGTGATGCCCTGAAACCAGGCATCCTGCTCACAGAGAAGAAGCCCACTTTCCAGGGAATCCCCCCATTGTGTGAGAAGCAGAGAAAATATAACACTACAGCATGAGAGAGAATTAAGGGCTGCACTTGGAAAGAAAATAAAACATTCTACCAACACCTATTGGAAAGCAAAGGAAAGACCTCTTCCTACAACTTGTTGCAGAACCCACACCTGTAGATGCCTAAAAAGAGAAATAATAATTCACTAATTGACATAAATAAGCAAGATAATAAGGCAGCTCAGAAAGAAAATAAAAAGTCTCCAGAAAATGAACTTAAAGATATGGAAATATGTGACTTAAATGACAGAGAATTCAAGATTGCAGTTTTGAAAAAACTCAACGAGATGCAAGAAAACACAGAAAGGCAGTTTAATGAACTCAGAAATGCAATCAAAGAATAAAATGAACATTTTACCAAAGAGATTGAAATTTTAAAAGTGAACCAAATAGAATTTCTGGAGGTTAAGAACTCAATAAAAGAAATGAAGAATGCAATAGCCAGCTTAGGTAATAGAGCTGACCAGATGGAGGAAAGAATCAGTGACATCGAAGATACAAATCTGGAAATGATACAGATCGAAGAGAGCCTTGAAAATTAAAAGAAATGAAAGAACTCTACAAGAACTCACTCCATCAGAAAGAGCAATATAAGAATAATGGGCATACAGAAGGAGAGGAAAGAGAGAAGGGAACAGAGACTATATTCAAACAATAGTCGACGAAAACTTCCCAAACTTCTGGAAAAAAACTGTGTCTTTCAATCCAAGAAGCAAATAGAACACCTAATTACCTCAATCCCAAGAGGCCTTCTCCAAAGCACACGGTCAAAAATTAAGGACAAAGAAAGAATCCTCAAGGCAGCCAGGGAAAACGAAGACGGTAACCTACAAAAGAAAACACAATCAGTAGGTTATCATCAGATTTTTCAACAGAAACTCTACAAACCAGGAGGGAGTGGACTCAAATATTCAAACTATTGAAAGAGAGAAATTATGAGCCAAGAATAATATATCCAGCAAAGGTATCCTTTAGATATGGAGAAGGAATAAAGACCTTTCCAGACATACAGAAGCTGAGGGAATTTTCTAACACACGACCTGTGTTAGAAAGGAAGGAAGCTATTCAACCAGCATAAATAGCGATAATTTGTGACAACAAAACAAAACGGGAGAGACTAAATGTCTGAACCGGCATAAGGGAATGGAGAAAGTAAGCATGCTGAAGAAAATGGAAGACTCTAAATATGAAACTTTCTTTTACATAAACTTAAAGGTAACCACTCAGAAAAAATCCAGAACTGAAATATATAACATAAAAAAAGAAGAAACAGAGGGAGAAATCATAGAATACCACCACACTAAAATAATAGACAGCAACAAAGAGAAACAACGAAGACACTGTCTTACCAGAAAACCAGAGATAGAATGATAGGAAAACCTCATATATCAATAATCTCCCTAGCTGTAAACGGACTGAACTCACCAATAAAAAGGCACAGAGTAGCAGATTGAATCAAAAAACTAAACCCAACCATATGCTGCCTCCAAGAGACAAATCTCAGCTACACAGACAAATGTAGATTCAAAATGAAAGGGTGGAAATGGACACCAAGCAAATGGTATTCAGAGAAAATCAGGTGTAGCCATACTGATATGAGATGAAACAGACTTCAGGATAAAAAAGGTAACAAGAGACAAAGATGGACATTTCATAATGATAAAGGGGACTATACAACAAGAAGACAAAGCAGTCATCAATATTTATGCCCCCAATCAGGGAGCACTGAAATGTACCAAGGAACTACTAACAGAACTAAAGGGAGAAATTGACCAAAACACAGTTATAGTAGGGGACCTAAATACATCATTGATCGCTATGGATAGATCATCCAAAGAGAAAATAAATAAAGAAATATCAGTCCTAAGTGACACATTAGATGAAAAGGACATAATTGACATTTAGAGAGTACTTCATCCTAAAATATCAGAATATACATTCTTTTCTAGTGTACATGGAACATTCTCAAGGATAGGTCATATATTGGGACATAAAACTAGCCTCAGCAAATTTAAGAAGATTGAAATCACACCAAGTATATTCTCTGATCACAAGGCTTTGAAATTGGATATCAACTGCAGAAAGAAAGTAAGAAAAACCACAAATATGTAGAGATTAAACAACATACTTTTAAAGAACGACTGGGTCAAAGAAGAAATAAGAGGAGAGATCAAAAGATACATAGGAACAAATGACAATGAAAATACAGCCTACCAAAATTTTTGGATTGCAGCAAAAACTGTTTTAAGAGGAATGGCGGCAGCAGGGCGCACTTTCTGAGTTCTCCTCCGGATCTTGTTGCAAACGGGACCTATAACCCATCAAAGAACTTTTCGCTCATCACACAGAGTAGCAGGGAGATTCGTGGATTGCTTGAAGCTAAGAAGTGCTTGAAGGTGCGCTAATTGGGCGAGCGGGGGAAGGAAAAAGAGGAGCGGAGTGAAAATGCCCAGCCAGCAGCGGCTGGAGAGCCCAGCCCCCAACGGAGCCTCAGCTGGCGGGGGCGAAAACCGAAAACCCGCTGTGCCCGGCACGCACGGGATCCCAGGGCGGAGCGGAGAGCGCGGGGACCAGGAGGTGGGCTCTTTCTCTGCATCCCACGGCTGATTTTTCCCGCCGGGAGGGAGGCCAGAGGGCCCTGGCGCAAAGAACATAGCCTCCATACCTGGGCCCCTCCCCCGCCCCGCTCTTCCAATCCTACCCCGCCCGTCCAGAGACTTAGACGGGAAACCGCGGTGGAGCCCCGCTGTGCCGGGCACGCACCGGATCCCAGGGCGGAGCGGAGAGCTCGGGGACCAGGAGGTGGGCTCTTTCCCTGCATCCCACGGCTGATTTCTCCCGCCAGAAGGGAGGTCAGAGGGCCCTAGCGCAGGGAGCATGGCCTCCATACCTGGGCCCCTCCCCGCCCCGCTCTTCCAATCCTACTCCGCCCTTCCAGAGGCTTAAACCGGCCCCTGAACTGAGGAGTGGTGTCAGATTACAGAGGAGCCGTAATGCTCAGACTTTGGAAAGCCTGACGGGCAGCCCTGACCCAGGGAGACTGGGAAGTGTGTGTGATTTTGGCTGCGCTAGGAGAGAAGAGACTCCTCCACCCCCAGCCACCACCTTTTCTGGCCTGCGGGAAGAGGGCGACGCGCGGCTGGGCTGGGAGAGTGAAGACCCCTCCATCCCCAGCCCCCACCCTTCCTGGCTTGCCTAGGGCGGGGTGGGTGCAGCTGCAGAGACACACCCGGAGATCAGCAGTGAGGCAGGCGCACCTCTGGGCTTTCAGCAGATCAGAAATCTCCTGCCCGCACTCATACACACACACTGAAGAAGTGCCTTAAGTCTCAAGAGTACTGGACACGGATCTGGTGGTGCCACTCTCAGTGTGCATATGTGCAGGCAAGGGCAGAAACTGCACTGACATTGTAAAAACTATCATCCAGACTCCTCAGGCCCACGCATTTAAGTCTGCAGTCCCAAAGTCTCTCTGGGCACCAGGTGACCGGCTCTGCCTGCGCAATAAGCAGGGGGCTCTTTGGTACAGCAGAGAACAACCTGGACATTGCTTGGTGGGCTCAGGCCGAGACTGTCGCTGCTTTTTGTATTGCTTTGTTTTGTTTTGTTTTGCTTTGTCTTTATATCTTTGATATCTTTGCCTCTGTCGAGTGGGGGTTATCAGGTGGTTTTGCATGTGAACGTATTTGATATTTTTCTTTGTTGTTGTTGTTGCTGTTGTACTTGGTGATTTACTTTGTTCTGAAACTGCCCTACCGGGGCCCAGCTTGTGAGGCACGGTCAGCAGATCAGAAATCTCCCGTCCGCACCCATACACACACACTGAAGAAGTGCCCTAGGACTCTGGAGTTCTGGACAAGGGGCTGGTGGTGCTACTCTCAGTGTGCATACGTGCAGACAAGGGCAGAAACTGCACTGACTTTGTAAAAACTATCATCCAGACCCCTCAGGCCCACGCATTTAAGTCTGCAGTCCCAAAGTCTCTCTGGGCACCAGGTGACCGGCTCTGCCTGCGCAATAAGCAGGGGGCTCTTTGGTACAGCAGAGGACAACCTGGTCATTGCTTGGTGGGCTCAGGCCGAGACGGTCGCTGCTTTTTGTTTTGCTTTGTTTTGCTTTGCTTTGTTTTGTTTTGCTTTGTCTTTATATCTTTGATATCTTTGCCTGTGTCGAGCGGGGGTTATCGGCTGTTTTTTTTGCATGTGAATGTACTTGATTTTTTTCTTTGTGTTGTCGTTGCTGTTGTGCTTGGTGATTTGCTTTGCTCTGAAACTGCCCTGCCGGGGCCCAGCTTGAGAGGCACGGGACTCAGCATATCCAGGGGCCAACTCCAGACCAAATCGGAGTGCAGCCGGGTTTGACCTGCAGGTCACACACCTAGAGGGGGTTCTCTGCAGGCACTGGAGCCCATAGAGGCCAAACCACATTTAAGTGGTCAACCCTCACGCAGCAGAGCGCCCTGCGGGGGGCAGAGCCAAGTCTCACAACGGGTCAGCCCAGGAGTTAACCCCACCTACTCACAAGCAAAAAGCAATTAAAGATCTTCTTGAACGGGACAGTGTACACAACACAAGAGTCACCGTTGGAGCACACGCAGAGGAAGACAACGAGTTGCGCGTCAAATACAAAGAACACATACTACATAAGATAACCTAGCAAGAACTAAGAACTCTAGGGGATCTACCTAATATATCAAAATAAACACAGTCAGCCAGAATGGGGAAACAAAGATACACGTCCCAAATAAAAGAACAGAAGAAGTCTCCACAACTGGAACCAAATGAAGCAGACGTAACCAACCTCTCAGAGACAGAGTTCAGAACACTGGTGATAAGAATGTTTAAGGAGCTTAGAGAAGACATAAGGAAGGATGTAGAAATCATAACGAACGAGCTTAGAGAAAACATAAAGAAGGATGTAGAAATCATAACGAAAAACCAGTTAGAACCAAAGAACACAATTACCGAAATTAAGAACTCACTTGAAGGAATTACCAGCAGGCTAGATGAAGCAGAGGATCGAATCAGCGACTTAGAAGACAAGGTAGCAGAGATCACCCAAACGGAACAACAGAAAGAAAAAAGAATAAAAAACAATGAAGATGGCCTAAGAGACCTCTGGGATAACATCAAGCGCAACAACATGCGCATCATAGGAATACCAGAAGGTGAAGAGAGTAAGCAAGGGATTGAGAACATATTTGAAGTAATAATGTCTGAAAACTTCCCCAACCTGATGAAGGAAACCAACATACAAGTCCAGGAAGTGCAGAGAGTTCCAACCAGAATTAACCCAAACAGGTCCACACCTAGACACATTATAGTTAAAATGGCAAAGCTTAAAGACAAAGAGAGAATCTTAAAAGCAGCAAGAGAAAGACGGAGGGTTACATACAAGGGAACTCCCATAAGACTATCAAATGATTTTTCTACAGAAACATTGAAGGCCAGGAGGGAGTGGCAGGAGATACTCAAAGTGATGGAAAACAAAGGCCTACAACCTAGATTGCTTTATCCAGCAAGGCTATCATTTAAAGTTGATGGAGAGATAAAGAGCTTTCCAGAAAAAAATAAGCTAAAGGAATTTATTACAAGCAAGCCAGCATTGCAAGAAATACTAAAAGGACTTCTGTAAATAGAAGAAAGATCAAAACAACCTAACTACAAATTTAAAAATGGCAATAACTATGTACCTATCAATAATCACTTTAAATATAAATGGATTAAATGCTCCAATCAAGAGACATAGGGTGGCTGACTGGATAAGAAAGCAAGACCCTTGTATATGCTGTATACAAGAGACTCACCTCAGAACAAAAGACACACACAGGCTGAAAGTGAAGGGTTGGAGTAAGATATTTCATGCAAATGGAAACGAGAAAAAAGCTGGAGTTGCAATACTTATATCTGACAAAATAGACTTTAAAATGAAGAACATACTAAAAGATAAAGATGGGCACTATATAATAATAAAGGGATCAATCTGACAAGAGGACATAACCCTAGTAAACATCTATGCACCCAACATAGGAGCACCTAAATATATAAAACAGGTACTGACTGACATAAAGACAGAGATCAACAGTAACACTATTACAGTAGGGGACTTCAACACACCCCTGACAACAAGGGACAGGTCTTCCAGACAGAAAATCAATATGGAAACAACAGCCTTAAATGATACATTGGACCACTTGGATTTAATCGATATTTTCAGAACATTTCATCCCAATGCTGCAAAATACACGTTTTTCTCAAGCGCACATGGAATATTTTGCAAAATAGACCACATGTTAGGCCACAAAACAAGTCTTGATAAATTTAAGAAAATTGAAATCGTACCAATTGTCTTCTCTGATCACAATGCTATGAAATTAGAAATGAACTACAGGAAAAAAACTGGAAGACACACCAATTCATGGAGGCTGAATAACTTATTACTAAATAATGAATGGGTCAGCAGGAGATCAAGGAAGAAATCAAAAGATATCTCGAGACAAACGAAAATGAAAACACGACGACCCAAAATCTATGGGATGCCGCGAAAGCAGTCCTGAGAGGGAAATTCATAGCTTTGCAGGCCTACCTAAAGAAACAAGAAACAGCACTAATCAACAGTTTATCTTCACATTTAAGGGATTTGGAAAAAGAACAGCAAAATAAGCCCAAAGGGAGCACAAGGAAGGAGATAATAAAGATCAGAGCAGAAATTAATGAAATAGAAACCAGAAAAACAATACAAAAGATCAATGAATCCAAGAGTTGGTTCTTAGAGAAGATAAACAAAATCGACCAACCTTTAGCCAGACTCATTAAAAAAAAGAGAGAGAGGACCCAAATTAATAAAATCAGAAATGAAAGAGGAGAAGTGACAACGGACACTGCAGAAATACAAAAAGTTTTAAGAAGTTACTATGAGCAACTATATGCCAACAAATTTGACAATTTGGAAGAAATGGACAAGTTTCTAGTGGCGTACAACCTTCCAAGGCTAACTCAAAAAGAAACAGAAAACCTGAGTACACTGATTAACACCACGGAAATCGAATCAGTAATCAACAGTCTCCCAACAAACAAAAGCCCTGGTCCAGATGGCTTTACAGGTGAATTTTACAAAACGTTCAAAAAAGAACTATCACCTATTCTCCTCAAGCTCTTCCATAAAATCCAGAAGGAAGGAAGACTCCCAAACACTTTTTACGAAGCCACTATCACCCTGATCCCAAAATCAGACAAAGACACCACAAAAAAATAAAACTACAGGCCGATATCTCTAATGAACATAGATGCAAAAATCCTCAACAAAATATTAGTGAACAGAATTCAGCAATACATTAAAAAGATCATTCACCATGATCAAGTGGGATTCATCCCTGGTATGCAAGGGTGGTTCAAAATCTGCAAATCTATTAATGTGATACACCACATTAACAAAATGAAAAATAAAAATCACATGATCATATCAATAGATGCAGAAAAAGCATTTGATAAAATCCAACAGCCATTTATGATAAAAACCCTTAAGAAAGTGGGAATAGAGGGATCTTATCTCAACATAATAAAGGCCATATATGACAAACCCACAGCTAACATCATACTCAATGGGGAAAAGCTAAAACCATTCCCCCTAAGATCAGGAACAAGGCAAGGCTGCCCACTATCTCCGCTTCTATTCAACATAGTGCTGGAAGGTTTTGCCACAGCAATCAGACAAGAAAAAGAAATAAAAGGCATCCAAATTGGTAAGGAGGAAATAAAGTTATCATTGTATGCAGATGATATGATACTATATATAGAGAACCCTAAGACTCCACCAAGAAGCTATTAGAGCTGATAGATGAATTTAGTAAAGTAGCAGGATACAAAATTAATATTCAGAAATCAGTTGCATTTGTATATACCAATAATAAAACATCAGAAGGAGAAATTAAAAAAACAATCCCATTTACAATCGCTCCAAAGACTATAAAATACCGGAGAATAAATTTAACCAAAGAAGTAAAAGATCTATACTCAGAAAATTATAAGACACTGAAGAAAGGAATGAAGGAAGATATAAGTAGATGGAAACACATATCATGTTCATGGATAGGAAGAATTAATATAGTTAAAATGTACATACTGCCTAAGGCAATATACATATTCAATGCAATTCCTATCAAACTGCCAACGTCGTTTTTCACAGAAATAGAACATATAATCCTAAAATTTATATGGGACCATAAAAGACCCCGAATAGCAAAGGCAATCTTGAGAAATAAGAACAAAGTGGGAGGTATAACAATACCTGACTTCAAATTATACTACAAGGCTACACTAATCAAAACAGCATGGTACTGGCATAAAAACAGACACATAGATCAATGGAACAGAATAGAGAGTCCAGAAATAAATCCACGCCTATATGGCCATTTAATCTATGACAATGGAAGCAAGAATGTACGATGGAGTAATGACAGTCTATTCAATAAATGGTGCTGGGAAACCTGGACAGACACATGCAAAAATATGAAGTTGGACCACCTCCTTACACCATATACAAAAACAAATTCAAAATGGCTTAAAGACTTAAATGTAAGATCTGAAACCATAAAATTCCTAGAAGAAAATATAGGAAGAAACTTCTCAGACATTACCCGGAGTAAGATTTTTACTGATATATACCCTCGCGCGAGGGAACTAAGAGAAAAAATAAACATGTGGGATTATATCAAACTAAAAAGTTTTTTCACAGCAAAGGAAACCATCAATAAAACAAGAAGGGATCCTACTGAATGGGAAAAGATATTTGCTAATGATATATCTGATAAGGGATTAATCTCACAAATCTATGAAAAACTCACTCAACTCAACTCCAAAAAAACAAACGATCCAATGAAAAAATGGGCAGAGGACTTGAAGAGACATTTTTCTAAAAAGGACATACAGATGGCAAACAGACATATGAAGAAATGCTCAACCTCACTAACCATCAGAGAAATGCAAATAAAAACCACAATGAGATACCACCTCACACCAGTCAAAATGGCTATCATCAATAAATCAACAAACAACAAGTGCTGGCGCGGATGTGGAGAAAAGGGAACGCTTGTGCACTGTTGGTGGGATTGCAGATTGGTGCAGCCACTATGGAAAACAGTATGGAGGTATCTCAAAAATCTGAAAATGGAACTACCCTATGATCCAGTAATTCCACTCCTAGGTATCTATCCGGAGAAATCCAAAACTTCAATTCAAAAATCTTTATGCACTCCTATGTTTATTGCAGCACTATACACAATAGCTAAGACATGGAAACAACCAAAATGCCCATCGGTAGATGACTGGATTAAGAAACTGTGGTACATTTATACAATGGAGTATTATGCAGCCATAAAGAAGAAAGAAATCTTACCATTTGCAACAGCATGGATGGATCTAGAGAACATTATGTTAAGTGAAGTAAGTCAGACAGAGAAAGATAAGTACCATATGATCTCACTTATTTGCGGATTCTAAAGAAAAGAATAAGTGAATGAACTAATCAGAAACAGTTTGGGAGACAATGAGGAAAAACTGAGGGTTGCTAGATGGGCGGGAGGGGTGGGGGGTGAGGGGATTGGAGGGCAGTTGGTGACCACAGGATGGCCACGGGTTTGAAAATTAATCTGGGGAACGTAATTTGGTGGTTACCAGAAGGTAAAGGGGTTGGGGGGTGGGGGATGAGGGTGAGGGGGATCAAATTTATGGTGATGGAAGGGGAGCTGACTCTGGGTGGTGAACACACAGTGTGATTTATGGATGATGTGATACAGAATTGCACACCTGAAATCTATGTAATTTTACTAACAATTGTCACCCCAATAAATTAAAAAAAAAAAAGAAAAGAAAAGCAATCAAAAAAAGAAACTGTTTTAAGAGGTACATTTATATCATTACAGGCCTGTCTCAAGAAAGAAGAAAAATCTCAGATAAATAACCTCGTGTTACACCTTAAAGAACTCGAAAAAGAAGAACAAATGAAACCCAAAATCCGCAGAAGGAAGGAAATAATAAAAATCAGAGCAGAACTAAATAAAATAGAGAACAAGAAGACAACAGAAAAAATTAATGCAATAAAGAGCTGGCTTTTTTAAAAGATTAATAAAATTGACAAACCCTTGGCTAGACTCACTAAGATAAAAAGAGAAAAGATACAAATAAGCAAAATAAGAAATGAAAGTGGGAGAGTTATCACGAATGTTCTAGAAATACAAAGGATCACTCAAGAATACTATGAAAGATTATACGCCACCAAATTCAATAACCTAGGAGAAATAGACAAGTTCTTAGAAACATATAGCCTTCCTAGGCTGAATCATAAAGAATTGGAAAATCTAAATAGACCGATCACCAGAAAGGAAATTGAATCAGTCATCCGAAACCTTCCCAAAAGCAAAAGTCCAGGACCAGATGACTTCATTAGTGGATTCTACCGAACATTCAGAAAGGATCTAATACCGGTCCTACCTAAACTCTTCCAAAAAATTGAAGAAGAGACAATAATCCCTAACTCATTTTATGAGGCCAACATTACCCTGATATGAAAACCTGGTATGGATAACACAAAAAAAGAAAATTACAGACCAATATCTCTAATGAATACAGATATAAAAATCCTAAACAAAATTCTAGCAAATCGAATGCAACAATGCATTAAAGCATTATACATCACAATCAAGTGGGGTTCATCCCAGGGGCACAAGGATGGTTCAACGTATGCAAGTCAATCAATGTGACACACCACATAATCAAAATAAAGGACAAAAATTATATGATTTATCAATTGATGCAGAAAAAGCGTTTGACAAGATAAAACATCCATTTATGATAAAATACTTAATAAAATAGGTATAGAAGGAAAATACCTTAACATAGTAGAAGCCATATATGACAAACCCTCAGCTAATATCATAATTAATGGTGAAAACCTGAGGCCCTTTTCTCTTCATTCAGGAACACGACAGGGCTGTCCCGTATCACCTCTGCTTTTCAACATAGTAATGGAAGTCCTAGCCAGAGCAATCAGGTAGAGAAAGAAATAAAAGGCACCCAAGTTTGTAATGAAGAAGTTAAATTGTCACTTTTTTGCAGATGACATGATGCTATACATAGAAAACCCTAAAGACTCTGCCTAAAAGCTATTAGAAACAATAAATAAATACAGTAAGTTTTCTGGCTACAAAATCAACGTACAAAAAAAGTCCATTGCATTCCTATATACTAACAATGAAATCTCAGAAAAAGAAATTAAAAAAAAATAATCCCTTTCGAATTGCAACAAAAACTTAGAAATAAACTTAACCAAGCATGTGAAAGGCCTATACACTGAAAACTTTACAACATTTTTAAAAGAAATACAAGAAGACACAAAGAAATGGAAAGACATTCTATGTTCATGGATTGGAAGAATCAACATAGTTAAAATGACCATATTACCCAAAGCAATATACAGATTTAATGCAATCCCTATCAAAATCCCAATAGCATTTTTTAAAGAAATAGAACAAAAAATAATCAGATTTGTATGGAACTGCAAAATACCCCGAATAGCCAAAGCAATCCAAAGAAAAAAGAACAATGCTGGAGTTATCACACTCCCTGGCTTCAGCTTGTACTACAGAGCAACAATAATCAAAACAGTACGGTACTGGCAGGAAAACAGACACACAGACCAATGGAATAGAATTTAGAACACAGAAATAAACCCACATAAATATGGACAGATAATTTTTGACAAAGAAGCGAAAAAACCTACAATGGAGAAAAGACAGCCTCTTCAATAAATGGTGCCAGGAGAATTGGAAAGCCACGTGCAAAAGAATAAAACTAGACTGCTATCTGTCACCATGTACCAAAATTAATTCAAAATGCATCAAAGACCTAAACATAAGACCTGAAACAATAAACTGCATAGAACAAAACATAGCTACATAGTTACCAAAATTTATGGACTTTGGGTTCAAAGAAGATTTTATGAATTTGACTCCAACGGCAAGGAAAGTAAAAGCTAAAATAAATGAATGGGGCTATATCAAACTAAAAAGCTCCTGCACAGCGAAAGAAATCATCGACAAAATAAAGAGGCAACCAACGGAATGGGAGAAGATTTTTGCAAACAACGCCCTTGATAAGGGGCTAATGTCCAAAATAGATAATTAATTCATACGACTCAACAAGAAAAAAACAAATAATCCAATTAAAAACTGGACAGAAGACCTGAAGAGACATTTCTCCATAAAGGACCTACAAATGGCCCATAGACATATGAAAAAATGCTCAACATCACTAATCATCAGAGAAATGCAAGTAAAAACCACAATGAGATATCACTTCACACCAGTTAGAATGACTATCATCAACAAGACAAATAATAACAAGTGTTGGGGAAGCTGTGGAGAAAAAGGAACCCTCAGACACTGATGGTGGGAATGTAAATTGGTGAAGCTGCTATGGAAGGCAATGTGGACGTTCCTCAAAAAATTAAGAATAGAATTGCCCAGCAATCCCTCTCCTGGGTATCTAACCAAAAACTTTGAAAACATTTATCCATAAAGACATATATGCTCCAATGTTCATTGCAGCTTTATTTACGGTGTTCAAGACATGGAAACAACCAAAGTGTCCTTCGATAGATGATTGGATAAAGAAGTTGTGGTATATATACACAATGGAATACTATTCTGCCATAAGAAAAGATGAAATAGTACCATTTGCAACAACATGGATGGATCTTCAGATTATAATGCTAAGCAAAATAAGCCAGACAGAAAAAGTAGAGAACCATATGATTTCACTGATATGTAGGATATAAAACTGAAAACAACAAAAGAACAAGACAAATAAATGAAGAAACAAAAACTCATAGACATAGACAATAGTTTAGTGGTTACCAGAGGTTAAGGGGCCAGGCGAGTGGCAGTTGAGGGTAAAGGGGATCAATTATATGGTGATGGAAAGAGAACTGACTCTGAGTGGTGAACACACAATGTGATATATATATATATATATATAGATAGATAGATAGATAGATAGATAGATAGATAGATAGATAGATAGATGATGTAATACAGAATTTAGTTAGTAAGTTTACTAACAATTGTAATGCCAATAAACTTTAATTCAAAAAAAATCAACAACAAAATATCCCTCCAAAAATAAAACCAACAAAAAACAAAGGTTATTATAAGAGACAAAGAAGGACCAAGTAATCCCATTTGTGGGTATTTATCCAAAGAAACCAAATGCTGGCGGCTGGATTGCTGAGTTGATTAGAATGTGAGCTCTGAACAACAGGGTTACCTGTTTGATTCCTACGTGGGCCAGTGAGCTGCCCCCTCCACAACTAGATTGAAGACAACAAGCTGCTTGTGAGCTGCTGGAGGGGTGGCTGGATGGCTCTGTTGGTTAGAGTGTGAGCTCTCAATAACAAGGTTGCTGGTTCAATTCCCGCATGGGATGGTGGGCTGCGCCCCCTGCAACTAAAGATTGGAAACAGCGACTGGACTTGGAGATGAGCTGCACCCTCCACAACTATATTGAAGGACAACGACTTGGATCTGATGGGCCCTGGAGAAATACACTGTTCCCTAATATGCCCCAATAAAATTAAAACAAACAAACAAACAAACAAACAAACAAAAAAACACTATTTCCAGAGGACATGTGCATCCATATGTTCATTACAGCATTGTTTACAATAGGGAAGATATGGAGGCAGCCTGGGTGTCCATCGGTTGATGAATGGATAAAGAGGAGGTGGTACATATATCTGGGCTGCCAAAAATATATATACAAAAATATATACACAAGTGGACACTTTGGTCAACATTTGGTCAAACGTTGTTTAAGCAGTAGTTCGCCGTAATCAAAAGTATCTGGACGCTGATGGTAACCACTTTGTGCACCTCTTATAATTGCAGAAGTCAAATGTGACTTTTATTCATCTTTTGTAATTGGTATATATTATTACAATTTTAAAAAGTTTTTCCTTTCTTAAAATGTGTATACATTTTTTTGGCATCCTATATATACAATGGAATATTGCTCAGCTATGGAAAGGAATGGGTTCTTCCCATGTTCGGTGGTATAGTAGACCTGGAGGGTATTGTGTTGAGTGGAGTATGTCAGACAGAGAAAGACAGATGCAATGTGATTTTACTTATATGTGGAATCTCAAGAATAAAATAAACAAACAAACAAAACAGAAACAAACTCATAGATACAGAGAACATTTTGATGGTTACTAGATGGGAGCGGGGTTGGGGAAATGGGTGAAAAAGTGGAAGGGATTAAGAAGTACAAATTAGTTGTTACAAAATAGTCATGGGAATGTAAAGTAAAGCATGGAAATATAATCAATAATATAATAATAACTATGTATGGTGCCAGGTGGGTACTAGACTAGTTAGGGGGATCACTTCTTAAATTTTATAAATATCTAACCACTATGCTGTACACCTGGAATTAATATAAAATAATATTGAATGTCAACTGTAATTGAAAAATTAAAAAGGGGAAAAAAGGTGAAGGGGAATAAGAGGTTTAAATTTTCAGGTATAAAATAAATGAGTCATGGGGATGTAATGTACAGCATAGAGAATGTAGTCAATATTGTGATAGCATGGTACGCTTTCACATGGCTGCTGGACTTACCATTTTGATCACTTCTTTAGGTAAATAAATGTTGAAAAACTATGATGTATACCTGAAATTAATATAATATTGAATGTTAGCTATATTTTAGTAAAAATCTTTTTAAAAAATGTTAATGTGATATGGGAAAGTCTATGCAGAGTAGTCTTGCTTCCATCATACCTGTTCCCTCATTTAATAAAGTTATAATTTTATTTAAAAAATCAAATATACAATACAGTATTGCTAACTATAGTCAGCATGCTGTACATTATTTATCCCCAGGACTTATTTATCTTGCAACCAAGAGGTCATAATTTTTAAGAACCTAAAGTCATACAAACCATATCACTTGACCATATTGTAACAGTAAAATCAGAAATAAACAGTAAAACGACTTAAAAGAATCTAAATGTTTGGAAACGTAAACCTGAATTCCCAAATGTTCATGGAACTACAGGAGAAATAACAAAATGTTTGTACCTTAAGGACTGGAAGTACTACACATCTGAACTTGTGAGGTTAAGTTAAAGGAAACCTTATATACATTTATTTTTTTTTTTAAATCTAGCAATAAATACATTAAGCTTTTTACTTATGAAGCTATTGAAAGAGTGATAGGGTAAACTTAAAGAAAGTGGAAGGAAGGAAGTAATAAAGATGGCAGGAAAAAGAATTAGAAAAACAAAATAAGGAAGATCGAAACTGAAAACTATATAAAGCGAAAATAATAAACCATCTTCTAATGAAATGAATAGAAGATAGAAGGCACAAATGAACATTATTAGCAATTAAAAGCAGATATAATGAAAGATAGAGTAGTGATTTTTAAAACGATGAGACTACCATAAATAATTTTACATCAGTACACTTGAAAAGTTGAACAAAATGCAGTGTCTTCTGGAAAAATATAAACAATCAAAAACTAATTCAAGAAGAATTAGAGAACCTAAAGAGAATTATATTTGGTATTTATAACTTCCTTCTTCTGCAAATTATTTTATGTTTTCTTTCACCTTCAGCCCTGATTTCAGTCGGCCAGGGTTCTCTACCTACCTACTGGGTGACCCAAACCTTCATTTCTGAAGGGTTGAATCCTCGGCAGTCTTGCCTTTTCTTATTTGATGTAGTTTTTCATTAACCTTTTCCCCCACTTGATTGCAACTTAATAATGGTTGCATTTAACAGCAGAATTTTTTACATATTGCAACAATTTAAAGTATATCCAATCATCTTTCATTTATCATTATGTAGAGTTTAATAAAGGTAAGAATTCTCCTGAAAACACGAGGTATAAGTGCTAACATCTTAATACTTATATAAATATTAAGAAATAACTAGGAAAGACTATCTTTTCCCTTTTAAAAGTTTTTCACTGTAAGGCACATAATAGTAAAGTCTAGAAGCCATTAGATTATGTAATATTTCTCTTTTCAGTCATTATTTGCCTTTCACCTTGTGTTACCTGAACAAAGCAGGTGAGTAATGTGGTTATAACATACCAGAATTGATCAAAACTATTGGATTTAAGAAACGATATATTTGTGTGCAGAAAAGACATTATTAATTTAAACAAGAAAATGACATATCATATATAAACTATAGACCCTATACTGTTATAGGTAAACAAAAAATGGGTGAAGCACTTAGATTAACAGAGAAGGAGAAAAGCATTACATTGGTTTTTTTTTTAATAAAAACATCACACTACTTATTTTAATGTTTGAGAAAAAAACAGGAGCTAAAAATATAGGGAATAGTTGTCATTTTTTAACTTTGTATTTGATTAATTAATAGCATTCCAGAAGTTCAAGCCCTATATTTCATTTTTATTCTGATACAAATTTAAATAGAGAAAATTTTGTCTATTTCAAAAGCTTCTGAAATACTCATTTCCCCCCTCAAATAAATATTTCATGCACTGTGCTGCTCAGAATAAGGTGAAATGCAGTATATTAGTATTTGTAGCAGCACAGTTTCTATTTTAATACTGATGTATACATATTTAATTTTTTAATTGTCTTCTAAGGCCAAAAATTACAGTTTGGTTTGATATGACATTACAACGTGCATCAATGCCTCTGCTTGAAATTGCTGGCACTGAACCTTCAGTTTTATCTTTCTGCATTCTTACCTTAAGCAGCATCCAAAAACCAAGGTGAAAATTGGGTTTGGAGTTAGAGGCACTCACTGGATGTCATTCTGGGAAAGGTCTGGTTTCTAATGGATAAGAAAGAGGCTAAACATGTGTGATAGTTAAGAATGTGCATGTGTTAGTGTTCTTACTAGTGTTGGTCTGAGCATTATTTATGCTATTTGATTCAGCTGGATATGTTTCACTGAAAATTCCTCCATTCCGAAACTTGGTTTAAAATATCTGTGAGCCTGGAGTTGAGTTTCTGGCTGGCAGTGATATAGTGATACATCCCTTCCGTAATATGCGTGAGAAGTTACCAGAATAGGCTGTGCATTTCTTACGTGTTGTTGGTTTTCAGGAAATGATAAACAACTGACCAAATCTTCTAAACTAGAAGTGGTCAGATGTGATGGTTCAAAAATTTCTACAGCAAAGTCTAACTGAATAAACTTAGAAAGCTAGGGTGACACAGAGTGATTACAGGGAATAAAGCTCTGTGTAGAAGACATAGTCTTCTCAGATTTGTAAGGAAGTTCTGATCCCTGCCATGGAAGTCTGGAAAGAATTTACACTCTCATAGATCTTACTGGGGACAACTGACAGGCATGGACTGGTCAGAATTCCCATCTGCAAGCTGGTCATGAACTTGCAGAACCCTCATTTTCTGACTCAATTACTTGTGCTTTTGTGGGTGCTTTCGCTGCTGCTGTGACTGTAGCTACCTACCCTGCAACATTTGTTGTTGCTGCTGGTGATCTGAACACATGAAGGTGCACTTATAAAAATAACTTTAAACATAAGTTAGGATTTCATCTGTTATGCCAACAGATAAAATCCTCACCAGAAAGTCAGATTTGAAAAAATTCCTCATTCTGCTTCATGTGTTTGATGTCTTCAAACCAAAGTGCAAGTTTTTCCTAGTCCCATATATATGTCACTGTTATTATTATATGGAAAGAACCTTACATGATATCCAGAAAGGTTCATTTCCTAAGATAGACCCATTGACTCATGATTTAGGTCATTATCATTTCCCACTTGGCACACTATTATCTTGCCAATGACTGCCTTCATGCATAGATTTATTTTTAAATCTCCTTCAAAGGCTGCAGTTTTTGAAACAGGATAGAAACACCTGGATGCATTTTGTTGCATCATAGCACCCAGAAAGGAATTAGGACTATGGGATCTTATTTAGAGTTAAATTGGTAGCAGATTTTTTCAGTGGTGCTACCTCTAGTCCTCATGAGTAAAGGATCCATTATGACAGGGAAAGGACTGACTGTCATCCAACACAGCCTCTCTGTAGTAAACATTAAAGGGGACTTCCATTTTGTTTTTGTAGGTGCTCTGTTCCTCCTTCATTTGGGACAGGGCACGAGTTGCACTGATATAATCTAACCTGCCATTTTTTAAAACCAAGAGTGCTTGTGAGAGAACACAGGTTCACTGCTTTTCTTAGGTAAGCAGCCTGTGCACTGTAATGCCCTGCTTTTCAGATATCTCAACAGTCTGATCCTCCTGTGCACAATCCTGCTTCAGTATATTCTAGAACATTGTTTCCTTTGACATCCCAGACAGTAAGTGTAAAGTCTACTTTGTGTTTTGTTCTAAAGATGAATTTTTTTGTTCTGATTTCAAGTCTGAAATGGACGTTGAAGTGTAGCTGGGACAGCTACCACCTAAAACCACTGGAGGTAGAGAACAATCCATCTTTCCCTTCTTGTTCTGTCCATGAAGATGCCTTAACCTCCCTTGGAAATTCTTGCCATGAAGCAGGATGAATTATCCAGCTGACTTCTTAATTGGCAGATGAAGCACATCTCCATTTAAAAAAAGAAAAGATCTGAGGGGATGCTGGGATGGGTCGTCACAGATGCTGGCAAGGGGAGGCCACCGGCTCCAGCAATTCTTTCGGGAGAGTACACTGAGAGGGTTAAATTTCTCATGTGGCTGATGCGGGAACCAGCTCTGCCTTCAGTATGTTGAAGTTCATATACTCTCTGTTGTGTGACACCCAGAAGTGGAAACCTAGGAGTCATGAATAGTAGGAAAAGCAGAAAAGACCAACACGTCAATGGTGACTTCCAATACAAAGCCATTCAGAGCCTGAAATAAGAATTTTCTTGCTTCTGTCAGGTCTTCTCTAAGTTTTGTTCTGTGGCAGACCCCAGCCTAACTTCAGCTTCTCACTCGCAGAGCTTTCTCGCCTCCAGAGTGGTGTCCACACACATGCCCCCTGCCCTAGGTGGGGTGGGGAGGGGTCCCGGACATGCTCTGCATGCTTTAGAATTATTTATATTAATTTTAAAAACTGGACACAACCCAAATACTCAGTGAAAAAACTATAAAATGCGATACTACATAATTATTAACAAAGACAAATTGTAGCCTTAACTTTTCCAAAGCTTGGAAATGACTTGGGATTGAAGCAAATGGGAAGAAAGAATATTTATACAGTGTTTTTTTCTAATTCAAAACCATTTCTATTATGTCTTCCTAATGAAGAGGATATAAAATCCTTGGGCAAGGACAAGGCATTCTTGAAAATAGTATGCAGTGCTTCAGTGGATATTCTATCAGGTCTAATCACAACTCCATTAGTCCCCTTCCTGGTTTTCAGATTTTCAACGTGATAAATGTGCCTGGGAAGGGCTTTTTTTTTGTATTACTGGTAAGTCATTTCTTAATTTGTCTTCTAAGTTATGTTATTTCTTCTCCCCCCAAAAGAGCATTAGAATATTAGAATGCATTAGAATCCACATACTATACTGCAACATAGTCTCAACAAAGTGAAATATGAGTGGAAAAATGTCATATGCCAATGGAAGTGGGGGAGAAGTTAATTTGGTAATTTCCAAGGTCCCAGTAGTGTTTTTTAAATTGAGGCCATACCCTAGATTGGACAAAGGACACAATCTCCATACCTGGGCCCCTCCCTCCACTCACCCAATCATACCCACTGCCCTTCCAGAGACTTAAACTGGCCCCTGAACTGAGGAGTAGTGTCAGATTACAGAGGAGCTGTAGTGCTCAGGCACTGGGAAGACTGGCGTGCAGCTCTGACCCAGGGAAGAGGCTGGGAAGAGTGTGATTTTTGCTGGGCTAGGAGAGAAGAGACTCCTATACCCCCAGCCACCACCTTTTCTGGCCTGTGGGAAGAGTGTGACATGGCTAGGCTGGGAGAGAGAAGACCCCTCCATCCCCAGCCCCCACCCTTTCTGGCCTGCCTAGGGCAGAGCAATTACAACTGCGGAGGCACTCCTAGGGATCAGCGGTAAGGGGCAGACACAGCTCTGGGCTTTCAGCAGCTCAGAAATCTCCCGCCTGCCACACACACATACATACACACACACACACACACACACACACACACACACACACACATATGCACGGAAGAAGTGCCCTAAGACTCAGGAGAACTGGACACAGGGCTGGTGGTGCTACTCTCAGTGCACATATACGCAGGTAAGGGCAGAAACTGCACTGACTTTGTAGAAACTACCATCCAGACCCCTCAGCCCCACGCATCTAAATCTGCAGTCCCAGCGTCACTCTGGGCAACAGGTGACCGGCTCTGCCTGCACAATACACAGAGGATTCTTTGGTACAGCAGAGGACAACCTGGAGATTACTTGGTGGGCTTAAGCCAAGACTGGCGCTGCTTTTTTTTTGTTTTGTTTTGTTTTTATATTGTTGATATCTTTGCCTGTGTTGAGTGTGGGTTATTAGTTGTTTTTACATGTGAATGTATTTGATTTTTTCTTTGTTGTTGTTGTTGTTGTTGTTGTTGTTGTGCTTGGTGATTTGCTTTGTTCTGAAATTGCCTTACACCAGGGCCCAGCTTAAGAAGCACAAGATTCGACACACTCAGAGGCCAACTCCAGACCAAACCAGAGTACTACCGGGTTTGACCTACAAGTGACACACCCAGAGGGAATTCTCTACAGGCACAAGAGCCCATAGAGGCCAAACCTAATTTAAGTGGTCAACTCTCATGCAGCAGAACACCCTGCTGTGGGCAGAGCCAAGTCCCACAACTAGTCAGCCTAGGAGTCAACCCCACCTACTCACAAGCGAAAAGCAATTAAAGATCAACTTTAACAGGACAATATACACAACACAAGAATCACCTTTGGAGCACACGCAGAGGAGAAGAAGGAAGTGGTGCAAGTCAAATATAAAGGACACATACTACATAAGATAACCCAGCAAGAAGTAAGAACCCTAGGGGATTTATCTAATACATCGAAGCAAACACAGAGAGTCAGCCAAAATGGGGAAACAAAGAAACATGTCCCAAATAAAAGAACAGAAGAAACCTCCAGAGTTGGAACCAAATGAAATAGAGGTAACCAACCTATCAGAGACAGAGTTCAGAACACTGATGATAAGAATGTTTAAGGAACTTACAGACAACATAAAGAAGGATAGAGAAATCATAAAGAACAACCAGTTAGAACTAAAGAACACAATTACTGAAATAAAGAACTCACTTGAAGGAATTAACAGCAGGTTAGATGAAGCAGAGGATCCAATCAGCAACTTAGAAGACAAGTTAGCAGAGATCACCCAAACAGAACAACACAAAGAAAAAAGAATAAAAAACAATGAAGATGGTTTAAGAGACCTCTGAGATAACATCAAGCGCAACAACATGCACATCATAGGAGTACCAGAAGGTGAAGAGAAGAAGCAAGGGATTGAGAACATACTTGAAGTAATAATGTCTGAAAACTTCCCTAACCTGGTGAAGGATACCCACATACAAGCCCAGGAAGTGCAGAGAGTTCCAACCAGGATAAACCCAAACAGGTCCACACCAAGACACATTATAGTTAAAATGGCAAAGGTTAAAGACGAAGAGAGAATCCTAAAAGCAGCAAGAGAAAGACAGAGGGTTACATACAAGGGAACTCCCATAAGACTATCAAATGACTTTTCTACAGAAACATTGCAGGCCAAGAGGGAGTGGCAGGAGATACTCAAAGTGATGGAAAACAAAGGCCTACCATCTAGATTGCTTTATCCAGCAAGGCTATCGTTTAAAATTGAAGGAGAGATAAAGAGCTTCCCAGAAAAGAATAAGCTAAAGGAATTTATTACCACCAAGCCATCATGCCAAGAAATATTAAAAGGACTTTTGTAAACAGAAGAAAGATGAAAACAATCTTACTACAAATGTAAAAAATGGCAATAACTATGTACCTATCAATAATCACTCTAAATGATAATCACTTTAAATGTAAACGGATTAAATGCTCCAGTCAAGAGACATAGGGTGGCTGAATGGGTAAGAAAGCAAGACCCTTGTATATGCTGTATACAAGAGACTCACCTCAGATCAAAAGACACACACAGGCTGAAAGTGAAGAGTTGGAGTAAGATATTTCATGCAAATGGAAATGAGAAAAAAACTGGAGTTGCAATACTTATATCTGATAAAATAGACTTTAAAATGAAGAACATATTAAAAGACAAAGATGAGCACTGTATAATAATAAAGGGATCGATCCGACAAGAGGACCTAACCCTAGTAAACATCTATGCACCCAGCATAGGAGCACCTAAATATATAAAACAGGTACTGACTGACATAAAGACAGAGATCAACAGTAACACTATCATAGTAGGGCACTTCAACACACCTCTGACACCAAGGGACAGGTCTTCCAGACAGAAAATCAATATGGAAACAACACCCTTAAATGATACATTGGACTACTTGGATTTAATCGATATTTTCAGAGCATTTCACCCCAAAGCTGCAGAATAGACGTTCTTCTCAAGCACACATGGAACATTTTCCAAGATAGACCATATGTTAGGCCACAAAACAAGTCTTGATAAATTTAAAAAATTGATAATCATACCGATTGTCTTCTCTGACCACAGTGCTATGAAATTAGAAATCAACTACAGGAAAAAAACTGGAAGACACAACAATGCATGGAGGCTGAATAACATGTTACTAAATA
Organism: Rhinolophus ferrumequinum; assembly: GCF_004115265.2. Taxonomy (NCBI): domain Eukaryota; kingdom Metazoa; phylum Chordata; class Mammalia; order Chiroptera; family Rhinolophidae; genus Rhinolophus; species Rhinolophus ferrumequinum. Next base: position 30,576,280 of record NC_046305.1, read on the forward strand.
ATGAATGGGTCAAGCAGGAGATCAAGGAAGAAATCAAAAGATATCTTGAGACAAACGAAAATGAGAACACGACTACCCAAAATCTATGGGATGCCGCGAAAGCAGTCCTAAGAGGGAAATTCATAGCTTTGCAGGCCTACTAAAGAAACAAGAAACATCACTAATCAACAGTTTATCTTCACACTTAAGGGATCTGGAAAAAGAACAGCAAAATAAGCTCAAAGGGAGTACAAGGAAGGAGACAATAAAGATCAGAGTGGAAATAAATGAAATAAAAACCAGAAAAACGATACAAAAGATCAATGAATCCAAGAGTTCGTTCTTAGAGAAGATAAAGAAAATTGACAAATCTTTAGCCAGACTCATTAAAAAAGAGAGAGAGAGGACCCAAATTAATAAAATCAGAAATGAAAGAGAAGTGACAACAGACACCACAGAAATACACAACATTTTAAGAAATTACTATGAGCAACTATATGCCAACAAATTTGACAATCTGGAAGAAATGGACAATTTTCTAGAGGCATACAGCCTTCCAAGGCTAACTCAAAAAGAAACAGAAAACCTGAATAGACTGATTACCACCAGGGAAATTGAATCAGTAATCAACAATCTCCCAACAAACAAAAGCCCTGGACCAGATGGCTTTACAGGTGAATTTTACAAAACGTTCAAAAAAGAACTATCACCTATTCTCCTCAAGCTCTTCCAAAAAATCCAGAAGGAGGGAAGTCTCCTAAACACTTTTTACAAGGCCACTATCATCCTGATCCCAAAATCAGGCAAAGACACCACAAAAAAAGAAAACTACAGGCCGATATCTCTAATGAAAATAGATGCAAAAGTCCTCAACAAAATATTAGTGAACAGAATTCAGCAATACATTAAAAAGATCATACACCATGATCAAGTGGGATTCATCCCTGGTATGCAAGGGTGGTTCAACATCTGCAAATCAATTAATGTGATACACCACATTAACAAAATGAAAAATAAAAATCATATGATCATATCAATAGATGCACAAAAAACATTTGACAAAATCCAGCAGCCATTTATGATAAAAACCCTTAAGAAAGTGGGAATAGAATGATCATATCTCAACATAATAAGGCCATATATGATAAACCCACAGCTAGCATCATACTCAATGGGGAAAAGTTAAAACCATTCCCCTTAAGATCAGGAACAAGGCAAGGTTGCCCACTTTCTCCACTTCTATTCAACATAGTGCTAGAAGTTCTAGCCACAGCCATCAGACAAGAAAAAGAAATAAGAGACGTCATCAAAATGGCGGCGTAAGGTGAGCCTCTGTAAAGCTCCCCTGGAATTTACAACTAATTGAACAACAATACCTCCACAAAAGACTCCCTGTACAGCAGACAGGCAAGACGAAGAGGCCCACTACTGAATTCACCAAAAGGTGGGTGAATCGATGAGCGTATCAAGAGGGAAGGAAGAAGTGCGAAGATGGAGCCGTGCGGGTGGGCGCAGGACGCAGACGTAGCTCAGTGCTCCGAGCTCGCTGCATCCCGGAACTACCGCAGCTGCGGGACAGGGAAGAACTCGGACTGCTAGGGCTCCGCTTATGGCCCACAGGGCTGAGGGGGCAGCATATAACATGGCTGAACCCAACGCTCATGGCAGAGACCTCGGAGCAAAGACTGAAGGAAGAAGCCTGAAAATGGTGGTTTATGCCCTCTCTGTTGAGCAGAGAATGGAAGCCTTAGGCACTGAGACTAGCCGCCCCCTCCCTACCCTCCCAGAGCTCACCCCGCCCCCACCTGCCCAGTGCTAGAAGCGGAACAGTAGCGGTGTCAGATCAAAAGAACAGAATATTTGCTGTTCTGAGAACTGTGGACCGCAGACACAGATTCGCAGTCCAACTAGTTCTGGCAGAGTGGAGGGAGCTGTGGAAGAAGGACCGGCTGTGGTGGTGTTCGCCGCCATTGCTCTGGGCCACCTCTCACAACTCACCCCGCCCCTGGCCCCACCTATCTGGGCAGATCACTGCAGTAGTAAACAGAACCGCTGAAACACACGGGCTCTGAATCTGGTGCAGGAAGAGCTTTGGAACTTCAAAAGCTTTCCGCATACCCACACGGACATTGTGCCCTGTGACCCAAGTGAACTATTAACAGAGGAGAAGCCCATCTCCCAGGGAATGCCCCCATTGTGTGAGAAGCTGGAATAGTGCAGAGAAAACATAACACTACCATGTGAGAGAGAAAAAAGGCTGCAGTCGGAGAGAAAATAAAATATTCTACCAACCAGTACTGGAAAAAAAAAAGAAAGACCTCTTCCTATCAACCTGTTGCAGAAGCCACTCCTGTAGATGTCTAGGGAGAGAAATAATAAATCATTGATTGCCATGAATAACCAAGGCAACAAGACAGCTCAGAAAGAAAGTGAAAAGTCTCCAGAAAAGGAACTTAAAGATACGGAAATATGTGACTTAAACGACAGAGAATTCAAGATTGCAGTTCTGAAAAAACTCAACGAGATGCAAGAAAACACAGAAAGGCAGTTTAATGAACTCAGAAACAATCAAAGAACAACATGAGCACTTTACGAAAGAGACTGAAAATTTAAAAAAGAACCAAATAGAATTTCTGGAGATTAAGAACTCAGTAGAAGAAATTAAGAATGAAATAACCAGCTTAGGTAGTAGAGTTGACCACATGGAGGAAAGAATCAGTGACATCGAAGATAGAAACCTGGAAATTACACGGATGGAAGAAGAAAGAGACTTGAGACTTAAAAGAAATGAAAGAACTCTACAAGAACTTTCTGACTCCATCAGAAAGAGCAATATAAGAATAGTGGGCATACCAGAAGGAGAAGAAAGAGAGAAGGGAACAGAGAATATATTCAAACAAATTGTTGATGAGAACTTCCCAAACTTGTGGACAGAACTGGATCCTCGAATCCAAGAAGCAAATAGAACACCTAATTACCTCAATCCCAACAGGCCATCTCCAAGGCACATTGTATTGAAGCCCTCTAAAATCAATGACAAAGAAAGAATCCTCAAGGCAGCCAGGGAAAAGACGACGGTAACCTACAAAGGAAAGCCCATGAGATTATCATCAGATTTTTCAGCAGAAACTCTACAAGCCAGGGGGGAGTGGAACCAAATATTCAAACTATTGAAAGAGAGAAATTATGAGCCAAGAATAATGTATCCAGCAAAGATATCCTTTAGATATGAAGGAGGAATAAAGACCTTTCCAGACATACAGAAGCTGAGGGAATTTTCTAATACACGACCTGCACTACAAGAAATACTAAAGGAGGCTATTCGACCACCATCAACAGGGACAATTTGTGGCAACCAAAACATAAAAAGGGGGAGAGTAAACGCCTGAACCGGAATATGGAAATGGAGAAAGTAAGCGTGCTAAAAAAAATGGAATACTCTAAGGAATACTCTAAATAAGTACATAAACTTAAGGGTAACCACTCAAAAAAAATCCAGAACTGAAATATATACTGTAATAAAAGAAGAAACAGAGGGAAACATCATAGAATACCACCATACAGAAATAATAGAAAACAACAAAAAGGCAAAGAAACAATGGAACCGAAATATACCAAGCAACTACTAACAGAACTAAAGGGAGAAATCGACCAAAACACAGTTATACTAGGGGACCTAAATACATCATTGACAGCTATGGATAGATCATCCAAACAGAAAATAAAAATGAAATAGCAGCCCTAAACGACACATTAGACGAAACAGACGTAATTGACATTTATAGAGCACTTCATCCTAAAACATCAGACTATACATTTTTTTCTAGTGTACATGGAACATTCTCAAGGATAGACCATATATTGGGACATAAAAATAACCTCAGCAAATTTAAGAAGATTGAAATCATGCCAAGTACATTCTATGATCACTAGGCTTTGAAATTGGATATCAACTACAAAAAGAAAGCAGGAAAAAACACAAATACATGGAGATTAAACAACAAACTTTTAAAGAACAACTGGGTCAAAGAAGAAATAAGAGGAGAGCTCAAAAGATACATAGAAACAAATGAGAATGAAAATACATCCTACCAAAATTTTGGGGATGCAGCGAAAGCAGTTTTAAGAGGGAAATTTATATCATTACAGGCCTATCTCAAGAAACAGGAAAAATCCCAAATAAATAACCTCATGTTATACCTTAAAGAACTAGAAAAAGAAGAACAAATGAAACCCAAGGTCAGCAGAAGAAAGGAAATAATAAAAATCAGAGCAGAACTAAATGAAATAGAGAACAAAAAGACAACAGAAAAAATTAATGTGACAAAGAGCTGGTTCTTTGAAAAGATTGACAAACCCTTGGCTAGGCTCACTAAGATAAAAAGAGTGAAGACACCAATAAACAAAATCAGAAATGAAAAAGGGGAAGTTATCACAGATGCCACAGAAATACAAAGGATCATACAAAATTACTATGAAGGACCATATGCCACCAAATTTAATAACCTAAAAGAAAAGGACAAGTTCTTAGAATCATATAGCCTTCCTAGGCTGAACCATGAAGAACTGGAAAATCTAAACAGACCGATCACCAGTAACGAAATTGAATCAGTCATCCAAAACCTTCCCAAAAGCAAAAGTCCGGAACCAGGTGGCTTCACTAGTGAATTCTACCAAACCTTCAAAGAGGATCTAATACCTGTCCTGCTCAAACTCTTCCAAAAAATTGAAGAAGAGACAGTATGCCCTAACTCATTTTATGAGGCCAACATTACCCCGATACCAAAACCTGGTAAGGACAACACAAAAAAAAGAGAACTATAGACCAATATCTCTGATGAATACAGATGCTAAAATCCTAAACAAAATTCTAGCAAATCGAATGCCACAATGCATTAAAAAGATTATTCATCACGACCAAGTGGGGTTCATTCCAGGGGCACAAGGGTAGTTCAACATACGCAAATCCATCAATGTGATACATCACATAAACAAAATAAAGGGCAAAAATCATATGATTATATCAATTGATGCAGAAAAAGCATTTGACAAGATACAACATCCATTTATGATTAAAACACTTCATTAAAAAGGTATAGAAGGAAAATACCTTTACACAATAAAAGCCACATATGACAAGCCCTCAGCTAATCTTATAATTAATGGTGAAAAACTGAAGCCCTTTGCTCTATGTTCAGGAACACGACAGGGCTGTCCCCTATCACCTCTGCTTTTCAACATAGTGTTGGAAGTCCTCGCCAGAGCAATCAGGCAAGAGAAAGAAATAAAAGGCATCCACATTGGGAATGAAGAAGTTAAATTGTCACTCTTTGCAGATGACATGATGCTATATGTAGAAAACCCTAAAGACTCCACCAAAAAGCTATTAGAAACAATCAACGAATACAGTAAAGTTGCTGGCTACAAAATCAACGTACAAAAGTCCATTGCATTCCTATACACTAACAATGAAATCTCAGAAAAAGAAATAAAAAAAACCACAACAATTCCTTTTGCAACTGCAGCAAAAAGAATAAAATACCTAGGAATAAACTTAACCAAGGATGTGAAGGACCTATGTGCTGAAAACCGTAAGACATTTTTGAAAAAAATTGAAGAAGACACAAAGAAATGGAAAGACATTCTGTGCTCATGGATTGGAAGAATCAACATAGTTAAAATGGCCATATTACCCAAAGCAATATACAGATTTAATGCCATCAAAATCCCAATGGCATTTTTTAAAGAAATAGAACAAAAAATCATCAGATTTGTTTGGAACCACAAAAGACCCCGAATAGCCAAAGCAATTTTAAGAAAAAAGAACAATGCTGGAGGTATCACACTCCCTGACTTTAGCTTGTACTACAGGGCTACAATAATCAAAACAGCATGGTACTGGCAGAAAAACAGACATGTAGACCAATAGAATTAAGAATAGAATTGAGAACTCTGCAATAAAATCACATAAATATGGACAGATAATTTTTGACAAAGAAGCGAAAAACATATACTGGAGAAAAGACAGCCTTTTCAATAAATGCTGCTGGGAGAATTGGAAAGCCACGTGCAAAAGAATGAAACTGGACTGATATCTGTCACCACGTACCAGAATTAATTCAAAATGGATCAAAGACTTAAGCATAAGACCTGACTCAACAAACTGCTAGAAGAAAACATAGGTACTAAACTTATGGACCTTGGGTTCAAAGAGCATTTTATGAATTTGACTCCAAAGGCAAGGGAAGTAAAAGCTAAAATAAACGAATGGGACTATATGAAACTCAAAAGCTTCTGCACAGCAAAAGAAACTATGAACAAAATAAAGAGGCAACCAACTCAATGGGAGAAGATTTTTGCAAACAGTGCCTCCAATAAGGGACTAATATCCAAAATATACAAGGAACTCATGCAACTCAACAAAAAAACAAACAACCCAATTGAAAAATGGGCGGAGGACCTGAAGAAACATTTCTCCAAAGAAGACATACAAATGGCAAATAGACACATGAAAAAATGCTCAATATCACTAATCATCAGAGAAATACAAATAAAAACCACAATGAGATATCACCTCACCCCAGTTAGAATGGCTATCATCAACAAGACAAATAGTAACAAGTGTTGGAGAGGCTGTGGAGAAAAAGGAACCCTTATACACTGTTGGTGGCAATGCAGACTGGAGCAGCCACTATGGAAGGCAGTGTGGAGTTTCCTCAAAAAATTATGAATAGAATTACCGTATGACCCAGCAATCCCTCTCCTGGGTAGCTACCAAAAAAATCTGAAAACATTTATCCATAAAGATACATGTGCTCCAATGTTCATTGCAGCTTTATTTACTGTGGCCAAGACATGGAAACAACCAAAATGTCCTTCGATAGATGAATGGATAAAGAAGTTGTCGTGTATATATGCAATGGAATACTATTCGGCGGTAAGAAAAGATGAAATAGGACCATTTGTGACAACATGGATGGATCTTGAGATAATAATGCTAAGCAAAATAAATCAGACAGAAAAAGCAGAGAACCTTATGATTTCACTGATATGTGGTATATAAAACAAAAACAACAAAGAACAAGACAAGCAAATGAGAAACAAAAACTCATTGACAGAGACAATAGTTTAGTGGTTACCAGAGGGTAAGGGGGTTGGGGGGTGGGAGATGAGGGTAAAGGGGATCAAATATATGGTGATGGAAGGAGAACTGACTCTGGGTGGTGAACACACAATGGGATTTATAGATGATGTCATACAGAATTTACTAACAATTGTCACCCCAATAAACTTTAATTAAAAAAACAAACAAACAAACAAACAAAAAAAGAGTTTTCATGATAAAGTTTCATAGTAAACTCCACAAGTGCTATAGTCATCTAACCTGTTTTTAGATGTTTAAGTACCCATTCTAGTATGTTATTTTCCCTGGTGAAAGAGGTACTACAATAGTCTCCCGTCACCTGTGGTATCACTTTTCATGGGTTCAATAATCCATGGTCTGAAAATATTAAATAGAAAATTGCAGAAATAAACATTGCATAAATTTTAAATTGCACGCTGTCTGAGTATGATATCTCACGTTGTGTTGTTTTTTCCCCCCCGGAATGTGAATCATCACTTTGTTTAGCATATCAACACTGTATACACCTCCTGTCCATTAGGTAGCCATCTCAATTATCAGATCATTAATACAGTGCTTGTGTTTGAGTAACGCTTACACTAGCCTAATGCCATGTCACCATGTCTATGTCATTCACTTCACTTCATCTCATCCCATAGGCATTGTATCATCTCACATTATCACAAGAAGGAGGGTGAGTACAGTACAATAACGTGTTTTAAGAGAGAAAGGCCACATTTACATAACTTTTATTCCAGTATGTTATTATTGTTCTATTTTTACTTATTGTTGTTAATCTCTTATCATGCCTAATTTATAAATTATCATAGACATGTATGTATAGGAAAAAATATAGAATGTATAGGGTTTGGTACTATCTGTGGTTTCAGGCATCCACTGGGGCTCTTGGAACATATCCCTCTTGGAAAAGGGGGGAGATAATTATATTTATTCATTACCTACTATAGCAAACATTTGTCAAACTTTCTGGCAAATTTTTAACCCTTCATATGTTTGGGGAATTTTCCACCATTTGAGTCCCTCCTTTCCCAATACAAAAGCCAGAAACCCACTTTTCCAATCTCCTTTGTGGCTGGGGTATACTTGTCGATATGGAAATGGGACTCTGTCAATCAGAAGTACCCAGGTCGGGGGCTGACCCGGTAGCTCAGGTGGTTGGAGCTCTGTGCTCCTAGCTCCGAAGGCTGCTGGTTGGATTCCTACATGGGCCAGTGTGCTCTCAACCACAAGGTTGCTGGTTCAACTCCTCAAGTCCCGCAAGGGATGGTAGGCAGCACCCCCTGCAACTAAGATGGAACACGGCACCTTGAGCTGAGCTGCCTCCCAGATGGCTCAGTTGGTTGGAGCGCATCCTCTCAACCACAAGGTTGCCGGTTCAACACCCCCAAGGGATGGTGGGCTGCGCCCTCTGTAACTAGCAACGGCAACTGGACCTGGAGCTGAGCTGTGCCCTCCACAACTAAGATTGAAAGGAAAACAACTTAACTTGGAAAAAAGTACTGGAAATACACACTGTTCCCAATAAAGTCCTGTTCCCCTTCCCCAGTTAAAAAAAATAAAGGTAACCAGATCAATCATCAATTCAGAAGTGTGGCATGAATAAGGGGGTGCCAGGATGAATTGTTTCTGGTGAGAGTAGTAGGGAGGCACCCCTACAGAAAGGGCCCTGGTTGGGAGCTGGCAGTTGCACCCCTTGTCCAGGCCTGTGTCTGCTACTGAAGCAGTCTGTGTTGTAATTGGGCATCATTCCTGCTCCTTAACCTCCAAGCCTGATTCTCCAGTCTTCCTAGACAGTCTCCTATTCTTTAGCAAATGTCTTCAATGTTTACACAAACTAAAGTAGGTTTTTTGTTGTTGTTGTTGTTTTTTACAACTAAATTCCTTGACTGATATATCTACCTCATACCTCAAATTAGATTTAATATCTAATTTAAGCTGGTAACAATAACCCATTGAGGTTTGAAAAGAGGGCAGGTGCAATATTATGAAAAACCTTGTTGGCCATCAGGAGTTTGAAATTTATTTTGTACACAAAGGGAAGCCACTATATATCACTTTGAAAAGGAAGTGATGGGGGTACAGAAACAGTGGAGAAAAGCCTGAATTATCTCAGGACTTTCTCAACCAACAAAGAGAACAAACAGGAACAAAAAGGAACAGGAACTAAGTTCAAGCACAATTAACTTTAGGATGCCTCTGCAAAGTAAAGGCATCCTTACTTTGGCTACCCGGGGGCGCTGCTCGCTCAAGTGCCTGTTCCTCTCCCTAAGGAGCGGTTTGCCTGTGAGCCCAATCCACTTACAGAAAAGTCAACTCTCTTTCCCATTATGGAAATAGATCTACACTTCAACTACTTATGCTGATCAACTTTATACTTTATTTAAATATAAATGGGCACCTGTGGTAGGCAGAATAATGGCTCTGGGAACTATGAATAAATTAGGTTACATGGCAAAGGGGAATTAAAATTGCAGAGAAAATTAAGGTTGTTAGTCAGCTGATCTTAAAAATAGAGAGATTATCCTAGATGTCCAGATTGGCCCAATGGAATCATGAGGGGCCACAGAAGTGGAAGAGGGAGATAGAAGGGGAGGCCAGGGTGACAAGATGTGAGATGAACATGTGACCTGCTGTGGCTGCTTTGGTGATGGAGGAGGGGCCATGAGCCAAGGCATAAGGGTGCCTCTAGAAGCTAGAAAAAGCAAGGAAACAGATTCTCCCCTGGACTCCTTAGAAAGGAACATAGCTCTGCCAACACCTTCATTTTATTCCAGTGAGACCCTTGTTGGACTTCTCACCTACAACACTGTAAGATAGTAATTTTGTGTTGTTTTAAGCCACTACATTTGTGGTAATTTGTTACAGTGACCATAGAAAGTTAATACAGCTGCCAAGGATGAAAACCATTAGTGCAAGAGAATTACCATGATAAATAAACAAATGACTGCTTGAAGAATGACCCAAAAGAGAGTTCTGATCTGTGAGATAGTTAGATATTTAAGAAGTGCAATTGACTGCTGATTTCCATTTCCTAAAAAATAAAGGTAAATATACTACAGGTCAACAAGCGTAAAGTCACAATACAAAATCCAATTAAGAAAAGATCCAGTAAGGCTATCATTTAAAATGGAAGGACAGATAAAGAGCTTCCTAGACAAGAAAAAGCTAAAGGAGTTCATCACCACCAAAACAGTATTACAAGGAATGTTAGAGGGACTTCTTTAAGGCATAAAAAGAAAGTTCAAAATTATGAGTAATAAAATGGCAGTAACTACATATCTATCAACAATTACTGTCAATGTAAACAAATTAAAAGCTCCAAACAGAGGAATGGAACCGTTGAATGGATAAGAAAACAAAACCCTTCCATTTGCTGCCTACAAGAGACTCACTTCAAATTGAAAGACACATTCAGACTGAAAGTAAAGGGATGGATAAAGTTATTTCGTGAAAATAGAAATAAAAAACAAACAAAAAAAGCTGGGGTAACCATACTTATACCAGACAAAATAGACTTTAAAACAAAGGCTATAACAAGAGACAAAGAAGGACCCAGTAATCCTACTTCTGGGTGTTTATCCAAAGAAACCCAAAACGCTACTTCAAGGGAACGTGTACATCCATATATTCATTGCAATGTTGTTTACATTGGCCAAGATATGGAGGCAGCCTGGGTGTCCATCGATGGAAGAATGGATAAAGAGGAGGTGGTACATATATAGAATGGAATATTGCTTGGCCATGGAAGGGAATGGGATCTTGCCATCTGCAGCAGCATGGATGGACCTGGAGGGTACAGTGCCGAGTGGAGTGTAAGACAGAGAAAGACAGATGCAATGTGATTTCGCTTGTACGTTTAATGTAAAGAATAAAATAAACAACAGAAACAAACTCATAGATACAGAAAACATTTTGATGGTTGCCAGATGGGAGGGGGTTTAGGCGTGTGGGTGAAAAAAGGAGAAGGGATTAAGAAGTACTAATTGGTTGTTACACAGTACTCATGGGGATGTAGTCATGGGTATAGCATAAGGAATATAGTCAATAATATTTTAATAACTATGTGTGGTGTCAGATGGTACTAGATTTGTTGGGGAGGGGGTTGGGGACAGGTTGAAAAAGATGAAGGCATTAAGAAAAACACATTTGTAGTTACAAAATAGTCATGGCGATGTAAAATAAAGCATAGGGAATATAGTCAATAATATGATAATAACTATGCATAGCTCCAGGTGGGGACTAGACTAGTCAGGGGGATCAATTCTTAAATTATATAAATGTCTAACCACTATGCAATACATCTGAAATTAATATAAAATAATATTGAATGTCAACTGTAATTGAAAATAATTTAAAAAGGGCAAAAAAGGTAAAGGGGAATAAGAGGTCCAAATTTCCAGGTACAAAACAAAAATGCCATGGGGATGTATTAATATACAGCATAGGAAGTACAGTCAATAATATTGTTAGAGCATAGTACGGTGTCAGGTGGTTGCTGGACTTATCATGGTGATCACTTCTTTAGGTATATAAATGTTGAATAACTGAAACTAATATTATATTGTATATTTGCTATATTTTAATAAAAATCTTTTTAAAAAGAAGTACCAATTAGTAGTTACAAAATAGTCACGGAGATGTAAAGTACAGCACAGAGAATATAATCAATAATATTGTAATAACTATGTATGGTGTCAGAGGGGTACTACACTTATCAAGGTGATCACATATAATTATAAGTAATTGAAAAAGTAATTATAACTTATCAAGTTATATAAATGTTTAATCACCATGTTGTACACCTGAAACTAATGTAACATTGTATGTGAACTGTAACTGAAAAATAAAAAATTATTTTAAAAAAGATAAAAGAGCCAGTATTGGCACTGAGCAAGTTGTGGCACTATCGGCCTCTGTGAGGCATTGCTTCACCACGAATAAAGTGAAGTCTGATAATTAAGTTCGCGAACTGGTTGCAATGATGTTGCTAATCTTTTTTGATATCAGAGGGATTATTCATTATGAATTTGTATCAATTGGACAAACAATTTACTATTTGGAAATGCTGAAAAGGCTGTGTGAAAAAGTTAGACGACCTGAACTTTTCACCAACAATTCATGGCTCTTGCATCACAACAATGCACCAGCTCACATGGCCCTGTCTGTGAGGGAGTTTTTAGCCAGTTAACAAATAGCTGTATTGGAACACCCTCCCTATTCACCTGATCTGGCCCCCAGTGACTTCTTTCTTTACCTGAAGATAAAGGAAATATTAAAAGGAAGACATTTTGATGACATTCAGGACATCAAGGGTAATACAATGACAACTCTGATAGCCATTCCAGAAAAGAGTTCCAAAATTGCTTTGAGGGTGGACTAGGCACTGGTGTTAGTGGATTGCTTTCCAAGGGGAGTACTTTGAAGGTGACCATGGTGATATTCAGCAGTGAGGTATGTAGCACTTTTTCTAGGATGAGTTTTCGTACGTAATTGTCAGACCTCGTATCTGCTCTGGTTAATGCAATGTTGATAGGATTAAATGAGGTGGTATAAATGTCCATACTGTGCAGTAAGTGCTACACAAACAAGTTATTTTTAAATTATTATTGCTAGTTTGTGGCTAAACCAACAGTGGGGGGACTACCTAAGCAATCACAGACATTCTATTATTTGGAGACCATCCAAGTGATAACACTATCACATTTGATACTGCACATTCAATAAATGTTGTTAAGAGGCATAAAGTATAACAATTAAGAGCATAGGCTATATATTAAGACAGACCTGAATTCTGCCTCTGTGTCATTAGGTGAATTACTTAACCCCCTCATCTGTAAAATGTGAATAATGGAGTTGCTGTGAGAATGGAAAGGAGATAATGTCAATAAAGCACTTGGCACAAGGGCATAGCATGTATCAGGGCCTCAGCATAATGGTAGCTATCATTATTAATAACGAGTACTTATTACACAGGACACATGCCAGTTTTAAACATGGAAAGAATTTTTACATATATTATTTTATTTAATTAGCAAAGCCTCCCTGAGGAAGAAGCAAGGCAAGTTTACATCCATTTTTCAAATATAAAAAATAATGCACAGAAAAGAAACAGGACTTGCTATAGTAAACTAACAGAAGAATTGGTTTCACCGGAAAAGATTAGGGGCACTAGATAGCTAGAGTAGTCCAGGAATAAATTTTCTTTTGCTCACACCAATACTAGAAGATTAGCAGAAAATGAATAAGAAACTTCAGGGCCGGCCCGGTGGCTCAGGCAGTTGGAGCACCGTGCCAGAAGGCCACCCGATTTGATTCCCACATGGGCTAGGGAGCTGCGCCCTCTACAGCTAAGATTGTGAAGAACAGCTCTCCCTGGAGCTGGGCTGCCACGAGCAGCCGGAGGTTGGGATGAGCTTCCGGGGACTGCTGTGTGCTGCCATGAGTGGCTGGCAGCCAGCATGAGTGGCTGGCAGCCAGCCGGCGAGAGCAGCTATGAGCGGCCGACCAACGACTGGTGACCGACTGCCTCAACCCGAGGGAGTGCAAAGCCAGGGAGCTGTGTCATACACAACTAGACTGAGAAACAACAGTTTGAACTGGAGTGTGGGTGGGGGGAGGCGGAAGAAACGGGTGGAAAGAATCTTAAAATTGTTTCATTCTAAAATAAATAGGACGACAGTGGCATCCTAAAGAAGAATAATTTTGGTAGATTTTAAAAGACCATTCAAATGGGAGGGGTCAAATGAGGCAAAAATCCCCCTGCCAAGTGAGTTTGGTAAGAGTTTAGAAAATAAACCATGAATGAAAATACAAGAGGAGTTGGAGTCATTACAAAACAAACATCTGTATATAGCTTTCATTATCTAAAGAAAAATCACAGGAGAAAAATAAATTTTACATGTCATGCAGGGAGTCATGTAGGGTCTCTGGCCCCACGCCGCACATAAGAACGCAGGCTATGGTGAGGCCAAAAAGGAACACCCACAGAGCGATAGATAGGGGAGTCGCCCCACATAAGAACACAGGATATGGTGAGGCCAAAAAGGAACACCCACAGAGCCATAGGTAGGGGAGTCATACCACTATAGTCTTGCTGGCGGCTGGGTTGCAGACACAGGATGCAGGAGCCACACGATCCGCAACATGCTGTCCACTTCTTTGCCAACCAACCAAGCCCTTGCTAACTGCAATCTGCCGTGCTAACTGCAATCCGCGCTTGCCCGCCACCATCTTCTTGCTAGCCCCCATTTTCTGTTAGTGTAGCCACAGCAGTTATATTAGTGGCCAATGGCTCACTGGTTACAGCTGACGGCCAACTAGTCACAGCTGATGGCCATCCAATCACAGTTGATGGCCATTTACTACCTGAGCCAGCACCTTTCCATGTGAGGTTGAGAGCGTGGAAACTGCACTCCTGGCTCTGTCCCCACAACATGTAATCAACTTGGAATAAGAAATATGGACTGTTGTTCACTGGTGTCTCCCACTATTACCTCATGGGAAAGTTTTCAGTGAGTTCTTTGGCTTTTCATCAGCTGGTAATAATAAAAGTCAAATAATGAGAAAATATTTTGCAAGAAAAGAATGAACTACATTGAAAAGGATATTAAGAAAGCAATTCCATTTGCAATAACACCAAAAAGAACAAAATACTTAGGAATTAACTTAACCAAGAAGACAAAAGACTTATGCACTGAAAATTACAAAACATTGCTTAGAGATATCAAAGAAATAAATCGATGGAAAGATATCCCATGTTCATGAATTGGAAGATTTACTAGTGTTAAAATGTCATAATACCCAAAGTAATTGTCGTGCAGGGGACTCTGTTCGCTGGACCAGTTGTCACGCGGGGCGGCCTGCGGGGTCTCTGGTCCCACTCCCCACACAAGAACGCAGGATATGGCTAGGCCAAAAAGGAACACCCACGGAGCCATAGGTAGGGAAGTTATACCACTATGGTCTCACTGGAGGCTGGGTTTACATGACGTGCGACCTGCTGTCCACTTTGCTGCCAACTGACCGACTCTCCTCCACTCTCCTCCACTCTCCTTCAGTCTCCTCCTCTCTCCTCGACTTCCTTCTGTAGCCGCGGCAGTTATATTAGTAGCCAATGGCTTAATGGTTACAGCTGAACGGCCAACTAGCCACACCTGATGGCTATCTACTACCTGAGACAGCATCTTTCCACATGAGGCCGAGAGCCTGGAAACTGCTTTCTGGGGCTCTGTCCCCACACTCCATCCCTACAGGTTCTCGCCTCATAATCTACGCGACAAGCGTCTTTCGCGAGGGTCCCTGTGCCATATTAGCCTATTGACTCCTACGGACGAAAAGAAACGGTAGTCTTAGGAATCAACAATGGCAAATCCCTTCCATCTGGGAGGATACATGCTAGCTTTTTGTCCTGGGAAAGGAGGGTCGCTGCCACTGGCACCTTTCCCGGTTTGTGGTACCAGACCTTTATGGCAGTTCTTGGGGTCCCTTGCATAGTTTCAACATGTAACAGAACAGGGGACCCCATAATAGGCAATAGTGAGAGCACATAGGTTCCCTGCAAAATCATCCCGGTATCGGGACCTTCGTATACTACAGTCACTGGCGGTGGCCACTCAGCCACCACCCCTGGTGTCACTTGCAAATCATGAGTCAAACCGGCCCCCCATGGGGCTATCAAGCACAACCATCGACAGTGGGGGCTTTTGACCTGCCAGGGCCAAGTCCATTGCTGCCGTTCCCCTGCTTTCAAGCATGTGGGTGCTGGCAGCAAAATGTTTCCATTTCTGCCGTAGCCTGGTTTTAACAGAGTCTCACTGGTGGTAACTTGTAATTGAATGGGCGCGGCTGTTCGATGTAGCAGAGCTTCTACTGGTACAGGCCCTCCCTTCCGTGGTCTCTCATTCAGGACTCTCAGGACATCCCATAGACGCGAGGCCCAGTCACGCATCGTGGGAGGGTGTTTTGACACCCGGAGACCTTGCTTCAAAAGGCCGTTATAGCGTTCAATCATGCCAGCTGCTTGTGGGTTATACGGAGCATGAAACAACCATTGCACGTCCATCCTGGCAGCCCAGCGCTGCACTTCTTGCCCCGTAAAATGGGTACCCCTGTCACTCTCAATGACTTGGGGGCGCCCATAGAGGGCACACAGCCGTGTAAGAGCGACCACTGTATGCCGCTGATCCGCAGCTGGACACGGCCAAGCAAACATCAATCCCGTAGCAGTGTCCACTGCTGTAATGCGTATATCACATTGCGGGCCTTAGGCAAAGGTCCAATGTAATCCACTTGCCAACAAGTGAGGGGCATCCTCCCTCGCGTAATCTGCTGTGTCTTCCAGGGGAGCCTCCGCCTTTGGGGGCTGTCCTGGGCACAGACGGCACAGTCATAGCAGGCATCTGCTATCTCCTGCCATTTCAAGGGCAGACCCCAGCGTCTGCTCACCTGCCACATCGTTCGGCTTCCGGCGTGCTGCAATTTCCTATGCAGCCAATGGGCCACATCAGTGGCAGGAGCCTGTTCTAACCATCTGACCCGTGCTAGGGCATCTGCTTCATCACTACCTGGGGACACTAAGGGGGAGTGACCTGTGACATGCATTAGAGTCACCTCTTTTCTCTGCCCTAGGTCCCAAAGGTCCTGCCACATGGCTTGACCCCACAGTGGATGGTGTCCTACCAACCAGTTTTGGTGTTTCCACGTAGGGAGCCACAGCGTTAGGCCCCGGAACACCGCCCAGCTGTCAGTACAAATAACTAGGGGCCTGGGCTCGTGGCTGATTACCATCCACACAGCCCGTAATTCAGCCCACTGGCTACTCTGGCCCGTCCCAGTATCAAACCAAATTGTGTCTGTTTTGGGCTGCACACCAATAGCCGTCCAAACGGCTGCAGCCCCTCGGCTAGAACCATCAGTAAACCAGGCATCTTCAGGCACTGGGGGCTGTTCTTCTTTATAGGGCGAGGGCTCCAAGTCCTCCCCTCTAGGCAGAGCGCTTGGCTCAGCCTGGGCTACAAGTTCCACAGGTCCCAGGACCTGTTGTAGCTCTGTGCTCAAAGGGCTTGAACTAAGGGTGCTACGTTGCTCCAAGTAGGCACCCCACTTGGCGAGGGTGGTGGTCTGTGCCACCCCCGTTTTGGGTCCCTGGGTCCACGTACGGACCCACCCCTGGATGGGATAGGTTGTTCGAACCAATACCCGTGCCGTCCCTGTGACGACTTCTGTGGCCACTAGGGCTGCATACACAGCAGCCAGCTGTTTCTCTATTAGTGAGTAGCGGACCTCTGCTCCTTTCCATAATTGGGACCAAAATCCCACTGGCAACCGGAGACGCTCCTGCCGTTGCCAGAGGCCCCATCCGTACCCTTCTTGGGTTACGTGAACATCAAGTTCAAATGGGCGGCCGGGGTCCACTACTTGCAGAGCCTGTGCCTGCTGCACTGCCCGTTTTGTGGCAACGAAGTCTTGCTCTATAGCCTCTGTCCAATCCCATGAGGCCCCCTTCTTTATCATATTGTACAAGGGCCTTGCCATTTGTGCTAAATGGGGTACAAACGCCCGCCAATATCCTAGCAGATCCAGATATGTCTGCAGTTGGGAGACCTTGGTCAGCCGAGGAAAGGCTTGTATCTTATAAATAATTGCCTCAGGTATAACCTTTGTCTTACCCGACCACACAACACCCAAAAACTTGACGGATAAGCCAGGGCCTTGGACCTTTTCCTCATTCACCGCCCAGCCGCGTGACTTTAGGTGGCGGAGAAGAGAGGGAGCTGCTTGCTCTAAATCAGAAAGAGAATCTGATGTTAACAGAATATCATCGACATAATGAAACAAGGCCACAGAGCATGGGCGATCCCACTGTGCCAAATCCTGGGCCACGAGCCCGTGGCAGATAGTGGGGCTGTGCAAGTATCCTTGCGGAAGGACTTGAAAAGTCCACTGCCGCCCATCCCAAGTAAAAGCAAACTGCTCTTGACACTCGAGTGCAATGTCAATGGAAGCATTGGCCAAGTCCACTACATAGTGATATGTCCCCAGGCAGACAGTCAGACGATCCATTAAATCATGTATTGAAGGCACTGCAGCGCGCAAGGGTGGTGTCACCTTATTTAACTCCCTATAGTCCACAGTCATTCGCCAGGTCCCATCTGGCTTCTTGACAGGCCATACTGGGGACTTAAAGGGACTGTGTGTTGGCTTCACAATATGTGCCTTCTCCAATTCCAATATTGTACGACCAATCTCCTCCTGCCCTCCTGGCAGGCGGTACTGTTGCACTGTAACCACACGCCGGGGCTGTGGCAACACTTGAGGAGGGTGATGAGCATGCCCGTGTGTCACCGCTTTCACCACCCGGATCCGGAGACGGAACTCTCCTACCAACATGTGTAAGCTGAGGCCATGTAGCACGTCCACCCCTGGAATATACTCCAGAACGGGGGAGACATAAACCTTGTAGGTACGAGGGGGAAGTCTTCCTATACCCAGTGGTAAGGAAACAGCTTTCATAGTCACAGTCTTTCCCCCGTAGCCATCAATGCAGATTGCTGGTCCAGGAAACAGTTCAGGGTTCCCATAAACAAGACTGCAGTCTGCGCCAATGGCAACTAGGGCCAAAACCCTCTGCACATTAGAAGGGGACCAATGTATGGATAGTTCCACGTGGGGCCTCCGGTCCCTGCTCGTCCCCTCTGACCGGGTACCTTGGCCCCACCTCTAATCAAGCTGAAAGGAGTTGTCCTCAAGTGACTGCATGAAGTCCTGGAGGGACAAGGGTCGCGCTTTCCCAGACTTCTCCTTTATGCTTCTCCGGAATTGTTGTTCCGGACGCAACTGTTTCCAAAGTTCCAGCAGGAGTGCACTGGGTTTTCCATCTATTTTCTCCCGATCGACCCCTGCTGCCACAAGATCACGCCACATCTGTGCGTGTGTTACTCTCTGAGGCCCGTGACTTCGCCCCTTTACCTTTGGTTTGGGCTTCCAGGTCTCAACTGTGCCAACCTCCTGTCTTAATTTCCTTTGCCTCCGGCTTTCAACATCCCCTAGAGTAGCCATGGCAGTTGTAACTTCATGGATCCGTCGCCCTACATAAGGTGTAAAAATAGCAACCAAGGATCCAAAAGCACTCGCAGGTGCAGTATCCAAAACCAGATCTCTCATGCTGGCTGTAAAAAGCTCGTCATCCGGCCCCTGCATGTTAAGGTTAAAAATAGCATGTCTCATACCCATTTCACGGATGATCTGCGTAAGTTCCATATATGACTGCCATTGACTCACAGTGTCTGGCAGCTCGCCAGCCTGTTCCCATACTGTGCGTACCGCAGCAGTGAGCCACTCCATTAGAGAATGGTTGCCCTGGTCGTGGGCCAACCTATGGCAGTTCTGTAACCTTTGTCGCAGGGACGGATGCACTGTCACAAAGGCTAGCTTTTCCATCCCGCCTGGGGAGCAGAGAATGTTGTCTGCTCCCTCATCCCATAAACGTAATAGCCAAGCCGAGACTGGTTCTCCAGGGCTCTGTTTGTACCACCTCCCCAGCTCCTGCAACTCAGTGGGAGTGTAAGGGGTGTAGGTTGTGAACTCAGTCACAGCTGGGTTGCCTGTAGCAACGCCCCCGGGGCCCAAAGGTTGCTCACGTTTTACTCTTTGCTTCAAGATTGGCCGGGCTTGGGGGTTGGGAGCTACATTGTCTCCACTCGCTTCCTCAGCCTCTGCCTCAGAGTCTCCACTGTGGGGCCCCTCTTCTAACAAGCGGACCCGGGCTTCCAGTGCTTCCAACCGAGACACCTGGTCCGGCACCTGGGCCATTTCATTAAGCGCATTTTCAGTGTTGAGACTCAAGGCCGTGAGGAACATCCAGCCCACACGGCCAGCTGTAGCCTTCTCCTCCTCTGGCAACCGCTCAGCCAGAGCCTGAAGGGCCCTCTCCACGCTGGCCGGTGAGCCATCCATGTCCTCCCACCCCTCCTTGGGGGTCCAACTCCTGAGAACAGTGGCCACCGGACACCACACACTCTGTGGGGGCCACACGTCCTCCTGCCCAGAGTCAGACTCCATTCCTACCTGGTCGGAATCTTGCTCACCGTGACAGGTGTCTGGGTGGAGGCCTCCTTGTAAGATGTCCACAACCCTCGGATCCTAAGGCCGCAGCAGATCACCAAAATTAAGGCAACGCCTTCCATGGCCAAGAAGGTGGTGTGCCAGCTGGAGGCTTGAGTCTCCCAGGTGGACCGCGCCTCCCGTTCCCGGTGTCGCTCCTCATGGGCCTCCCGAAGCTAGGCTGTCACACACACAAACCGCTCCACCATGCTTCGGTAGGTTTTGGTCGGCACCGTACCCTGCTGATGAGACTGAGCTTTTATATGTATAAACTGCTCCACCATCCCTCAGAGAGCTTTGGCCGGTGCCATACCCTGCTCGCTGCGCCATTTGTTGTGCGGGGGACTCTGTTCACTGGACCAGTTGTCACGCGGGGTGGCCTGCGGGGTCTCTGGTCCCACTCCCCACACAAGAACGCAGGATATGGCTAGGCCAAAAAGGAACACCCACGGAGCCATAGGTAGGGAAGTTATACCACTATGGTCTCACTGGAGGCTGGGTTTACACGACATGCAACCTGCTGTCCGCTTTGCTGCCAACTGACCGACTCTCCTCCACTCTCCTCCACTCTCCTTCAGTGTCCTCCTCTCTCCTCGACTTCCTTCTGTAGCCGCGGCAGTTATATTAGTAGCCAATGGCTTAATGGTTACAGCTGATGGCCAGCCAGCAACAGCTGATGGCTATCTACTACCTGAGACAGCATCTTTCCACATGAGGTTGAGAGCCTGGAAACTGCTTTCTGGGGCTCTGTCCCCACAGTAACCTACAGATTCAATACAATCTCTACCAAAATTCCAACAGCAAATTTTGCAGAAATAGAAAAACCAAACCTAAAATTTATATGGAATCTCAAAGGACCCTGAATAGCCAAGAGTCTTGAAAAAGATTAACAAAGTTGGAAGACTCATATTTTCTGATTTCAAAACCTACTACAAATCTACAGTAATTAAAACCATGTGATACTGGCAAAAGACATACACAGAGACTGCTATACTGAATATCTGTGTTCCTCCAAAACTCATATATTGAAACCTATTTCCCAATGTGATGGTGTCTGGAGGTAGGGGCCTTTGGGAGGTGATTAGGTCATAAATGGGATTTGTGACCTCATCAAAGAAACCCCAGAAAGCTCTCTCACCACTCCCTATATGTGAGGATGCAACATGAAGACAGCTGTCTGAAG